>NW_024522539.1:8359403-8803976 GCF_017590135.1 Pyrgilauda ruficollis
GGGTCAGAGCCCGTGAGAGCCGCGGCCCCCCCTGCCCGGCGCACCCCGGGCGCGGGGTGACGGCCCTGAGCCGAGCGCAGCCGTGTCCCGGTGCCGGCCTGCGGCCCCCGGCAGCGCCTGCCGGCCGGAGCGCCCTGACAGCTCGCTCCCAGCTCCCCGCGTTTCTGCCCATAAAGAGCCCGGAGGGTGGGAGCGCCTCCCGCACAGCTGCTCCAGCCTAGCATCACCAGCATCTCACACCGCCTTGCTAAACCACGGGAAAATAAACCACCTCTGCCTCTTCTTGGACCTTGTATGACCAAATGACTTTCTTTCACCTCTACCACCACAGGACCCTTCAACCAGCAAAAGTGTTTTTTTCGTCAAGTACTCTGTCACAAAGATCTTCCTTGAGGGGAGGAGTAGACATCAACGTGCCCTCACTGTTGTCATAAAAACACCACCATCACATTTGATTTCTCTGTCACTTTTCCGTCTGTAAGCATCCATACTCAGTCCTTGCCAGCTGTCAGGTAGAAACCCCTGATTTTTTCAGAGTAATCATATAACAAGCAATTGTTTTAGAGTATCAGGTGTGACAGGGACAGACGTTTACAAGTGCACCCAGGTCTGTTTAGCCAGCTGCCTGTACAAACAAGTGTAACAAGTCACAGGTAATTGTTTACATACAGTGTTTATTGCAAATTACTGTCACTTCGCCAGGATGTTTGAATGTTGTATAACAAAGCTCCAGTGGATTGTTTTCCAGCAAGGGAACACACTGGTGATGTGTTTTCCTAAGTGCTGAGCTTGTCCCATCAACTAAGGAAACTGAAGTTTCGTATTTAAAAGATTACTTATTCTACAGATTTACTTGCATAGGCAGCAGTGCTGGTTTCCATAGGGTAAACAAGAGATCACTTATAAGTGCTCAGGCATCCATAAAACTTATAACAACAAAATAATACTCTTTTTTATTAAATAAAATAATTTTTTTTAAAGCCTGATTCCTTGCAATCTTTTTAATTCAAGGAGTCTAAAATCTGTGAGACAAAACATCACTGTACCCATTTACCAGACAGGGGCAAGACAGGACAGAGATGAGATGAGGGAAAGACACATCACTGCGGGGACTTAGTGTTGTTGGAGTCCAACAGTGGAAGTCATAAGTAATGAAATGCAAAGATATGAGAGTGGTTGGGTTGTGCTTGGATTTTACTTGTTCTTTGCTTTGTTCCTTCACCTGACTTGTCAATTTTTTCCTTCCTTCCCCTTCCTACCCCATCTGCTTAAACAGATCACTGTATTGTACTGAACAAGGAGAAAAAAGGAAACAACTTATCTTCAGGTTTATGTTCCTCTGTAGATAAAATTCACAAAGCAAGATTTCAGGCAGAGCTGGCTTTATTTTTAATGCTATGCTAGAAGCTCCAATTAAAAATGCTTAAAATGCACTTCAGAATGAGCACAGCACTTCCAGGGAGGAGGGGGAGACGAAGATGCATTTCTGGGAGACTAAGCCTGCACTGGTGTTCCAAGAACCCCATGAATCCTGTGGAATGCTCCAACATCTCAAGCCTATTACTTTTTTACTATTTTGGAAGACATTTAAGTGCAAACTAGAGGGAATAATAACAATTAAAAAGTTATACTGGTGTACCTTAAAACCCCCATGCACCAAGAGCGCAGCCCCCGGGGAGCACAGCAGCTATGCAGCAGCATGTTCATATGGCAACAAGCAACGTGCACCAGATTCATACAAATCTACTCCCTCCACAAAAGTATTGCTTCAGACTAACTTAATCAGGTCTAAATTAAAGTGTTATCTATCTACAGAACACCTTTGGTTCCATAAAACCTTGAAACATGCACAGAATTAAACTCCATCTCTGGGGGAGAGACCAACCATCTACCTAGCAATTTACAGCAACTTAACAAAAGCAGGAAGGGAGGATATATTACAGGCAAATACAGGACTCGGTGCAGGAGGAGTGTAATTCTCAGTCCTTTTAGTTTCTCTCTGTTATCATTTCCCATTTGTGACAGAAGTAATAAAACTTCCTTCCTCCAACCTTTATTTAATTAAAGTGTAAGGTCTTTGGGGCAGTGAGCTTACTGTGTGTATATATACAGCACCTAGCATGAAGAGGTCATGAATTCATCTCAGCCCTTTAAATGCTCCTCTAAATACAAAGCATTAACAATAATAAGAATAGGATATAATTTTCATTTAGAATAGATGAGTCTTCTGTTTTCAATTATCACAAAGAATAAATTACGTGCATCTCAGGGAATAATTAAATTAAGGGTTAAGGGAAAGTATTTCATACCAGAGACTTATAACTCTGGTTTTTTTTGCACTTAAAGACACTGTTGCCCACTCTTACAGCATTTACTCAAAATTCTTATTTGCCATAATATGTAGTATTATTTTGCCATAATATTACAAAATAATGTCCCAAATCCCACAGGCCAGCTCATCAGTTAGTGTAGGGGTATAGTTTAATCTGAGGCAGCGCATGTGATTACTGTGATAACATACTCAAATTAACCTTTTGCATGTGCAATAAACTGCAATTAGCAATCTGCAGACAAATGACAAGTTCCTTCGTTTCCTGTAATATGCAGCAATACACAAGCCAGATTTCCTATTGAATCCCATATTAACCTACATTCGGTGGCAGTGAAATCTCAGAGCACCGTGTCAGAATTTATCATCTTCCAATGATGTCAGCTCCACCTCCTGACAGTTCTAGATGAGATGTTTATAAACAACTCATCCATAATCTGACCAATTTCAGCTGAAAATGTTTATCATTCTTTCACCAGTTGTTCCAGCCACTTTGAAGGCTTTTACTAAGGGATGGGCCGAGCTCTCACAACAGTATGGTTGTGTTAATAAACGACAAGAAATGAAATGGAGATTGAATAGTGAGTGGCTTTGTGATGCCTCTCTGAGCTGGTAGGAGGCTCAGGGGTAGGGAAGCTGCAGAAGTGCCTCTTTCCCTTGTGATAAGGAATGTCACATCAAAAACTACAAAATGGAAAGATGATGTTTCCACAAGCCCTTTCATTCCCATAATTCCACACCTCTCCCTGCTACAGAATTCATTTGCAAAATATTTTTTTAAAAACAAAGACCTTCTGGGACAAGTCATGAAAAGCAATTTTGCTGCAAACCAGAAAAAGTCTTGCACCTTTAACAGTCACCATCAGTCTCGGATAATGTCGATACAGTACCGTAAACCTGAACCAGTTCCTAGCAGCTTTACTGAAGTGCTTGTTTCCAATATAATAAACAAAAAAGATTTTTGTAATGGGCATCACATAACTGCACTTCCTTCATATGCCTTTGCTGGTAGCGTGACATGAGCGATGAGCGTGTGCATGCATGGAGGGGATGAAGTGCCTTATAAGAATGCAGTTTTTTTTAACATGAGTGATGGAAGGGAATTCAAAAAGCATAAAGATGCCTTTGTAATAAATCAGAACTAACCAGCCAGATCACCTGCCCACTTTAAGACTCTCCACCAGGGTTGTGAGTGGCCTCCTTCAGTTATTGTTCCGCCCTGCCTCTCGCTCTGAACCAGGGTTATCGCACGGTGCATCTGAATGGAGTGGTGTTTAACAACCGTGCCAAGGAGAGCTCGAAATGAAAATCCCTTCTGCCTCTCCTTTGCTCTCACACGGCGCGTTTGGAGCCCATCCTTCCCGTGTGCTCCCGCGAGCAGCTCTCCCTCTCCCAGCGGAGGCTCCCGCTCCGCGGCTGCGGGATTGGAGCTCTTTGTTACCATGGCCCGTGGGCCAGCTCTGCGGCTGCGATGCTGCGCCGGCGTCTGCGGGCTGCGAGGCACCCACCGCACTCGTGGGCACTGCCTGTTCAACTGGGCTGGGCTAAAAAGGAAAAAGAAAAACAAAAAATAAAGATTTATATCTGTATGTTTAGACTGAGCTAGATAACTCATTGATCTGTGAGGTACCTCATAACCTTGAGTCTTTTTTAATCAGTTTTAATCTCTGAAATAGTAAATTATAATTAAAATTTAATATAACTTTAATCTCTCAAATAGTTAATTATAGTTATGGTCATAAAACATGTACAACCTTTGCTTCCTCTCTCCTCCATCCCTCACCTCCTACTCAGAGCTGCTACATGAAGAAAGAGAAAATAATTGTCCCTTTAATGGCAATTGTTTATTAACTCCTTTTCACAGACACTATGTTTATATACAATGCCTAGGCAAAAACCAGGCACAAACGCAATAGTCATAATAAACGAGTGAATAATACATCCCTGACCATAATTCCAGTGCTCTCCAACAAAAGAATATCTAATTCCTGTCACAGAATTGCCTTGTAGGTTGAAGTTCGGCATATAAATACACATGGGAAAAAGATTAGATTTTAATTGATAAGTATTAATCATCATTCACTGCTGTCTCTGCAGGAAGCCCAGTGTTAAAACATCTAGTTAATATACAGTATAATGGATAACCTTGAGGCAGAAGCTCTTGCATCTGTCTCTATCCAAGAAAAAATGTCAACATCAGCCTTTGTTGTAGCAAAATACCCTGACATCTGAATGGAGTTGCTGCTGCTGGAAAATTGACTGCCCCCAGTGCAATCCTTCCTAACATGGGTCCAGTGCTTAACCTAGAGATGAGGCCAAATTAAAAATCTTTATCTGTGCACACCTGTCCTTAGGAATATTTGAAATCTGGTCTGGGTCAGAATGCTGTGTTTGTGGTGCATCTCCTCTTCTCTGAACAAACACATTTCTCATGTGATGCTCTCACTGCAACCACAAAGCATTAGCACTCACAAGAGCATCATTGAAGATACTCAGGCTGTTCATTGAGAACAAAGCCATTAATGATTAATACCATGGTAGGAGAAAATGTAGCAGCATTTCTTGGCAGCTGAAATGTGGCAATGTCTGTCCTACGTGCAAAAGACTCACAAATACCTTCAGCTCTTCTTACATAAAATCATTCTTATTAACTCTGTGGGAAAGGGAATCAAACAAATCCCCTGAACTAAAGAGAAGGAGATTTTCACATGTAGAACTGGATATATACAATACATCTCTCTCTGACTGCCCCAGCAGATGCAGAGATGCATTTACGTATCACAGGCATTACTGTCCCAGCAGATGCTATAAAGTTGTCACTGACACAGACACTTACTGTCCCCACAGATCTGTATTTTGGGAGGGAATTTTCGTACCACAGACACTACTGTCCCTACAGAACCACATCTGCTGGCTGAGTTATTGTTTGACATACTCTTCTGCCTCCAGCAGATGTGAGAGACTGCCAGGACAGCAGGCATTTCTGTCACAGCAAATCTCCATCTACAGGGAATTAAACTGCAGCTTAAACTACTGCACTCCCTGAGCCCTTTCTGTGGACAATACTGACAGGGAGGAGGCAGCATAAACCAATGAAAATGTAATACTGGGCACCTAGAACATCACCATTAACTCTGCCTAAATATGACTGTGTTTGGGGATATGTCAGGAGAAGAAAAATAATTACTTGCATCCTCCTCCCACCCCTCCTTTAACAAATATTCCTTCAGAGAAACATTCAAAGGAAAAAGTGTCTGACACCACTTTCATACAATAGATCCAAAAAGGCAGAAGTCACTCATGACTACAAAATTGACAACCTTAGTGCCCTGTAACAGTGACCAAGTGCTAGGTCATTTCCATCTTGCTTTTGAACTGAAAATTTTCTGAGTTTCAAATTTATTAACACCAGAAGATTTGATCCCCAATTCTAGAGGTGCAGAAATAAAGGGAAGGGCTTTGCTTTTAATCTCTTTAATTTGGGCTTTCACCTTTTGAGACTCTGCATGACCTCCTCTCAGACTCAGGGTCCAATGGCAGCAGCAGCCACGGGATGCTTTGCTCCGGTGCAGCTGTGCTGCCAAGCAGAAACTCTCCAGACATGAGGAAGAAAATCCTGGGCCTGTGCTAAGACATGACTATGGCTAGACTCTCCCTCTGGAGTGAACTCAGCCTAAGGCCCATACCAACACATGTACCTACATAGAAATAATATGTATGGTATGTGAGCCTGCACTTGGGAGCTGTCTTGGGCCTTTTTTTGCCTGAGTAGATTTGGTACCAGAGAGAAAAACCCTCCCCTGGTAATCTGCAGTAATGTAAACCCTACTTGAAGACACACCATCCAACTTTGGAATTCCCCTGTGGGGAGTCTGGGCATTTATCTTTATCTGAAGCATCAAGAGCTGTCCATTGGCAAAGGCAGGACACACAAATTCCCAGGGTAATATCTGATACAGCACAGCAAAACCTATATCCTTGGAGCAGATTGTGGGAAAGCATCAAGATTCTGGTTGCCCTGCCAAAGCAAACAAGATGTTTCAAGCCCCATCATCTGCTCTGCAGTTCACACCCTTCCAGTGCTATCTTTTTCAGATGCCATGCCACACTGGTTAGTGGCAATGCTGTTGTCATGTGTGACTCATTCCATTTTACTGGAAATTAGAAAACCACATGCTGCACTGAAGAACTGCTTATTTATGTAGTCATATAATCCCAGAGAGAACTCATCCTGCCATTATTTGTATGCAGATTATTTCAGAATTTTGGAAACGCAGGTTTTTACCAGGGTTCATCCAGAGGACAGATTAATCAATAGCACATTGCTCTTTCCAGGGTCTGTTGCACCCTTCCTACTTTCCAGTATGCCCCCCTGGAAATGCAAATGGTATTTTAGAACAGAGTACCTTCGTCATTGCAGGATGTGTGGGAAGCAAAACAGAACACAGGGAGCAGTGGAATTGGAGGTGCCTTAGCACAAGAGTCTGTCACATATTTATTTCAGCTTTAGGCAGGTGAATTTCACCCACAAGGAACAATACAATCTACTTGGTCTTGTTTGTTTCTTTTTTAATGGTGTGCCTTTCTACAGCCTCCTCAAATATTTCCTGAACACATCACAATGCTACATTTAGTGATTAATGCTCACTATGAGTGAGATGAACTGGCATATTCAGGACAAAAAAAATTGCAGAGATCTCAACAGTGCATTCTTTCTGTGGATTAAGAATTACTGGATAAAAACATTAATGCTTTTATGGTGACAACAAATCAAACTGGATAATTTTGAGTTCTGAAACACAGGTCTGGAATTACACGTGATTCAAAGAACAATTTCCTATATTATGAGTTTTTCTAGTCTATATAAAATTGGTGTTGCTAAAGCAGCAGCACTAGGATCAAAAGTTAGATTTGATTGTGTGTTGACAGGCAAAGGTCCTAGAAATTCCTAAGCTAAGACACTGCATTACCTTTTACAGGTAGAGATAAACCCAGTCTTATCTTTAGATGAAGAAACTGTTAAGAAGTTTCAGGCACCGGACATTTATGAAGAAAGAAAATAGAAATGTGAGCCATTCTTTTTTAAAGGTTAGCATAACTTAAACATTCCTGAAAATATTTATTATCATAACAGACTAGACCTGCTGAAATGTTCTCACTTAGGATTTGGTCTTTGACATTCTCAGAAATTCTGTTCACTTCATCAAATGGTTGCCATGAAAAGCAGAATTTAGCAACAAAAAGGAAAAGACACAAAGTAGTTAAAGGCCATTTGGAAAAAGACATTTGCTTTTAATGTTACTGACTACCCCTCAGGACCGAGATTAGAGTTCTGTTATGTTTTAAAGCATTGCTTTCAAGCTTGCTGGTAGTGTCAGACAATTTAAATAGATCTCCATTTTAATTTCCAATCTAGCAATATGGAACAGCTGCCATAACTTTGTGCATCGTGGCAAATTGGACATTCTCATCCCTCAAACGACAATCATCAAGAAGGGACTCTGAAAAAAGCATAATACGCTTCCATTTTTACTGCCTTTTAGTAATTCCCAGTCAAAATTGTACTTTAGATAAAGAACCCCAACTCTCAATTGTACCTTTAACTTGCACTGTACACCAGAAAGCAAAGGTCTTAGGTGAAAGTTGATGGGATTTCTAGAACTATTTTTCCTTCTTCCAGCCAGTGAGCTGGAGATTTGTCCACAACCTTCGACTTGCACATCACCATCAGTGTTGAAGTCTCCCCAGTCAGGATTTTCCCCACAGCTGTAGTGGGAAGTTGTAATGGAACAAGTCCCAGTTCAGCCTCACCACATCTGCCTTGTCAAACCCCCCAGCTTCTACAGCTCCTGCAGCTGGAGTGAGAGTGTGAAATAAAGTGTGTCAAGCTCATGCTTTTCCCGCTTCCTAGCAGAAAGAATACGTTGAAAGGAAGATGGAAATAACAATTCTCAAGGTCTTTGTTTCTGTTTTTTCAGACCGCATTGACTCAAGAGGGAAAACTGAATCCAAAGGCAAAACACTTTGGAGAGTTAGATGAAATTCCTTAGCACTGGGCCCAGTCTGGGACTGTCTAGACCAGGACAAAGTTCAGCCACAGTCAACAGAATTTGTGTGTTTGGAATATGGTACATCTCTAAGCACAAGCCCACGTTACATGTAGTTTGAGAAGGATTGTCTTTTTAGAGTACTGAAGCATGGATGTGTTGGTCTTATTCCAGGAACAATGTCCCATCTAGCTCTCATTCTGTATTCATTCATAGATTATATACTGTGTGCACTTAGGTAAAGCTGCCTCCCACTCCTCTTCTTCATTCCAAATAGAAAACTCAAAGGAGTTTTGGGACCTATCACCACACACGGCGCTGTCACCAGTGCACCCAGTAAGAAGAAACAGAAATATTCAGGGTCCAGAAACCCTGTTGGTCCAGGATGGACTATTTCCATAAAAACAAAACACAATTTAAAAGTCTCTGGCATGTCTGATTTCAGTTGTTAAATTAACATCTCTATTCTTGTTTCTGCAACGCTTTTCTACTACTGAGTTTGTGGTTTCTTGCCTTCCACACGATACAACCAGCTTCCGAACCTGAGATTTCCTCCCTTCAATCTACATTTCTCATGAAACTCAATCTCCAAGCATGAAACCAACTCTCACTAATCTGTTTTCTGTTATCAGTTTATTCACAGGTATATTTACAAAAGGACATACATGTGGGTAGTATGCCTCTCTCCCACTTGAGTTTGCCTCTGGCAGTTGCCATTTAGACCACAGAAAGCAGAACAGAAATATTAAGCTCAGCATTTTCCAAATGGGCTCCAGCTTTGAATGGCTTACTTGATATCATTCACTTCCAGTCAATAAAAATTATTTCTTCACAAAATCAGATTTTATCCCACCTTTTACACAGTCAGCTTAGATCTCAAGGGAGCAGGTTAAGAACAGATAACACAGAAAGGCAAACAGGGCAGGTTAACTGCATTTCACCTCTGTCCTAGAGTGGTTGTACATGGCTGCCTGGGACTGGAAGCAGGCTGCAAGCTTGTGTGATCACCTCCAGCTCCTATTTTTATCACTTTGCATTTTCTTTCATTACTGGAGATAAGCATTACTTTGAGACAAAAAAAAACCAAAAAAACAAAAACAAAAAAACAAAAACAAAAAAACAAAACCAACAACAACAACAAAACAAACAAAAAAAACCCCAACAAAACAACAACCAAACAACCATAAAGAAGTAAATATAAAACAAGCTGCAATAAAGTTGAACCAGGACTCATTTAGAGATGGAAGCTTTCTGATTTGGAGGTTTGGCCATGAGTATGCCCAAGCCTTCCTCTACACACAGGACAGCCACAGCTCCCTAAGCTCAGTGGGGATCTGTTTCACCTCAGATCTCATTTGCACAGCCCCTCTGGGATCACCAGTCCTGCTCCTGGGAAGGGCCAAGTACTGATCCATTCCTTACACTCACTGCAATTCCTGCCAGTGCAGCTTGTGGACACTGGTGGCACAAACACAGTAACTTCACCTGGCAATAAGCAGTTCTCTCTCAGCCTGAGTGCATGCCAAGAACAGCCTAATCTGCTCAAGAAATTATAAGCCATGCAGCTATTTGCACTGAAACCCCTGCAGAAACAGCCCTCCCCCACTTCCTTCTCTGCTAGCTTGCCCTAACAGCAGGCAGACATAAGTGAAAGGAAAAACAATGAGAAAGGAAACTTGGGAGGGACAGGTTAGAAGCAGAAGGAAGAAGCAAAAGGTCTGACTCTGCAGACCGTATTCATGACGAAAAGCATTTGCACAAATAACCTAATTGCATTCTGTGGGACTGCCGGGCTGAGCAAAAGTGCTGCAAGTGCAAGCAACAATTGCACAGGCAGGAAACAAGTAGGAAAAGAAAGAAAAAGGAAGCCTCACATGAATCAGACACCTGCACAGAGGAGAGCAGTCTCACACACCCCAGGAAAAACAAATCAACCAAAACACTCACTGCCTTTGAGTTACTGCAGAAATATTTATAGCGCCTTTCCCGACCTCTGCCTTGCTTCCTGGCAGGCAACACCACAGAAAGAATCTTTACCACTGGCATCCCCTTCTTCTGCCAAACAAGAAAGCAGTCCCTTCCCAGAGCTCTGCAAAGGCAGGAAAAGAGAGCAGGCTGGCTGCAGGAGTGGCCTGGGCTTCACCTGGGGATGGACCAGCGCCAACCCAGGCACACACTCACAGGAGGGAGCGTGGGCATCTCCTCCTGTGTGATGCACTGGGGCAACAGCACTGATTTTGTATTGATTGCTCTCAGCAAGGAATAACACAGGAGCCAAAGAAGTGATGGGTTCCAACAAAACCCCTCATCTTTTCTATATGGTCACTTCTTTCCTTTCCCTACAAAGCCCGATGAGGCACTGAAGAGACTCTGATGTCCAGTAACTGAATTGCTCCTCTTCCAGCAAGTTCCTCCAGGAATTCTCAAGACACTTTGTATGACAGAGCAATTATAAGATTATAAATCACTAAAATAATGCATTTATTTATCAAAAGCTTTTCTCCTAAAATGAAACACTAGAGAGCAATCCAATCATTCCAATGAAGACATGCATTTGAATTCTCTGGGCTCACAGTAATTGGCACTTTTCAAAATGTTTCCAGTTAGCTTTGTCCATAAGTGTAAAAAGGAAAATCAAAATATGTCTCTCTGAGATGGGCTGATGTTTGTGAAACATACTATCAAATCAGGGAAACCAGGGACTAAATTCAAAGCAATGATGGTTTGAGATCATACATTAAAGATGACAGGATCTTTCTAAGTCACCTCAAACATGAAACACTTGCAGTACTAAGTCATAAACTTATCTGGAAAACACACACTACCACCTACTGGCAATTATTCACATATGTTATTTACATACTGATAAGTGGCAACAATATGTGCACATTTAATTTGCATGAACTTTGCTAGAACAAAGAACATTCTTAATCTTTACAATTACTAGACTTGAAGAAAAATATATTCCTGTGGATGTAGTTCCCACAGCATGTGACTAGTTATTGTTTTCTTTTCAATAACACCTTAAACCAGAATAGCTGTTTAGTGAAACACTTCCTATTTAAGGTGGTTGTTTTTGCCAGTAATGCAATATGGGGTTTTTTTGGCTCATCCATAAGTTGGTAACATGGTCCCATCAGGCTTACAGATCTTCCCATTTCACACCCACTGTCCTGGAAATGGGACATAAATTATTACAGTGGTGGTATGGGACCAGGAAAGAAACCTGGGGCAAGTGCTGCTCCTGGATACAACCACTGTTCTGCCCCAGTCACACAGCAGCCTGGGAAAAGGGGGACCATGGCTGGACTGAGGAGCTAGCACAAATGAAAGATGACACTCTGAAACATCTTTTCTTCAGGTGATTCCCCGCTTTTTGCTGCAGTTCTCACCTTCTTGCCCTAAGGTTCACAGTAATGCCACAGAAACATCCTGGAGGTAGAAGTGCTGGGATTTATATGCCAGATTTATGTGTTAGTCAAAGGCTCTCGTGTGCACACCACACACATCACCCTGCCTGAGCCGGGGTGGCATTTCCACCTCCATGCTCTCAGGGTGATGCACCACCTCTGCATGATTGCTGAGGTGGTGCTGCTGTGGACGATGCCTAATTTTGGACATCATTCAGAACAGAAAGTTAATGCTGGGACTATGTCAATGTGCAGCCTGACTGAGCCCTCACCTCACCAAAAAGAAAATGTGCCAGGAAAGCCAGGCCTGACCCCACTGAGTCACTCTCCAATACAGCCTGTATTGCTGTGCACTTGATCTCAGTCCTGCTGCTGTCATTTCTTGCATGAGATCAGCTTCCAGAGAGGATTTTGGTATGTGGGTGGCAATGTCAGAAAGACTGGCTGGCCCTGATGTAAAGGCTCCCAGAAGGCCAAAGATGGAGATTGAGAAGAATCGTCCCTGCCGTTCTAAGGGCACCTGCCCACACAACACCAGGTTAAACCCAGACAATGCCTACTCAGAAGTCAAACCAGCAACAGGAGAAGCTCATCACCAGCTGTTGCAGCCCTGCAGGAAAACCACCTTTTCAGCATCTTAAAAATAAACCATTCCATCCAAGAATGGCATTTCAAAATTAATAAACTTTTATACATTTACGATTAATACAATTTATAGTTTAATTAGATTTTTTTTTTTTTAACCTTGAGTTGATTTTCAAAACTTTTTTTTCTGTTAGCTGAATCCTACTTATACACCAGCTTTCCTGCTGGCAAGTATCAGACTAGCTCAAGACAGGCCTTCAGATATGCTGTGCTAATGCCTGACACTCAGAACAGACACTTTTCGTTCTCTTCAATATATGCATTGCAAGTAGTATTTTAATTTGGCTCCCAATTCAGAAGGCTGGAATGAGCTCGTGAGTCATTTTTACAAGTTGACTCACATGCTACAAAATTGAAGAATTTAGTGCAGGGGAAAAGAAAAAGCAGAGGCAGGGTTTGTGGATTTCTGCACATCCCTGTGGTGGGAAAAGGGTGAGTTTGTCCCCAGCACCCAGCTGCAGCAGCACAGGGGCTCAGCATTGCTCAGATGAGACATTTTCACCTGTAGCTGTTGAAGGAAGGATGCTTTTGGGAGGCTTTTGTTTCATGAAAGCTGTGACTAGGAGATTATATAAAGTATTATGATTTTGAGATCCTTTTCCTTTTGGAGAGGGACCAGTCCCAGCATCAGAGGATGCCTGGTTTCAGGGTGTTTCAGTGATTGCATTTCAGCAGTTCCATTTCAAGACTGGGCAACATAGAGACAACAGGGAGAGGGCTTCTCCTCTCCCTTAGATGCCAGCCCTGCATGTCCAATCTCAAACTGGAGACAGAGTTGGATTAAGTTACTTTCTCCCTGCACATCACCAAGGAAATGTCCCACAGCTCCCACTATATCCATGTGAAAACCCTGATGTCTTCCCACTGCCCTGCCTGTATTGCTTGTGTAACCTCAGAGCCTCAAACCATCTGCATGGGTGCAAGGGATGGGAACCCTGTCAGAACAAGGCAAGTGGAATCAAACCTATCCTTATTTTTGCTGTGTTACCTCAAAAAGTGGTAAACCCCACATTTATCCACTGAAGCAAGGAAGTGTGAACTGCAATACACAGAAACTGCAAGAAAATAATTTTCCTTATACTGAGGAAAAGGCATTTTTGACCTGCCATTTTGCCTGTCATAACCACATTTTAACATTTTTCTTTCCTTGTCCTTAGAGAAATCTATACAATACACAAATGAAAGGCAAATTCAGAGAAGGCAGAAAATGCCAGGGTGTTTTTCATTGTCATGAGGACAAATGCCAGAGCCCTTCTGGGACATTCAGAACATCTACTCACTGTATCTTATTCAAGGGAAAAGCCATCTGTCAACAAACTAATCACTGGACAGATTCAGAGACAAGTGAAAATAAAAAGCCAACACAAACATGCAGATGAGGTTCCAGTCAGCAACTAGCCACAGAAAACAAACAAATCCCATCCACAAAGCCTGGCATTTGGTCCAGCCATTTTTCACTGAAGTCAGAACTGGGGAGGGAATAATGCAAAGTGATCTCCAAACAGGAACTTTCAAATCAATCAATATGACAGTGGAAAGATGGGCATAAACCAAACCTGGATCCATACCCTACCTCCATAAGCCAGTAACAGCAGCAGAACAGAGTATGAACATAACAACTGAGCTCCTACCATATTATTAACAGTATTAAAAGCCCTACTACTTCACATTTAAACAATGATACTGAACAATTTGAGTCTAAGCTCATGGCTGACTGCTGCCTTCATTTTTGATCAGAAACACACTGCCCCAAGGGAAGGGCTCCAAGTGACTAATGTTCCTAGTGGCCAGGATTCTATCACCAGTGCAAAGTGAAACATCTGACCCACGTGTGGGCCCAACTCTCATATTTTTTTCACGAGTGTCTTCTATGACAAGGGACTTCATGATATGTGGACTGAGATCTTTACCACTCTTCCTCTTGAAAAATGAAAGCCCTCTCCTGGGTCACCACAAGTACACTCTCCTCAAGCACAAAGGCATGAAGAACACTCTGCAAAGGAGTTCCTTGATGTCAACACCCTGTGGTTCCTTTATTTTCTAAGCCTCATTTCAGGGTGTGCATGCAAATGGCAAAAGGACATCAATTGTTTTGGTTCTGCACCAAGTTTGCTCTTATATTGGTGAAAAAGATTGAACAGCACAGGAAAACTGGGATATTTCAGATCATTGGTGTGTGCCATGTTAAATAAACAACTGAGTTCAATTTCAGCCACATGAAACATGAAAGAAGTTCAGCTTAGCACTAGCTGAAATCAACCTGAAGGAGTCCGAACTTCTGAGAGCTAAAATCATAATTGCTTCCTTAAAGGCATCACTTGAATAAAATTAAATGCATTTCTCCAAAAGCTTCACTAGCATAGCAACTGATTGGCCCTTGAGGATTCCTATAGATACTTGTCATTCAGCATGAAATCAGGTCAGCAGCTAAAATTAAACACCCACCTCTCCCCTGCACTGCATGTGGAGTCATCGCTTTTAGTATTGCTCAGCTCTGCCTCCCCAAATGGGCTCATTCTTACCACAAGCTTAAAGGCTGTCTTATCAAGGAGCACTGATGGATACAGTCATTCCTGCTCCCAGATGAAACTGTTGGGAATCAGGCTGGCAGTCCCTTTGACTCCATCTGCATTGATTAGCTCTCGGGCAGCCTGCCAAGGCACTGTGCTGCCTCTCACCCTCGCCACTGTTAATCTGCCTCAGCGAGGCCTGCAAGCCCGACACAAACTGCAATTTCTCTTCATTAGTGTGATTCTGCCTGCATGAATCTGATAACATATGGGATATTATCATAAAACAGCCTATTTCACCAATTCATTTTCTCCTTTATGAAGATTATGAATGTACTGCAAGTGCATAGGCAGGATAGAACAGAGGAGTCTACTGTACAGTTTAGCTTTGATTCAGTTTCTAAAATGCAGATAGCCTTCCTTTTAAATTCACATTTCCCAATAATCCTGTGCCAATATATTACAAAAACTGCTGACTCTCTCTCCCTGACTTTCTCTAGTTCATTATGGCTGATCCACACTCCGTGTCACTTGCCTGGATTGAGACTTTAACGATGAACAGAGCTAGCAGATGCCACACAATGGAAAAAATGGGAGCTACAGTAACTGTTTAGTCAACCCTAATCACTGCCACAGTCTGACTAAGCATGAACATGAAACATGATCACAGTTTGACTACGGATTATGTAATTTCAAACATATGCTTCATGCCCCCTCACTTCCTGCCTGTTTCAGATAACGCCAGTCTGTTGGAACGGGCAGTTTCTGCACAGCTGAATGAGCACTTTGTCTGGGAATGACACAGATGCAGGTAGATTCCTACCTGCTTCTGAGCTTTATTAATTAGCACGTGTCCCCATTTAATGAAGTCTGCGTGCCCTCTGCTGGTACATGCATGCACTCCTAGGAACATCAGCACTCACACACAGAGAGCTGCTGCTGCCCCTTGGACAACGTGTGTGTGCCTGTCCTGGTGTGCTTACATGTGCTATATAGAAGAAAATGAAATTAAGATCCCCTTTTATTCTAAACAACGCAGCTGTCTTGCCCTTGAAACAGTTAGGTTGCTTGTGCCTCTGTTTTGAGGGCATTTTCTGCTAAAAGGTACCATTCCAACTGCACAGTGCATGTGTCCTGCACAGATTTTGCATGCACTGATCCCTCAAGGAGTGGGTATAAGGGGATGTTGCAGAGGACAGAGAACAGAGAAGCCTGCAGCAACCACAGACTTGTTCTGAGCTGCCCCCAAGAAAAAAAATAATTCAGCTTTCCAGGATTAATCCATTATGAAATGCTACACTAACTCCTGGCTAATCTGTATCAATTACTGAGTACAGACACATGCAGTAAAGGTCATTGTAATAAGCAGTTCACTCCCTGAATTGCTTCCTCTGCCAAACCCAGTCAAGATTGCTAGGGATCATTACTAGGGGATCATTAGCTTAACTCCTCTGACAACCTCTTCTAACTCTTTATACTGCCAAACAACAGCATCAGCAGAACCCCCAAGACTGTGGAATGGCTCTTTTTCTCAAGGAAACAAACAAAAACCACAGGATGGGCAGGGTGAAAGTGGCATCAAATGAAGATAAATATGCCCATTTACGACCAGCTGGCACCAGTGCCCAGAGAGGTACTGACAGCTCCCTTCAGTTGGGTGGTTCCAGGAGAAATGGGACATACCCATGCACCATTCAAACATGGTTGTGGAGCAGAGGGGGGAAAAAAAAAACCTCCCTGCACCCTAAACCATGATAAATCCCATAAAAAAAAAAAAAAAAACCTGGAGAAAAAGTATTTTTGTACCTCACTAATGGCAACTAAAACACTAACAACAAGGAAAAAGGAAACAGCTGAGTGTGTGGCTGACTTCCTGCCCTGGGAAGTGCCAGCAGATCTGCTCCTGGCAGTGCCCAGCAGCACTGGCACAGGTGGCACTGTGAGACTCTGTCACAAGGGTTAACCACTGCATATCAAAGAGAAGGGGCAGGCATGAATGTCATTGAAAACTGGCTGGCTCAGGGCATAGGAAAAGCTGTGTAAATTTTAAATGCTGCTCATGTTCAAGAACCAACACTGAGTGTGGACTAGTGACCTGTGCCAGGGAGGTTTGCCAGCTATTGCTTAGATGCATATCAAGGACCCCTATCTATTCTTTCCTTTCCTTTTAAACTGAACAGTAGCTATTGCACAAATGTGTGAGTACAGACCAGTCTAACTGCTGCAGGAGACAGAAATGTCAAACAGGCTGTCAGGAATAGGAATCAGAGTTATATTCAGTCCTGCCCAGATGAAAGCATAGCACAAAAATTACCTACAGCGGCATCTTCTCTATCTTCCTGTAATTTCACTTTATTATTAAACTCCATTCTCACTGCGGTCTCATCCAGACTAGAAGAGGTCACAACCAAACATGGAAGCAAACACAGCATTAAACCCAATTTTATGCCCAATGTACTGCTATTTCAGCTGTGCTAAAAGTACTGTGATCTGCCTGAGAAAGGAGGGGAGCCAAGAGACAGGTGTAGGCAGAGATTTTTCAAAAGTGCTAAAAAGCATGAGTTTCAAAGCAGAACACAGCTGGAAAGGAGAGAGGAGGCTCATTAACCCACAGGTACTAATACATTTTGAAACATGACCCATTTTACAGAGTCAGAGTACAGAAAATGTCCACACTGTGGCTCTAATAAAGCCTGTGACAGCAATAAGGGACACTGAACAGGTACAAGAAGCTGTATGTGTAGGTGAGCAGGAGATGGAGCCAGGCCAACTTCCTGCCATAAATACACACACATGTTATTTCTCCAAATCCAGGCACAAGCTTATTTATTGCTATTTCAAGGATGTACACACTGTACTAGAGACACATTCTCAGCAACAAATATCTTCCCAATATGGTCAAACTACCTCCCTACAGCTACTCCTTATGGTTGGTGATGTCTTTGTTAAAGCTGTGTCACCACCAGTGCTGGCAGCTGCCAACAGCAACAACCCAAACCTCATAAACAACTAATCTATGGCTAAAAACCTCCTTCTGGTTGTATGTCCTCTTATAGTGTTTGGTTGGACTGGAAGACGAGATCATCTCCCTTTCCTCCTTCCCCTAAGAAGATACAAAAGACACACAAGAGCTAGGAAACTGACTCTATTTTTATATTTTAAAAAATATTTTAATATATATTTATATGTATAGAAATCATAGGCAGATGGGAAAATTCTGCCTGACTCCAGGAACTCTTTATATATATATATATATATATATATATATATATAAAAATACGTAATATATATAAAAAAGTGGTTGCCCTCCATCAGAAACAAGATGCTGGTGCAGCCAGACGTGTGGCAATCCCAGCACAGCTGGGCTGGTGGAGCAGAGGGCTGTGAGCAGCCTCAGTCTCTGCCTCTCTTCCCACACTGCCTGCAGGCACAGCTGCTTGCCCTGCTGAAAGGTGCCTTTCCCGCTGGGTGTTTGCAGCAGAAGTGTCACCCAGGTTTCTGAACCAAACAGGTCAGCTGCCAGAGCCAGGGCATTCACTTTTCCATCTGGCCAGGGTTAAAAACATGTTAGCTGGGTTTCCTGATTCCCTCCTTCCACACTTGAAGCTGCACGCAAAGAGGAAGGGAAGGAAATAGCATCTTTGGAGTGAAGTTACATAATAAATATCAGAAACATGATTACAACTTCCAGCCTGTGAGGACATCAGCAAATGTCCTCAAGATCTTCAAACAATAAGATCTCGAGGTGCATTTGTGCAGGAGACTCCCACGGTAGAGGGAGTCCAAGAGGCCTTTCCAGTTTGTGGCCACCTTAGCTCCTCATTACTAATGCTCCACTCTGCCTAGTGATGGGTGAACAGCAAGACCTTGGTCAACAGAAATAACCACACTTCAGTTTTAGAGCAGGAAGATACTCATCAGTTTTCTGGATCCAGTTCACATCTGGGCATTCAGCTCTTAAGATTAATGTTCATAAGGTTGTCTGCTAGGTTGTCTGCTTGTTGTCTTCATATCTCCTACATGTCTTCATCAAGGCACAAAGAGTTCCGTAAGATTGGATTTTATTCTCTTAGTCAAAACAAGTATAGAAAAAAGTTCTTCATTTCCTGTGAACAGATCTGGCTCACTTAGTGTCTTCCCATGCCTTAAACCTAAGATTAGTGACCTTAAAGCTTGGCAGTTGTTACTGAATGTATCCTCACTACCAACAACCAGCAGCAATCACAGCATCCACTGCAGAATCAAAGCAAGGAAAAGGTTTCTCTCACTGGTATTTTAAAAAAAGGAAATAGACTGTTGTGAGATTTTAAGAGCAATTTCTGTACTCAGAGAGATCTTAAAGTTGAAGTGAACTGGGAGTACTCCCTAACAGAGAGCCATTGACAAGCCCAGAGAATGAAGTCCTGTTCCCATCCAAAGAGCAGATACCCTGCACAGTACAAGTTCTCCCACTTCCACCTCAATCTTGTTCTGACGTCATGTCTAGAACTGAGAAAGTTGCTCAGTCTCCACAGCCATTCAATCATACTATTCTTGGAATTACATTTGTGCCTTCAGGCCTCAACCAATTCAAGATTCAGTTGTATGAAGCATTGAGAACACGAGACAGTCCCTGGCCCAAAGAGCTTTCCATATAAATAGCACTTTCTGCAAGCAAGGAGCTCAGAGTGAAGCTTTGCATTTCTGTACCAGCCCGTCTGCAAGGATGCTAATTGCTGCCAGGATAACTCTGGGTTTGTGACGTGAAAATCTTGTCCACTGGGAATCAAGGCTCATATCCAGCAAAGCAGCCATCAGATGATAGTAACTATTTTTAGGCTACTTTTGACCTTTCACAAAGTAAGGACTCTTCAAAAGATGATTAAAATACTATGTGAATTATGCAGAGAGTTGAATAGTCTGAAGAAAATGAAACTTCATTTAGTCTTGCATAACGCCTTTGGTAACACGGTTAGATTCTTCTGGCCCACAAGAGTCTGATTTTCCACTGAAGTGTCAGGATGTAAGTTGGTCTGGTTATTGAGTAATAGAGAGGGCTTTCTTATTTGTGCAAACTTCCTAACCTTCAAGAGAACAAAGATTAATCAACAACATTGAAGAGGATGTTGTCATGAGATCCAGTCACAAGATTTGTAGGGACTCCTGCAGGGGTTGCAATCCTTAAAACTATTTTGGAATAAAATCTGAGAGATGGGAGCACATACAGAAAATATTTTCAAAACAAAATCCAATACAGTTATTAGTGATGGAATCAAGAATTTCTACCATTGCAGTAAAGATCTGAAGAGCAGAGTTCCAGCACATGAAGAAGATATTGTAAGGTAGAAATAAATGCAGAGGCAGCCACCTGGTTCTGAGTTTGTTATCTAAAGGACTCACTGGCTTTCAAAAAGAAGTATTCCTCGTTTTGAAAATTACTTTTGAAATCATTGCCGGTGCACCTTTACACTGGATTCCTGTGCTTCAGGCTATTTTTGTGCTAACATGGAAGTGACATGAAGGGACATCTCTGCACCTCAAAGCAAGGTACCTCAGGGATTCACAGCCGCGTGGCCAAAACAAGTATCCAGAAGTACCTGCAGCTGGTGTGGTTCCAGAAATCAGGGGCAAGATTTCCAAAACTTCGAGATGGCTGACTTCACCCTACTCAACACATGCTGAGCAAGCTCTTGAGCATGGCCTCCCAGGGTATTTGGGAGGATTTGAAAAGAGACGGGCTCTGTTGTTCACATGCTGTCTTTGCCTGAGGCCACACTGGGCTGCTTGTGACAATTGCAACTGAAGAGAACTTAGCAAAACTTCCTAATTAAAGACGAGTTTCTGAAATTCCTTAGTAAGGAAAGAAGCCTCCTCTCCTGGCTTGTCACACAAGGCAGCCTGAGATAGGGCAGGGGCAACTTTTCAGATCACCTTTTTCTGAGCTGCAAAATCCTTTAACTGTGGTTTACAGTAAAGTGCTTAACACTACCTAGAGGTGGTGCAGCACTGACAAGCTGAGGAGCTGGGCAAGTACCAAGCCATGCTCATGTTAGATGCCCCCTCACCTCCCTACATAATCATTACTTACCTACCACGTAAAATCCTCTATCGTCTGAGTGTTGAAATATCTGAGGCGTTGCTGCCAGACCTCTCAAAACAAGGGACAAAAGGAACAAACAGCCAGCAGGAATCATAAAAATGAAGCAGTTGAACTTAAAGAGAGGGATTAAATGTCTAGATAACCTGTGGGGAAAACAAGAACCAGGGAAAGCTGGAAGCATTTGGACTAGGCTTGTACAGCTGATTGAAGAGCAAGTTGCTGATGAGGAACCAGTGGAAGCAGCCACAGGGCTAAAAGGCTGGGCCAGATGCAGCAGAAATGCTGTTCCAGCTGGCCTCTGCTGCAGCAAGAGCAGGTAGGTCCAGACCTGCATGTTGTCTGAAAGCAGCACAAGCAGATCAGCCAAAGCCTGAAAGTCCTGGTTTCTCAACTATCCCCAATAAAAATGAACAAGGCACAGGAAAGGATGGTAAAGGCAAGCAAGCGGTCTGTGTGGAATGTTTGCTGCGTTTTCCATGGGCTGTCAGCAGCTCTTTGAGCACTTCAGAGCAGCCATAAAAACAAAAAACAACAAAAAAGGGAGGAAACCAAAAAACCACGGGCCAAGCTGAAGGCAAAGCAGCGAGGGCTGAGCACAACAGCCTGCAAAGGGCGCCCCGAGTTACTGCAAATCACAAAAAATGAAGTGTGAAGAGTCAAGACTTGCCTTTGCAGGATCCAGTGGCTGGGGACACAAGGTGTGCAGGGAGGAAGGGAAGCAGAACCCAGGCTCTGTGCCAACGCAGATAACCAAGGGCACCAGAGGAAGGAAACCACAAAGCTCTGCAGTAAACACAGGGATTAGGAGAGGGGGTAGATGAACCAGTCAGACAAAATAACTGACCCAAAACTCTCTTCTCAAAACTCAGATGAGATTTGTGTTTTAAAAATATACAGTGCTTTCCTCTCCTCCCACTTCCCATATAGATATATATGTATATATATATAAATTCTTTTTTTTTTTAATTTAACACTTTCTGGTTTTGGCCAGAAATGGGTAAGAAAGTGCCAGGATACTGCTAGAAAATCTGTCTCACTGTTCTCACAGTGTTTCTGGACCAATCAGGAGTAGGAGGGAGCTGGACTCCCAAGAGAGAATCTGTTTCCATTTAATTTCCAGGCCAGTTTTGCAGACTTACAAGGTTAGGGTAAGGTGCCAGACTTCTGGGTGCTGCTGACAAAAAACCTTGAGCCCTTGGAAACTTTTCTTCTCAGCAGTCAGGAGAAATATTGTAAACACAGAGGGAAGAGATTTGAGGAAAGAATGATGTCATAATAGGAACCATGGAAATTTCGAGCCTCCCATGCCACCATAGTCACCTCTTTTATTCTTTCCAAGGCTAGATGTTTTTTAAGAAAAGCTATATAAGCCTATTTAAAACATTAAGTTAAAGACAACACAAGTTGCACAGTACAAAGCAGAGACTAAATACAAATTATTTCATTAATTGTTTAGTGTTTCTTCCATTTCTGTATTTTACACTTAAAAAAGAAAACAAAGAAAGAAACACTTATTGTGATCAGGGAGATGTGGGTAACATCTGGTTAAAATGCCAGGGGGTTTGCCTGGCAAGGGGCCCTTGCAGGCTGCTCACTTACTTGCTAGAGTCCCCTGGGGTAGCTGGGGGTGTTTTGGAGAGGCCAGAGAGGAAAAATGTTCAGGGGCCGACGACTGAAAGGCAGGAAAAGCCTCCCTGAGAGCAAGCAGAAGCAAAAGCAAAGCCTTGTGGGAGCTGCTGGCATAGGTGTAACTTGTCAGAGGCTTGGCTTTTCCCCTCCTCCTGTGGCAGCAGAGCCTGAATCAGGGTGTTCTGATCCCAGCTCAGGCAGGCTCTGCTCTGGCTGCTCCTCAGAACAGCCCTGGAAAAAGCCCAAAGAGCCTTGTGATGGCTCTGGTGGCACTGAGCAAACGGTGCTGAACCTGCCACTCCAAGGGCTGTGGAGTCAGCACAGGAATTTGTCTGGCTTTCCTTTAGCACTTCCCTGGGGTTAAAGTCTCAGCCCTTTTGAATGTATTTGTTTTCTTTCAGCATACCAAAGAAACCACCCATTTAAAAATATTTGCTTTAAAAAAAAAAACCTCAACCCATCCATTTTCAAAGACAAATCATATTTTCATGAATTCTTGGGGGGGGAAGGAGGAAGGATCCATACTTGAGAGTTTGAAAGAAACAGTCAGCTTACCTCTAGATGCAGTTCAGACTTTTATTTAATGAAAAGAAGTTACTTCAGCCCAATTCTTTCTCTGCTGCCAGCAGCACTTTCAGTCCAGAGGAAGCTACACCTATCCCCACTCTCTGTTTACATAACTGGCACATCCCAAGCACAAGGATTGCAGTAAGATGGCCCATACCAAGCACAGAGCTAGCAAGAGACAGAAAAACAGGATATAAAACCAGCTGCTTGACTTAAGGTAGGTGATGGCCACACATGACACATAAAACCCAAATTTTGAGAACTCCGAAATACCTCTCAGTAAAAGCAAATTCAGAATAAGCTCACACTGACCTTACCAAAAGACATTGGATAGGAATAGTTGTCATCTCTCCTAACATCGTTTCTAGAGCACAATTAAGAAGCAAATATCACACTTCCCACCTCTGACTCCAGCAGGTACAGGAATTTCTCAATTCAACTGCATATTTCAGAGACTTTCCAAGGTCTGAGAATTCTTGTTAACACGAGAAACTTCTTTGGAGGTACAACCAGACCTAACAAATGTTCATATTTGAACCTGCTTTCGTCACTTTCCTGCCTACATGCATTTTTTTCTCATGTTTATTTAGGAATTCTGCCCCCTTCCAACCCTCAGTTAGGACAGGCATCCAGGACTCCCTGTGGTCCAGCAGGTCTTACAAAGCCTCCCTGGAGAAATCTCCCTTCTGAAGGATTTTGGCCTGTCTGGCAAGGGCATAAATGCCAGTGCACTGGAGAGATCCTTGCAGGGATGCAAAACCCAGCTGTGCATGGTCCTGCCATGGGCAGCCTGGGGTTGGACAAGGTCACATCCAGAGGTCCCTTCCAGCCACAACCACTCTCTGATTCTCTGGGTATCAGCCCAGGACTGTGAGGACAGCAGACATGGAGACAATGCATTTCACCCACACTGACACTTTTTCACACTCTCCTGTCCTCATTTGCCTCTGCACCATCCTGTACCTCTTTTCCCCTGTTCACTGCTTTGATGTCCATGCTCTGGTGCTTACCATGTAAGTGAACCCTGAAGACAACTTTGCAATAATTCATCAGGAATTTCCACACAAACATGGAAAGCAAAGAAAAATCAGTTGGGATTTTGTCACTCAAGACATTTTGGAGATATCCATGGGGAGGCTGTCAGGAAGGAAATGCTGAAAAGACAGCAATGGACATGCTGCTTAAAATTCATGTACCTCTCCCAAACCTGGACTTGCTTTCCTAGAAGACATCCCATATTTATTTTTTAAGAATCTAGGAAGTTGTGAAAAAACAGCTCATCAAGGCAAGAGACAAGGTGCAACCTTGACTGCAAAACAGCTACAAGATTTCCAGTTGCCAGCTATGCAGCATCTCCCCCATCTTTTTTTGAATCACACAAAAACCCCTTATATTAAAAATTAACAAATATTATACATATGCCTAATTTATGTACAAAACTGCTCTAATCAGAAACAAAGAAAGAATGAATCTAAACATTCATAAATGTTACAGGTAATGGGAATTTGGGCTTTTAATCTGCAGCACTGCACAGATGGTAGGAAAAAAGGGCACCAATGGATATCCAAAAAACAGCATAAATGACATTTAATTTAAGCATAATAAACGTATTATAATGTTAAAGTAGTCATAATATGCATGAATGCTAAAAGGTGGCCCAGAGCTAGGGGGGGAACCAAGGATGAAACATCTGATGGTATTCATTACATAAGGTGTCATCTACTAGCACAAAAGAAAGCATTTTATAAACCTCTAAAGATATAGAGTATGCTCTAAAAACAACTTTTCAACATCAGCATCTTGGTTTTGAGATTATTCAAACAGCATCTTTCACCCACTTACTTCTGGAGACAAGGGCAACTACACATTATGATATATAAAAACATATGATCTCTTATGTTATAAGCTACCAAATAATTACCAGAATCACAAAGCTAGCTTAATGCTAGAATTATTTGGTTGTGTTCAAGCATTGTGGGTTTTAACATTTTAAGAAATGCTCAAGTCCTCCAACCTCCAAAAACCTGTAAATTAACACTGTGGATGTTATTTGGTTACCCCATACATTCTTTAGCACTGTAATGCTTTTTTCAGTACACTGAGCCTTGACCTAATGACTGCCCTTAGTGACTCAAGAGTGGGGTTTATGTTTGTAGGTGCTGAACTTTAAGGATTCTTTGAGGAAAAGCCATAAGACAGCTAGATAATGCATTTAACACTGTCCCCATAACTGGGGAGCTGAACAGAAACACGAATTCTTTAGCCAGTCATGCAGCTGTAGGCTCCAGCAGATGTAAGGAAATACCCTAATTATTAAACTGCCCGTTCTTCCCAATAATTTTAAATCACAGAGCGAATAACCATTTGGGCTGGTTCAGTAATGACATTTACCTGTCTAGGAAGAGAAGAGTTAATGGACACAGCAGATGATGGACTTTCCCTGGCCCTCCTGGAACCCCAGGGCTGGCAGGCCCCTGCCAGCAGCAGCTGCAGCCTTGCCCAGCTGCCACATTTCGTGTCAGGACACATGTCCCAGCACAGGAACCTCTCCTGGCCCAGCAGCTGTCTTGTACTGGACTGCCCAGTGCCCTGTTCCAGACATCAGCAGGTTCTTTCTCCTTGCACACATTGGTGCTGTGCATGGTGCCAGTGTGCGCTGGGCGTGGAGGGATGCTCCTGTTCCTGACCTTCTCTGCTCAGGTGAGAAACCAGAGTGGTTTTGTTCTGGCATTCAGGCTGGAGACCACGTAATCCTGTGAGCGAGCTGAACTGGTCACAGTGAGGAGCTTTCAGAGAGAGAGAGAGCACTTATAATTACATAACAAACTTCAAAATCAATATGGTAAACACGTGCCCAAGTCAAAGACTGCTCTCTGAAGGATAGCACAGATAGCCATCTTCCTAAGTAGATTTTTACTTCCTTTAGTGGAAGCAAAATAGGATGGATAAGTGCTGGGACATGTCTCTGAGTGAATTCACATTCAGAAGTGAGGCTCTTATCTCTGCCATCTCCTTGCTGCGATAGGAACAGGGTAAGCAAAGCCAAGGTTAGATCCTGTTCAGCTCACAATAGCAGCATGTGGTGCCTTTCAGAGCATGAATGCCAGTTTTTTACTGCAGGTGCTCTTGTGGTGTGGCCACGGGAGGAAAGCGATAACTGACATCCTTTTCCATTCAATTTACAGTCAAAAGAGTGTTTGTAATTTAGCAGTTGACTGGCTGAAGCTCAGCCCATATGGTAGCTGTTGTTCAGCAAAGGAAAAAAAAAAAAAGTACAGTACTTAAACCGGAAAGAACAGGCAGTCTGTGCATCAACTCCAGGCTTCAAGGGGGTTCTGGCCCACTTTCATTCATATTTAAATGTGCACGTTCACACTGGGGACAGGGACACCGAGCCTCATTTCCTAATATTGCAAATCACTGCTTTACTTTAGGGTCTTGTGCTGTTATACACAAAGAGGGGAAAAACGTGAATGCAGATTTGCATCAGTGTCCCATGAGGAATACTGAACGTTAGAAGCAAAACCAGCTGGAAAGTACATAAAGAGCACAACAGACTCCAGTCTGGTTCCTTTTTCAGAATATTTCTCTCCTATTTGCCTTCTGATTGCAGCTCTAAGAGGCCCTGAAGTCACTGTCTACAGCACATAATTTTGAACACAAAGAAAACAAAGACAAACTTCCCAGATCATTTTAAATATATCTATGAGGTGAAATGTAATTCTGAGCAGAAATGTCAACTCAAGAAGGAAAAAAAAATCAGTTTCTTTCTTTCAGTCTTTTTAGACAAAGATAGGCTGTTATCAGTATTTCCTTAAAAAACATTAAAAGAAGTTAAAAGTGGCAAATACGTCCCACAGAACAACAAACAGAAATAATGACATTAAAAATAAAAATGGTAGAATGATTATTTCAGGTTAGTTTTAGCTTGGGGACAGCACTGAAAAGAAATCAATACAGGGTACACTGGTACAAGCAATCTTGCTGGTTTTTTGATTAATATTCTACAACTATGAAGCTTCCCAAGAAAACAAGGAACAAAGGAGAATGGGCAAAGAGGAAAAGAGGGAGGGAAGGGGAAGAGGAAGGGACAAAACCTCATCTCTTTCACTTGGATTTTTCTACTCTAGTCAAGATGTTAAAACATTTATGATACTACCGGGGACCTGGAGCTGACACATGACTCAAAGGGGAGATGCAATTATTAAAATTGTGATTAGCAATTACAAGTGCAGGGCTTGTGAAATTATGCTTTTCCTGTGCAAACACACCCCAGAGACAGGAGCTTCACAGAAATTGTATTTGCACATCACTGCAGACATGGACAGCTATTGCCAAGCAGCTTCAATTTTTGTCCACTAGTCCTTTAGTTTAGGATAGGACACAGACCACATTAACAAGCCAAAAAAGGTATGTGCTAGCCTAAAATAAAAACCAGTAAAAAGTAATTTCTGCATCCTTCCAACTAGCTCCCAAATTATCCAGTGTGTGCCGTCTGCAATCCTATCATCTTAGGAACTTTTCTTCTTGCACGTGAAAAGCCACACAAACATAACAAGAAACTGTCCAAACATGCAGGAGAAATAGTGGAAGTGACTGTACACAGACTGATCTCAAACACACAAGTCAGGTGAAAACCTGATTTTTAATGCCATTATATGAGGCATTAAAAATTAATACCAATAGCATAGAAGACCTGGACTGCTCAAAAGGTAAAATGCAGAAAAGTCAACACATGGAAGGACTGACAAAGCAAAGAGGCTTTCTCTGCTTCAATCCAGCAATAAACCATGGCAAGAATATTCAATTCTTCAGCCTCTGTGCAGCTCCCACAATCTTGCCCCCCCTGCAACACCCTGGATGCCGACATGAAGGTATTTACTGGAGAAACTGATAGGCACCATTCTGAGGTATTTTGAAAGCAATTTTGCATCCACTAAAACCCTGCTGTGTTAAATGAGAAAATTGTCTTTGTTGGTTCATGAGAAATTGGCCTTTTCTATGAATTAAGGTCATTTTGCTGTGGTTAAATTGGTATGTCTATTTTTTACAGTGTTTCTGTAATTTAAAAGTTGGTCACTGTGGAAAAGTTGTTTTCCTTTGCTATTGTGTTTCAGGCTAATTAATTAAGTTATTTAGAACACAGAATTAAAAGAAAACACTGAAGTTACATCTGAGGTAGATGCACATGTGCACAGTACATGGGCTGGCACAGAACAGACATGTAAGGAACAAAAAATGATTATTCAAGGTTATATATTCAAGTTTATCTCTAATTATCCAAGTTTACTACCTTTAAAAAGTAATTTTGGGCAACTAAAAGCTAGCTACACATCCCACAATATCAATACAAGCATTCTGTTATTCCATACTGTATTTCTGCAGGTTTCATTAGCAAGGTCAGGAGTCAACATTAGTGATTTACAGTCTGCAAAAAGGATGATGTCACTGAAATATGAAGAAGGTCAGAATCCCCAAAGAGAAATTATTGTAACAAGAGAGTGAGATCATTGCTTGCACTTATCTGCTCCAGGGGGCAATAATCAAACAGACCTACATGTAAAGCCTAAGCTGAGCATTAGATAAAAGCCACAGAGGCAATACTTTCCCAAGGTAATGTTACAGCACAGTGCTGTAGATTTTGTTCTGAGCTTCACTCATGAAAAAGCTTACTCTGCAAGGGTCTCAATCCCTTTTTCCCCCCCTAAAATATTACAGAGACAATTTCATACACACATGTGAATAAAAAACCTGGTTCATTTCAAATAGAAGCACCTACACAGAACTAAATAAAGGGGCTCATTAAAAAAGGAGTTTGTCTTTGACCTTTCATGTAAACTTTAATACACAGTTTTTCCCTGCACTGAAATTCTACAGGCTGCTCAAGATCCCAATCTTACCAAGAATAAAATCCCCCTAAGACCTTCAACCAGAATAAATACTTTAACTTCCCTGATCTACAAGAGCTGCAACACTGGCTAACTTATGTTAGCTTCCAAGACAAGAAAATTACACAAGTTTATACTATCTGAGAAAACATCCACATTTTTATTGTTCTACCTTCTGCAGCATTTTCCTGTGGATATGGGGAGGTAGAAGTTGCTGTGCTGTGGTAAAAAGAAAATCTGTCTTTACAGAACAGAGAGTGCTGCTAATCATCTGCAACAGGAATGAGCAATTCATCAAAATTAAGTAAGCTTAAAATGAATTTGTAACCAAGGTCTCCTCTTATTTAGAAGTGGTGTCAAGCTGTTAGCTCGCCTCTTTCATATCAAATAAATATAAATTGCCAAAGTTCAGTGCTTCTGAAGTGAAAAAGATGTCCTATCAGTACATTTAAGGAAGAATTGCAATTGTGCTCCCACATGAGGGAAGCAGCTTCCTGGACGTGGGTGTTTCATTTAAACTTTTAAGAGGACATCAAAACACATTTACATGAATATAGATCAGTGCTTCCGTTGGGTGATTTAAATGCATCTTACAGCTGTGGAGAAGGAGTTTCTCAGTATTCAAAATATCCTTCTTAAAAAAAGGAATTATTAACTTATTTCTTTCTTTTTATACACATCAATAAAATCTGAACCCCCGTATTTTCTTAGCAGCAACCCTCATACTCCTTCTGTTTGCCCTGTCTCAGAACTCCAACATTTCTGCCTGGCAAACATTCCATGGCACACTGAGTTCAGGGTGATGCTTGGTGCCAGACACACTTCACAGCCAAGCCCACCTGAAGCCATCACATATCCCAGCACAGAAATCCTGAGTTTGTAAAATCAGGTCTTTCCACTACTAATATGGGTGTGCTGGAAGAACAACCATCACGAGGCAACCATCATCTACAAAACCTGCTGATTCTGGTGTGTCTTCTAGAACACCAGAATAATTTATTTTTATTTTCTTTTAAACAAACAAAGAAAACCGAAGGTTGTTTCTTTAGCTGGGATGTGAGTGCAGAAAATCAATGTGGGACTTCTTCCCTGGGCAGCTGAATGTGAGCTCACTCTGCAGCCCATCTGCGTGGCTGAGGGCAGTGCTGCAGCCCTATCAGCTGATCTGGGGAATGTGATCCATTAGAGAACCATCCTGCCCTGAGGGACCAAACACAGGGTATGTATGGAAGGCTGCATGAATTAATGCTGCACAGACCGGTAATGACTTCTGATTAGATAATATAATACATCCCTGAGCAATCAGCACAGAAAAAACACCCCAGATTCTGCCACCAGCTCCTCCACTGCTACCCCACTCACAAATCATGCACTTCCCCAAGTACACGTTTCGTTTTTACACATTGTACAGCAAAATATAGAGTGTTCAGAAAGATATCTGTCAGGGCAGAACGAGAAAATACATTTTTTACTGACTTGGTGATTCCTGGGATGTTCTCCCCTGTTTTAATATCTCCAGAGAAAAGCAGCATCTCTTTGAGAGTGTCACTGGAAGTCAGTGATGAATATCATCACCAAGAAGTTTGACACAGCACCATCAGAAAGGGAAACATGGAACAACAGAGGAAGCCCCCATCTTTGCACTGAAAATATACCTATAATTAATAAGATTTGGTTAAATCCATGGAGTAAAAGGGATAGAATATAAACCAGCTCCCCTCACTTTGCTATAACTCCAAAAATAAGCTTTTTAGAGTATAACAACATAAACCCAACACAGCTCGAAGAAATGGAAAATATCTTTTGATTTCAAAATTAACAAATGTTGCAAAATTTCAATCTCTTAATTATCAGATAATCATTATTTCTGCTAACCTCCTCTGCAACAACTCCATTAACCTTTCCAAAATGATGTTTCTTGTAGCAAAAAGGCCTTTGAACTTACCAAACTCTTATTTTCTCTTCTGTAATCTTACCTCTGTTTGCACAATTCTCAAAAGTGAAGTTTGCCCATTTATCCAGTAATCATGTTTCTCTCTTCAGCCCTGATAACTGCTTCATCTGCAACAGCATTTATTGTCAACAAAAGCAGAGTGAAAAGCTTATTCAATGACTTTTTTTGCCCTTTCATTACTTATTCAAAATGATTAAATTTGATCTGGAGTAATTTCAAATTGATTTTTACATCTGAAATATCAAACACAACTTGCCATTTTTCTCCCTTTTGTTGGAGTGCTGAATAATTATGTTATGCAAGACTTAAACATTTAATCTTTCTGTGAAAAGAAGAGTGGTCAATTCACAGGAGTGGGTGAGAGGAGGAGAGCTCCAGTTCAGTTTGCAGTCCCATCTGGTATCCCTTGCCCAGACCCACAGAGATTCAGCCTGAGCACTTGAAGGAAGTGATGACTTGAGACTTCTCCAGGAAAAGCACAGCACACACACACTGGTTTGCTGAGTCAGACTGGGGGCTAAGGGAGGGCTGTATCATGAGAAAATCTTCAAAAAGTGAAATCCAAGGTCTAAAAATGAAAACAGAACACATTTTTCCTTAAACATTTACCCTGATGAAAAGCAGGGGTAACTCAGCATATATTGAGCAAAGAGGGAAGAATCAAGACTGGCACTTCCCTCCACAACAGCTCGATATTTTAGCAGATTTACTGTCAGCCTCCAGCCCTTCTGCTTTGGATCATGCAGACTCAGATCAAGAATCAGATCTAGGGAAAAAGGCATCTCTTCAGGGACAATTAGCAGCTCTTTGTTTTATAAAGTGACCAATGTTTCCAAAGGATGCAACATCTTTTCTTTTTCAATAAGGATTTTGCAAGAAGCTTATCTGCAATGAAAAAAACACACCACCACTTTATAAAAAGTATTACAAAAGTAATTTTTACAGTTACAGTAAAAGACCACAACACAGACATTAAGAGTCTGTCCCACAAAACCACTGGTCTTTCATTTACTTGATGGTTTGGGATTTTTTGTTTGTTGTTTTTAAAGTAAAATACTATATTTGGGGGTTCTTGTATGTATTTGTTTTTTCTGCCATCATGGTGAAGCTGCAAACATTTTCATGTTTTTCTCTAATTTGGTGCCAACATCAAACTGGAAACTTTTTTTTAAAAATGAAAACCAAGATTCTGATGAAATACAAGACCTGTGGTTTTTAGGAAAAACAAAGTATCACAAGATTTGTCATAAAAACACAGGGCTGGCAACAGTAACAATCTTATGTACAGTAGCCTGCTATTTATAGGTGCACTCACAAGTCTGCAGACATATTTCTGCTCTCCAGTAACAAACCTAGGAGGAAAAAGGGCTCAGCAACAATTATCACAGACAGCTGTCACCTTTTAAGTCAAGAACAAAATGAAAGTGGCACAAAACCCAGATCCTCATCTGGCAGAAATCAAACAGGATTCAACTGCAGTCACATAAACAACACATCACACAAAATGAGATTCTGGTCCTACAACTCTGAAAAAGTCCTAAAAAAAAAAATCTGTAAAAGTCCTAAGAACCAAAGGCTCTGCTGTATTACAAAGGGCACTTCCATGGAATGGGCAGCAAAGGGAGGGATATACATTCCTTTATATATCCACCTGCCACAGCAGCCCTGGCTCACTGAGGGGTGTCTCTGACACTCTACATGAGATTTTCATACTCTGCAGCGACTCTGTCATCTGCTCAGTGACTTCCTTCACTGAACAGCTCCTCTGTTCCTTACAAGCTGAGGTTTAGGTTAATATCCACCTCCAGCTCTTCTGGCCCTGTGTTCCTGTGGCTGCCTGCTCACAGGACACCCCTGGGGCTAGCACAACCCCACAGCACGGACTGGGCAACGTGGCTCTTTTTTGATTGTCTCAGAGCGATTCACACATAATATGACAACGACATCGCTCAAGCCCTAACTCCTAATATCAATACTAAATCTGTTCATATATACACAAAAGGAAACCTTTCAGACATATTTAGAAGATGCAGCTGTTTTACTTTTGTTTAGTTACCTATGAAGAAATGCATAGCTTAATTCTTTCTGACCAGAGAAATGTGTAGCCTGCAAGCTCCAGAGGAAAAGCAGAGCTCAGCTTGTCAGCCACCAACTCTTTGTCTACACAGTTAAGTAACTGTGACACAGTGATGTTAATCACAGTTTTAGTATTTTCTCTTTGGAAGAAATGATGCTGATAAGCTCAAGTACAAGTGACAGCTATCATAGAGCAGGATGGTTAATGTACTTCCATTTTCTACAGCCCAAACTGCCAGCCCACGTTAGCAGAGGCTTCTTCATGTGCTCTGGGGTGCTCAACCAAAAACCACAAAAAGAGAGAAAAATTAAGGAATTTCCTTTACAATATTCTTTCACTTGAGAAGGAGTAAGCTCTGTAATTTCATGATGTTGGGTCTCCCACCTTCAGGCAGTTTCAGAAGTGCATCCCCAGTGGATCTCAGAACACCAACCCTGCAAAATACACTTCCATTCAGTTCTCCAGGATCCACCTGTCCCAGCAACAAGACTCAACAGAAGCCATGATTCAGTGGGAGATCCTGGCAGAAATGGGATTAAAAAGGTTATTTAGAGCTGCTTTCTGTAGTCAGTGAACTGGTACCCAGGGAATTGCTGCTGCTGGGAATGCACAGCTCCCTTCCAATGAGGTCCCAAAATGATGAGCCTGCCACAGTCTTTTTATTGAAATTAACAGGACAGCAAAGGAGACAGAGGCTTGTTTCTTCACACAGTCCTTTGCACAAACAAAGCTACACAGAAGGGCTGCTCTGACTGGTAATACACTCTGCCTGCCAAGGCAGCCTATCTTCCATGGAGCACACTTGCACATTATCTATTATTGACCACTTCTAGAGCACAAAGCAATCTCATTATGCAATGAAAACAGTTCCTATAAAGGCATCTATGCAAGTGTGATGGGTTTTTTTCCACAACATTTTTACATTACTCTTCCAGCCTTCCCCTTTCACACCAGCTGCAGTCGAACTACTCGCTGGCCTTGATGCTTACAATGTTGGATGTGATAGGAACAGACTAGACATTGTTTTAACACAGGAAGGTTAATTTAAAATAACCTTCCTAAGCTGTTCATACTGCAAGACAGCAACATTACAAGGAGAAGACATGGATTCATAAATAGGATCAGCTTTCAGTGCTCAGAGCAGTGGCAGCAGCACTTGTCATGAACACTCTGTGCCGAGTCTCCGGGGAAGCGCAGCCTCAGCTGCTGCTTACACAGCTCCTGCTGTCAGTCACTCACAGCAGCTCTGCCAGGCTCTCCTACTGAGGAGCCCTGCTCTTGATCTCCTCAAGGTAAATGCTACCACAAGACAAGAGATGAAAGGCAGAAAATGCTCCATAGCTTGCCTGCTACTGTATTTCAGCACCAGTTGGCTTTTGATGTATCTGTATCCCCCAGCAAATGAACCAGACTTTGAAATTAGGCTGATTGTTATAAAATCATCATTTAAAGCAGCCTTAGAAAGATTTAAGAAAAAAACCCCAGGACTTACAATCGCACACATGTATTAGAGGCAACCAAAAACCACTACTAAAAGGCTCTATAAGTCCTGACATAAAAATTTCTTTAGGGATTTTTTTCATCTTAGTCTCTACTCCCACATGACTGACCTTGACTTTGCATCCTCCCCTTTGAACAAAGCAGGAATAATATCTCAGAGTGCTCAGCAGATAAGTCTAGCCAAAAAGATACACTGCCTTCAGATGCAGCAAAGGATTAGAATTCCTGAAGCTGTCATGGACTTTGTCAAGGCCTTTTAAAGCATAATTAAACGTCTCTTCCTCATGATCAACCTTCTTACAGGCAGCCTTGCATGATGGCCACTCCAAACTATTTTCTTGAATCCTACAATGAAAAGACCACTGGATGTTGTTTTCCAAATGCCATAAAAATATCACAGGGAGTCAAAAAGGCCAGGGATTATTTTGTACTACCCCCCTAAAAAGCCTGTTGCTTACTCCACAGCCACCTTTTTACAAAAACAGTGTGGGCTTTTTCTTCTATTTTAAGAAAGTTATAAACCAGAATTACTGTTTTCATGAAAATATGGCAGAGGGGACAAACTGTCATGGAATCATCACTAAAGCCCAGAAGTTTCTTAAGGCTTGTCGCTAACTCTGAGGCCTCTGCTACAGCAAAAAGAAAAAAAAGAGACAAAATACTCCAGGGTAGCAGTTCACACTGGCATAAATCATTCTGAAAGCAGTGATATAACAGTGATTTATTCATTACCTTCCTTATTACAGTGTAAAATAACCATATGAAAAAATCTGGAAAGAGCTCTCCACAGATGGGAAAAAGCCAGCACTGAACTGGTGATGAACAATCTGCCTTCCATTTGTAATTCCACCCGAGAAGATGCAGGTTTTAGCTGTGCTCAGTGGCCACTTCACAAAACAAACCTTGTAACAGCACTGAATTCCTCTCCTCCTCAGGGGGTAGCAAACCTGTGTGAACATGTAGGAAATGCAGGGCTTCTGACTAAACTTTTATTTTGGTGCCTGGGCAGATTATTATTTATTGTTACCCTTTTGCACCAGCAGCTTTTCTGGGAGAAAAAAAATGCATCCAGATGTCTCACTGGAGAACAGTCAGACATGTCACTTTCTAAGGGTGAAGGACAAGGCTTTTATAAGGCTATGAAAATGCTAACAGGAAAACACCACTGAATTTTGCCTTTTTTTTTTTTTCTGTTTGATTCAAATTCCAGAATCAGCAAGTCTTTACAAAGATAAGCAGTTTCAGTATAAAGAAGTAAGATGATAATAAAAATATTCCTCTAAAGAACCAGTTGGGTGTTATACAGTTGGATCTTTGCTAAAATAGGAAATGAAGGAGGAAGGATGAGGGGAAGAAAGGATAAACTAACAACTAAATAAATAAATAAAGTTCCTGTAGGAAAACAGCATCTGTTGAAATAGAAAATATCTGTCAAACGGCCCAAACCACACTATTTCATGGTATCTATTTTTTTCTCCCATTAGTCATGGTTTGCAGGAGTTTTATGACCATGGAATGATGCAGCTGTAAAAAAACAAAATCTTTTCCATTTATTAATAGATGCTATAAAAATAAATACTAATTTTTATCTTATCTACTTTTGAGTAGATCCAAAGTAGCACAAAACAAATCAAAAAGCCCACACTCACAACAGAGGATATGACTAAGCCACATCAAGTAGATAGGAGACCAAACTTCAGACACGCAGCTAAATCAAATTGGTATTTACATGTAAATATTTTATCTTGCATGTAAACTATTTGTCTCAACACCAGTAAGATCAGCAAAGCCTACACAGACAACTCAGTACTGGAAGTGTTTTCCTTCTCAGGGCTGTACTGAAGCAGCACATCACAGATACTGCACATTTGAGAAGGAAAACTGGTGAAGATTAACACAATATGAAAAGTGTACACTTTTTATCACTACTCCAACATATCTATGTTGGTTTAAAGTAAGAGGTTCTACTCCAAGGACCAATTTCAAACATTTTATGAATACCAAAGGAAAAAGCGCCACCATTACAACAGGTACTAAAAAGCCCTTATCCCCATTTTCATGACTGTCCCTCTCCCATACATGATGCAACAAAGAAAACTACACTCTCTTGCCTAGTTTCAACTCTTGGGTTTTCACAGGCAGTCCGGTATGAACAAGAACCGAAATGAATCAGAAGCTATGTGAGAATTCAAACTATGCATTAAAAAAAATGCTGCTGACAAAATAGTCCAGTTCATTCACATCCTCTCCTCCACGTGCTCTTCTGTTTCCAAAGGAAGCAAGCAAGAAGCACAGAAAAATTTACACAGCATTCTGAACCAAACCGAAGTTAGAAAGGAGAAAGCCTAATAGAAGAAGCAAAACTATCAGATACCTTCTCTGAATAATTTAGGTTGATATGATCAGGGCCAGGAGAAAAGTCACTTGAGCTCCCAATTCGAGTTCTGCTGCCAAGTCACACTGTGGGAGGTTTTAAGCAGACCTGCAAGCTTCTAGTCCCATCTGTAAATGGCACTTGTCTGGCACTAGGTTTAAATATGAAAAAACATTTCAGACAGATATATTTGAGGAAGCCCTCTCTAATCAAGAGTGCTGTTTTACTTCCAGAGTTTTCAAGTACAATGTACTTTACTTCCTGCATAAAGTATGGGAAGAAAATTGATGTCCAGTTTCTAATTTATACTGGAGATACTCGCTCCCCTCATCTAGCCTGTGGAAACTGAAGTTTTTAAAAAGATGTGTTCTAAGGAGGGAAAACAACACAAATCTCGCTCAGCTTTTTGCAGTGCTGTCTTCCACATATGCTAATTTTGCCCTCTGATTTAAAGAAAATATATTACTGCTTAAAATAACTGCTTACATGAGGAGTGGAGTAAAACAAATAGTTTAGAAATTCCTAATAGGCTTACATCTATTTACACACAGGTAACTATGAAAGGTATGGGTAAGAAACAAATACATTATAGAAATTAATTTAAAAAACAGTCAAAACCATTGAAGAGCTAAATTCAGTGCATGGTTTATTTGCAAGAAGCTAGCTAACCAGCTCTTACTGTAACTACACATGACAAATCAGAAAGAAACAAATTGAATTGGGAGTTCCAAATCCTTGTGACAGGACTTTCAATAGGGCATTAAATTTTAAAAATTGAGACCAATTGCAGTGAATACGCTTCTATTTTATTTCAATAAATAAACTATTTTCTCTGTAGAAAAGTTGGAAAGGCTTAAGTTTATTAAAACATAAGCCACAGACAAAGCATGTAAGAAAAATGGTATCAAAGAACAAAGTCCAGATGAAATTCTGCATCTGCTGCATACAAAATACTCCACCCACACTTAGCTGTGTCAGGAGAGAAAGGGGGCAGACACAGCTACTTATTTCTGCTCAGAGTTCTTTGCTTCTCAGCGTGCTCCACGATTTTTTCTTCCACATAGAGCCCCTTTCTCTTTCTCACTGCATTCATGTACTTGCGGGCCTGGTTCTCCGAGTCTGCCTTCTCCCCAAAGTGCAAATATTCCTCTTCAGTCGTTGGCACCCAGAACGGGTCACTTGCAATGATCTACAAAAGGAAACAAACAAAAAAAGAGTAAAGTAGTACAAAAGTTTATTAGCATATTTCAAGGAATCAACTGTTGAAGTAGAGAAACCAAAGTAGAGCAGATGAAGTTGTCTGGAAAGCCTGCAATTAGCTATGGAAGCTGAAAACAAGAGTTGAGACACTCTAGAGCTCTTGCCCTAACAAGCCCACAATAACTTTTCAAATTCAGCTGTAATTATCTGCACAGTTCTTTCTAAAAGCAATTTCAACTGCCCATCAGCAAACAGTGCTAAATAATGTTCAGAAAATTCTCAACTTTCAAGAGAGAACTCATTTAGAACATTATCACACAACGGTTGCATTAGAATTTATCAGAACTGAAGATTTCTGCTCATTTCTGTGCCCTATGTTTTCCAATCCCAATCCCGAGTTGGACAGATGGTTTAAAAATCACTGTTTCTGGTTCTAACATATTTAGCAGAGCTGTTCTTGCAGCTTTGTAACCCTCCTCTAGAACAGATTTTAGCTCTAACATGATCAGACAAAAACTGGACATGCCTTTATTTCCAGCCCATCCTATATACCCCACACTTGTGGGACCACCATAGAGGGTATTACAGAGAACCCCAAATACAAACATTGGGAAGGGATGGAATTGACCACATAGTGTTACACAGGCTCTACTGCAGATTTCAAAAATACTAATTTTACTTGATTGTAGATTTCCTCACAAGATGCAGTTACAGGTAATAGGTTTTTTCTAAAAAAAACCCCAAAGGTAATAATGTACTAATTTCTTAAACAAAATCCTCATGGAAACAGCAGTCCAGACAAGTATTGGTTACTGCAAGAACCACAATAGTTGTAACAACTGAGCACATTACTCTATAATAATTTCTGAAATATTAGCACTAATAACTGACAAGGAGAGAACAAATTTTCCTAAATTACCAATTTTAGCTTAATGCTGTAAGCCTTTTCTACCACTGAAAAGTTTTTCTTCTGACAAATCCTTTCAATTGCCATATGGTAGTTCAACCTTAGCAAAATAACCTAAAGCTCAGGTTGCTCAAACAAACAAGAAGAGGAATTAAAAAATGATCACTGAAGATGGATGATTTTCCACAGAAACATTGACAATCGTGGAGTCCTAATTTAATACCTCATGTTAAATAACTTCCAACACAACCACACAAATTACACTTTATGGGGAGTTAGGAGAATGACTATGGCAGCCTAATTTATATTAGGCAATACTGTAGGTTCAATCTTACAAAAATGGGATGTAAAGCTAAACCAACAGAAACAGTTCTAGTTTGCTACAGTCAAGCACATGCATAGACTAAATTAAGTAGGCATTACTTGTGCTGAAAGTGACAGCCAATCTCAATTATTTACATGGGAAATGACTATGCACGGGGTTGTCTGGCTGAAAACCAAAACCAAGTAGAGCTCAGAAATAAACAGTCTGAAACTCAGCTTTCCGAATTTTTCTGTGTTTATTTTTCACCATACACGTAAGGACTGTCTAATCACAGAAGAATCTGGTTGAGTCATACCCACTCTGATGCCTTGCACAGGGCCTTCTAACCAATGCACAGAAACTTAAAGGTGACTCTTTGATAGCTTACATCAATAAAAAAGAATGGTCCCCACTCGATGAGAATTTGGAAGCTTTACTGTTACTTTGTGCACTAGAAATACAGAGAAAGGGCAGTGAAGATTGCATGCTGACTTGATAAAGCTGTTGTGATGCTCATCCTGAACATCTTAATGATGTAAAGTCACAAGGGACTTCCCCTTTCATGATATGCCTGAAGAGCTGAGCAAACAAAAATTTCCAAGTCTCAGAACACATGAAGAAGAAAAGGCGATTGATGCTCAATGGATTTGCTTCAGACTGTACTACTAAGGGAGGTTCTACAGCTACAAACTGGTAAGTTAGAGTGTTACTATGCCCTTTGATGCCTTTTTTTAACTGGCAAGAAATGTAACACCCAGAAATTATGCCCAGAGAGAAGCAGTGAGACAGCGGTTCTTGAAGAATGAATATAACAGAGGAGTCTAAAAGTATACAAAATTGAACTCACAGATCTAATCTACCTGTAAATATTTAGATACTGTAGTGATGGATGTTTAAGAAAATCCCCAGGTTTGACAGATTGGCTCTTTCAATAATTGATGAAAGACTTGCTCTACTGAAGTTTTGCACTGGGTATTTCTTCCACTGACAAGAATTCTTTATGCTTCAAAAGGTCTGAGGGAAGCAAAACAGCAGGTTTAAATGCACTATTCAGTATTTATTAGCCAGCAAGGGTAAAGCTATTTCAGCACAGGGTTACAGAATCCTGAATGAACCTTGTACTGCTGCTACATGATGCAGAGCAGTGCAGTAAAGAGGTTAATTAGGTTTCAAAGAACTACCTCAGGAGTAGCTTGGCTTATCAACCTGTCTAAATAATTCAACCACTACACACTGCTTCTAGAGCAAGATCTGGTGGCATCAGAAAATTTCTGCTAGAGGACTACACCTACCTATCATATAGATGCAGATACACTATAAAAGATTGAATAATCAGCAGATGTGTTACCATGCCATGGTAAGCAATGGGAAAGAGGAACCTAGGTCATCACATTTAAGAAGTCACTGTAACCCTATTATGACACACAGGGGCATGACTGAGACAGTGACCCAAACAAAAAAGTAGGAAGTTTTTCTTTTTTGAAAGTTCTGATTCTGTGAGTGAAAGCTAAGGCACAAACCAGACTGTTCCTCTTTATTCATATCACATTAATGCATCAAGGCAAATGTTCACAGCAGGTGGAATCCATCATTCCCCTGCTCTGTTAATACAGTGCAAGCGTGCAAAAGGAGAATGGTCCCAAAGCATTGTCATCAATTTCCTTACAATGGGAACTGTCAGAATGGTGGGTCTGGGTTTCCTGGAATCAGAGCTAAGAAGCTTTTTAGGTCCTGAGCTATTGTTTGTATTCATGGGAACCACACAGGGATGGTTCTGGAATTTGTAACAGGAATTGAGTTTTTGTCTGGATGAAGCCCTCAGTGATGAATTAGTTTCTAAATGGACCATTCCTTCTGGAATATGGTATAGTTATTTCACAGAGGGCATTTACTGTGGATCCTGAAAAATCCACAGGCTCAAAGCAGAACAGATGCCTAGAAACATTACTTATTCTATGCTGCATGCCACTTTTAATTTAACATTATTTAAGTGTTTCCATATACTACTTTTTCAGTACAAAACTAAAACATATAGCCTAAGACTCCCCTTAAAATCAGAAATGTGATAGCAACTTGACAACACTTTTACAAAAAGTTACATTCCTCAACAAATATAACTTCAATCAAAAGAGAACTGGGCATTCAAAATAATATGTCTTCCACAGATGAAAAATCTTTAAGGGACTGAAGCAATTCAGTTAACCTTCTATCAAAGGTCTGCCTCTCTCTCTGCCAGTGTATTGTGTGTCTGGGAACCATTGAGCAGGGAGAAAAATAAAATTACCACAGCCAAATATTATGTCCCAAGTTTAACAGACAGAAGATGTCAAGAGGCAGTAACATTAGGAATAAGAATTTGTAAAACCAATGAAATTATGGTATTGTTAGCATTATGATAGAGTACATTTTCAAATATCACTATACTGTGCATGACGTGGTAAACTGGAAAATTCAGCACACGTCTTCTTCAGGAATTTTTCTAGGACTTGGGAATTTTTATTTTTAACAGCATGAACTGGCCTGTGCTTATTTATTACTCAGAATTCTCTGACAGACACATCAGCCTTAACTGCAAACAGCCCAGCACACACACAATTACTCCTTCAAGTGTACACTACAAAGTGCTTCCTCCTTAACATAACTGAGTATTCCTATACATCTACAAGGCTCTTCTGAAAGACATTTATTTTAAAAAGTGAACTATAAATTGAGATCCATGCAGTGGATCACTGGACCAGCATTTATTCTATTAGAAAATAAGCATTTTCTCTAAATGAGCCCATATAAAATGCAACACACAAAAATGAATCAGTGCACAGCAGCTTAACAGTTCTTAAATCTGTTATTGCAAACACAATGCCTAAGTGATGGAAATGTTCCTATTAAAGGAGCATTGAAATTAAGGAACATTTTAAATTAATCTTCATTGATTTATTTTCTAGAAGTCTTGGGTGATACAAAAATTTGTTTAAAGTATGACTATAAGCACACCTGTAGAATTCCATTATGCTTAAGAGAAAAATAAAAACTCCCAGTGAAATACATGAAGTGCGTGTGTCCCATCACTCCCTGCAGAAGCCACTCGAGGTATAAATAAAACTGTTCATAATGTAGTCAGCTGGGATTAGGTATTTCAAAAGAAGTGAATAGATTACTTCAAATATTGTACGTGAAGAGTTTTCTTTAGAAGAAAAAAACATTCTCAAGCAAGATGTTTCATTAAATATAACCACTATTCAAACCAACACACCCAAACAATGAAGTCTCCTAAGACTTGTTTAGTAGCAGCATGCAGAGTAGCACAGGCAAAACAGATGTCACTCTCTTTTAGCTTAACAACAACACATTAATTATTCAAGCTATAAATGCTTGTATCTCTGTGAGAGACATAATTGGAATACCTGTAATAATAGTCAATAAAAATAGAAATACTATGAGCATACTATGTCAATACTGATAAATGATAAGAGTGTGTACTAATCCTGCAAATGATTATGTAAGCTAATCAAGCTTTTCAGAAAGACATGAGTTAGAGCAGACCACTTGCAATTCAAGAGTACTTGGAATTTTAAGGCTTATTTTGAGGATGATTTATTATTTGCATTTCAGTGTCACCCAGATGGCTCCAATAGTGATCCTGGTCCCATTGTCTAGTGTATTTCACAAAACCATGGTAAGAAACAGTTTCTGCCTAAGGCAGCCTAATTATGCAAAACAAGGTTGAGAGAAGCACCAGAAGCAAACAGAAGGGATCTGCCTAGTTCATCCAAAAGGTCAGGCAGATTTGGGAACACAGCCATGCTCCTGGTAGCATCTCCCCTACTGGTCCTTACTGTCTGATGAAGACAGAAAATCTCTTTTGAGCCAAATATCATCAATGTGGAAAATACCTTAGCTGGACCATGAATAGAAAGAGTCTGATGGAGATTTTAAGACCAGCAAGTGACATTATGGCCTTTGTGAGCTGCTCAGTAAGGAATCCCAAGAAACACTAAATTCAGTGTGACTGGGCACAGCAGCCATCAGCAAGCCAGGAAAACATGATGCCAGAAGTTCTTTCTTGTGTTAAAAGAAACAAAAAAAGTCAAAATACTATTATGAAAAATTTCAAAGATGATATGGACTCCAGTGGATCAGAATCCTTTCTACCTTTGAAAATTGGATGGTAGAAAGGTATTTCAAGAGCATTTACAGTTCAAGTGGTGTCTATCACCTAATAATGACAGATACAGACTATGCAACTGAGAAAGGTACAGCTGATATGCATGTCTGAGATGTCTGAAGTAGCCTTGAGAAACAAAGAACACAGAGGTGTATGTGAACAGTTACCTACTGTTTTTCAAGAAAACCATACGTAACATGCTGGGTAATGCTGCACAAGTGGTTCTGCACTAGGCACAAGCAAATTCAAGGCCACTTGGGTACTGGCACTGTGCTTCCAGAACAGACAATACCCCACATGAGCGTACTGGGTGTGTGGACACCCTGCAAATAAAAGAAGCATCCAAAACTATCCCATAATTCAGAGCTTCCACTCACAATATAATGGGGACTGCCAAAGCCTAAAAATGCCTGGTTAGACACAAGAACTCCTCTTCCAAGAAATATTGTAATAATGAACATTTACACAGTAAGCTATAAAATAAACTCATACAAGTTTATTTTGGCTCAAGAGCATCATCCTTGTTTGTGTCTCAAACAGTGACAGCTAAACTTTACCCCTGACTCCAGCCAGGAGCTGTTAATGGGAATTTGGTAACTGGAAATAAAAAAAAGGAGATGTGTGGCTCTACTGCTGCATTTTTTCCTATTACTTAAGAAACATGTATTGAGAAAGAGAATTAAAGCCACACCCCTACCACTCTTATTTACTGTTTCAATTAGCTTCAGATGTTCCTGCCAAAACAATGAGCTTTTTATATTTGAAAGGTTCCAGGTTACTTCTCGAATCCATTTATGTGCCCAAACTGTCACTGGTGCAATAATGTATGTAAAATTACAGTTCAAACACAGAATAGATCTCTCTCATTACCTCAGCCTGCTTCCTGTTTAATGCAAGCCTAACAATCTCATCCAGCAACTTCTATATTAAGCCCCATCTTCCGAGCTGTAAAATGACTTACAATTCAAAAAGCATGAATTAAAATTCAGAATATAAAACTTCTACATTCAGAAGACTCATATTCCTAGCAATTATTACACACAGCCCTTCTCTTACCTTTCTCCAGAGCCCTGAGGCACGTTCTAGGCACTATTCTACTTAGAAGGGATAATGACAAACAATTCTGATTAAATGTGCTTACAGTTCACTCGTGCCCCCTTAAGAAGGAAAGTATGTTTAATAGTTAATATACATGCAATTGAAAAGATGTGATGTAACAGGAATTTATACATTTCACAACTTTACAATTAGTAGATGTCTTTGACAATTCTTGCTGAAAATTCAATCAGCATCTGAAGAGAGCCATATGCATTTTTTACACATTTTTTTTTCACTTTTAACACAGATTTCCCAAATGGGATGAGAGTTCCATTATTCTAAGGATTGTGCAACCACAAATACCTTCTTGTTCAAAACCTTATGATTAAGATAAAATAACATGACTGAGTAAAAGATTTAACTGCAAAGAATTGAGAACAAAAGAAATAGGGTCAAACAGAAACATACATTAACTGAAGGTGTATTATTAATGCAAAGTTTAAAAAAAATACAACTAGCTCATAATTATCCCAAAGTTAAATATTTTAAACTAACAATTAAATAAGAAAGTTTATACTGATATCTAAGAAAGTACTGCCAAATAAACCCAACACGCCTAACTTTTAAAATAAGTTTTTTTAAGCTGTGACTAAACTGAAAGCTCCCACTAATGGTTACTTGGTGCTGTCCTTTACAGGCAGGAAAAAATTGCATGAGCATGCCAGAAAAAATTAATAAAGGAATATCTGACAAGACAGACCTCGATATATGTATTGCTCCATCCCTGGGGGCTGCAGCAATCTGAACTACACAAAATCTATTCATTATCTGAATTAAAAAAAAAAAGGCAATATCATTTCCAGAGACCAAAATGGCTTCATTTAAATGTAGGCTCTATCAATGACTTTCCTGTGTTCAGAGTCTACAAATTATGGTAAGGAAATATAATAAAAGAGTGAACTCAAACCTCAATTCTTTAAACATACTCTACGCATGTGATTTCCATGGGACAAAGTATTTGGAAGTTTAAAAATCCCCCAAACTGTCTATTTCCCTTTGTGTAAAATGGGGTTAACAACACAGTAGAAGGAATTTGTGTAGACAAATACATGTGCCAGGTACTCAGCTAATGAGCTGAGCACACTGAGAAAACAGCAGCAGCACAGAGCTCATTCAGAATGCCATGGAAGTTTGTCATGGGGTTTGGAGAGTGTGCAATTAAAGCAGCAGCCACACTCTCAGTAACACAGTTTTAACACTAAGGAAAAAACAGCTTAAGATTACACAAAGTTCACATCATATTATCTTACACAATGATGCACTGAATAGTAGGGATTCAAATAAAATGATGGTGTTCATCATGTAGATACATACCCCATAATTCATCAGTAAAGTGATAATGTCAAAGTCATGCCCAACACCTGATGCAACTTTGTGCAGAATTCAAAAAGAGGATGAAACAGGAGCTGAGATACAAATAATTTCTCATGGTTTCTCTGTCATGCTAATACTAGAGATTCTGAAAACTGTATTTATTTAGAAATTGTCTTGATGATGTGAGAGTAACATGCACTCCTCCTGCCATCACTGCACAGAGATAACATTACTAGTAGCTTAGTGAAAGGCTTATTTTATCACAAAAATATGTGAGTATGGCTTTCATGGAGACAAAAAACCCAACCCTCCCCCACTGACAAATTCCCCAGGTGGAAAGGTGACTGCTTACACAGTAATTTTCTTACTACCAATGCATTTAACATACTAGCTGCAATTATAATCTCTCTCAGAGGTCAGTTTTAGAATATGTTGCCAGTTGTTCAAATCCCTCTGTCCTGTGAATATCTGTAATCATGTGTGAATATCTTCTTATGTGAAATTCATAACATCTGAGAGTGAATGCACACACCAATGCTTGGAGATAGAAAGGGAGGCCTGAGAGCCACAGGGTTTATGTTTTTGCTTAGTGCTGGAGCACAGGAGCTGCAAATCCTAAAGAAACTGGCAGAGAACAATGGTTAGCTGGAATTGACGTCCTACTGGCTGATATTCCTTCAGGGCACTGATGTCAGAGGTTCAGACAAAAGGCCACTAAAGCCACAAAACCTCACCAGCTGCACTTCAGAGGAGACATCCAGAACTGACAAGATTACTGTACACAGTACAGCCAACACTCTCTGGTTTGAGGGAGCTGATCTGTAACTGGCTGTAACCAAAATCTCTATTCTCAAAAGATGAAGCTTATCTATTTTTTTGTGGGCATACACCATGTGTGAAGGATCTTTTGTTTTCCTTTCTGCATTCTGTGCAGCTCTTTTTCCTTTTGTGGTTCTATGTGAAGGTGTATTTAGTTACAAGAAGATTAAATAAATCAATATAAAGGAGGAGAGCCAAGTCCTTGGTGCCTGCATTTACTAACACCAGTAAGGCACCACTGCCAAGCAAGACATAATGTGCTTTTCCAAGTGGACCGTTTCAAGTACTCAGTTACTAACAAAGAAATACAGTCAGTGGAGTATTTTACAGCTAGGGGGACAACTTAGCTGGGGATGAAGAATTCACACCATATGAAAAAGCAGCACATACTGCAGAGAAACATTGGTAAGCAGCCCATAGCTGGTAACTGCAGGAAGTGTCACTGACCTCAAAATCTACAGTTGGTTGTACTCAGAGACTTGACATTTCAGGTGACAAAATAAATCCAGGATCTAACAAACAAAGATTTTTTTCATCCATTTACAAAGTATTCTATTGTTTTCTAACACCAAATAACGGAAGGCTTGACCAAAACAAACAAACAAACAAACACCCCCAACCAAACCCAGAAAAACTACAGATTTTGAAGTTATTTTAAGAATTTAAGGTGAAAAGTTTACACCCACTGACTTTTGCCCTTGAAGACATTTTTAGCTTCTTCAGTGGAGTCTTCTGAGGAGCCTGACAATGCAGGTGTGTTTGTCTTGAACAAGGAGCTCTGATTTACAGTCTTTTAATTTTCCCCCTGAATATCTACTCTCCACATCATAGGAACAAACTACACTGCACTTTCAGCTGATGACACTCCTCACCAGTTTTCCCATTTGATTTACACCTTCACATTCAACTCTTCATTTCTTTAAGTGGCAAGGATGACCAAAAGGAATGATTTTGAGGGCACAAATCAACAGATTCAATTTTGAAAGAACGAAATCTATTTGATTTGTCTTTTAAACATGAAAATTTATGTTGGCTTGGAATATGGAAGGTGCCTGCTAGATCTTAAGAGGTTAACTTTTATATGCATTAGATTTGCTGATACATTTATTTTCTGTTAGTGGTAAGCTGGGGCTGTTTTGTGGTTTTGGTTTTTTTCCCATTCCCCAAAGAAGTTTACCAGAGAACTCATAAATAAGGGCACATAAATACAGGAAAACACATCTATAAAGAAGCAGTTTCATTTATGAAAGACTTACTTGCTATTGAAATAAAAAAGCATCCCACCTAAACAAAATATAAATACATTTCTGAACAGCATATCTACAAAAAGAAATAATATAACGTTTTTTTTCCTCATTTCAAAAAGGAATTAATCAAATGTCTTGACCAAAACTTAACCTTTTCTGCTTATTATTCCAGTCTGCCACATCTACAGGAAATAGATCACCAAAACAGATGGAATGAATAGATATTTTTACCTCCCAGTGGCTGAACACCAGCTGTGGACTGGCCAGGCCACTGGTTCTCTTCCTGATTTCATCAGCAAAGCCAAAGCTTTCTGCTACTGGCAGGACTGCCTTAATAATAAACACATCCGTCCCCTCTTTCATCTCCTCCTGCAGCACTCTGCCTTCCCTCTTGGACAGCACAGCATACACACGACCTGCAGAGACACAATTCCCATCAGCTTACCAACATATTCACATCCTGAATACACCATGAAGAGAAACACATCAATATTTGTTCAGGAAGGCTCAGCCTTAAGTAAAATGCATAACTTTTTTTGGCTGAAATTCTATTTTGTAAGTCAATCAATTAAATGGACATTCTAAATTCAAACAACATATTCTGCAATACAATGTGCAGAACCATCTGAGTAATGTGTAAAACATTAGTACTGCTGGATGAATCCATCTATGTTCATTTCATACAATCATATGACTGTTTCAAAAAGGAACTTTGCCAGATTATGTGCCTAACTTGCTTTTTTTCTTATAACCAAATATTTGAGAATCATTACTAAGAAATATTATTGTGTTTCAGGAATTGTATCTAAGCTACTGGTAGAAATTGGCTTGGATCACCATATCCCTACATGGTACTTGTCCCAGATTGTGCAGAGCTATTCTAATCACAAAAAATTAGTTTATCTGAAATACTATATATTTATTATGTTTAATGAGTTCAGTTGGTTTGTTAATAAATTTAGTCTTAAGTAAATCATGGATAATTTCAATTTTCTTTCCCAAGTTAATATTCAATCCATTGAAATACTGTCTATATGTCATGAAAGTAGCTGTGAAAATGCCCATGTTTGACTTCATAGTAGGTATCATATTTTTGTAAGTATTTTACAGACAAAAACTATCAAATACATTTGTGTTGATCAAGATAGTAAGCACACAAGAAAAACACTTAAAAACATTGTGTCCCTCGTCCCTGTTCCTCTCCTCAGCTTCAGTTTGAGTTATTGATTGTCAGAAAAGTTTGATGGTAAAAGTTTTATATTCTGAGAACACAGAAGACTTCACTTTTGCAGAAGCTGCCATCTTACAAACAAGCAGGTCAATATGGAGATAGATCAAAATTCCCAGGGTATCAATGTATGGAATACCAAAGCAAAGAACAAAGATACAAAGCCAAGCTGACACAAGTCAACTGCCAAGCCTGACTGCACTGAAGGCCTGCTTTTCACTCCTTCTAATGAGGATACAATTTATTAGCTGAAGTTTCCACAATAAAAATTAAACCCATGAATTTGTAATGAACTAAGTGCATGTCCATGGCTATTACAACACAATTCACATTCATTAGACTGTACTAATTTGTTTGCATGTCTGAGTCCTAAATTACACTCATTAAATATATATACATATGCATTAAAAAGCAATGTTTCCATTTGGATTTATAGCACAATAGATGAGCCAATGCATGTTTATTACTTCAGTGTAAACACTCATGCCTTTTGGGCACTGAGTAGTTTGGAAAACAGAAATTTATACAGTGTTTTTGAGGTTTAAAAATTGGTACCTTGCTTATAGCTTGATATAGAGACTCAGAAGCAAAGTGCCAAAGTGCTTCTGGAACAGCAACATGGAACAATACACAGTCCAGTTTTGACAGCTATTAGTCATCTTACACATTAGGAAAGAGTTTGAAATGCCAAAGTGCCCTGCCATAGTAGGGGATGTTTAGGGTAATGTGCCCAAAAGCCCATGGCAGCACACCCTTTACCAGGCCTACTACAGGGCACCTCCAGCAAAGAACAGGATCATGCATCTGCACAATGCAGTTGCTCACTCTGAGGCATTTCTTTTCATTACAACAATTGCAACTTTTGGTCTTTGGACTGCTATCAGTATGATTGTGTGCACAACAGCTGAGATTTTTTTGCAAGTAACCAAGTATTTCATTCTTGTAGGTGGGATATGCTGTGCCATGATTAGTACAGTCAAAGTAAAATTGCTGATAGCTTAAATGCATTGGAAGCTAATTTTAAAGAAAATCTCAGTGCTTTGGATCAGATTCAGCATGCAAGCAACTCCCATGGAAAACTCCAAGAACAAATACAGTTAAGTGGTGTCATAAGTAGGTCATAAAAACAAGTTTAAGCAGGTGTAAGTGGGAAGGTAATATAAGTGACACCACTTGGCATGTGCTGGGTTGAGGAACTTGCATCCAGAAGGATACAGATGCTACTTAAAAATGCAAAACTACCAACTGGACTGCAACAATAATTCAATATTCCTTTTCCTGATTTTATTTTTGTATTATTGTATTAAAATATCTTGATACGGCATTTGCTAAGATCTTGCACTCCCTTAATAAACAGGAGAGGTTACCCTTCTCTTCATGGAATTTATGCTTAATTATAAGGCACAGTGTTGATATTCATGGTTACTGAAGCTGGTCTTACAAAAACTTCATAGAAAGGCAACATTTTGTATCTTGCATTTCACAAAGGCGTAGGTAGCATTGCTCTTTATGCCAATGGCTCAGATAACAAGAAGAATGCTGAATTCTCATTCAGAATAGTGTAAATATTACAGGCATTACAAAGTCATTAGAGAATCTACTGGAGAACTGTAAGACTCCTGACAAAACCTTTAAAGAAGTTATACCTTCTGATTCATTCTCATTTCTAAGACCTCACCTTGGAAATCAGAAGGCAAATTCTTGGCAAAGGTTTATTTTCCCAGCCTTACCTAAAACTTCTGCAGTAGCCATGATTTCACAGGTGTACATTGCTGCCATGAGTCTCTGTGGCTTTGCCTGCAAAGCATAACGACAGGCTTCCTTCATGGTGGCAATCAGCTGTCCAGAGAAAGGGCCATAACAATCTGCAAGTAACAACTCTCCTTTGTGCTTACTCATTTTCTCCGGTGACTCTGTGCCACTTCGGTTCCTGTCCTGGTGTTCATTTGCACTGGGACCTTCATCAGTGCAACTGTTTGCTCGAGTATTATCTTCATTTTGTTGATGTTCTGTGGCATCAAGTTCCCCTGAATCCTGCCTGCTATTTGACAGAGTATCTCCAGCTTTACTTATTTCCCATTTTTCCACTGAAAAACAAACTCCCATGAGAGGCTCTTCACACATGGGACCTGAAAGTGTAGCCAGCTGAAATCCACTCACTATGCTGTTGTCAAAGTCTCTGTATTTACCTACTTCTTTCACAGAGTTCCCAAGGCACTGCCACACAGATCTTTTATAGCCCCCAAAATTATGTAACAAAATATTAGGTCCACACTTCCGTGGTCCAAATGACCAGATCTGATCAACAGCATTTCTCCACTTTCTTCCCTGAAGACTTTTCTCCAACTTTTGTTTGAATTCTTTGATTCTATCAAGAGTCTTCTGATTTATCTCATGTGTTTTTTTATCTTCATTCAGAGATGTGTTGAGTTGTTCCATAGTTCGAATTAAATCACTGTTTTCTTCAAGAAGTCTAGTTACCTCCTCAGGGAGTGGCATTGCTCTCACACTGAGAGTAGCTTGTTTATTTGGAGTATTAATTGTAACAAGCCCATCTGAATCAACCTGAATTCCTTCAGGAATTTTAGTTTGGTCCTCTTTTGTTTGGTGTATGACAGCAACTTTCTGCTGTTTTCCTATTTCTTCGTTCACCATATCAACTTTGGGAGGTCTTGTTATGGTCTCTCGGAAGGGTATAATAGGAGCAGATACACTGATCTGCACCTTTGCAAACCTGCAAGATAAAGTTTAACAGTTAGTTTAAAATCTTGAAAATAGTTTTAAACTTGGGGGTGGGAGGTAGGGCAATGGCCTTAACACGGAACAGATGTTCATGAAGAAATCTGATTGCAACATAGATTACTAGGTAATGCATTTCAAACTCAAATTTTATGTACTTCAAAAAAGAAGCACTGCCTTTTATGTCTTCAGAAATATTTGGAAAGGAACTCAAGAAAATAAAAGCAAAAGCATTTCTATGCCTCTGCATAAATCACTGGTTCACCCACATCTTGGAAACTATGTGCTGTTCTCTGCCCTCAAACGAAACAGAACTAGAAAAAAAATGAGAATAAAGATGATCAAAGGAACACAAGCACAAGAAGCCTTCAGATATTCCAAGGGTGCAACAGAGACCTACAAAACCGCATGGGGTATGGGAAAGGCTGACCAGGATTAACTGACAACCAAACCACAAAGGGCCCTGGACTGAAAATGACAGAGGCCTGGGAAAGCATCACAGCTACTCCAGTTTTACTCCTCCTACCCCTGCTGCTGGCCACACTGCTCAGACATGGTACAGAGATGGACATTTGGTGTGAGCCAGCACAACTGCTCACACAGAGGGATGCACAGAGAAGATGAAGCACTGGGAAACCTTAACAGAGCTTTGTCTATAATAATCACTATTATAAAATGCTATAAAGTGATGTTTTAAAGTCAGGTGAAACATTTTAGGTCAAATGTTGTGAATGACAGCAAGGGAAAAGGAGGAATTATTTATTATCTGACAGACTCAAAGATCAGAGCTGTGTATCCTCCTTAACCATCCATGAGTTCTGATCAGGTTCATTAAATGACAACCAAAATTTCCTATGTTCTGGTAAATTTTGGCAGTGATAAAAAAAAGTTGCAGAAGAAAAGCAAATACAATTGTAAGATTTATGTTCAATGGGAGTCAGAATCAGGAGATTTATCCCTTTTGCAGTTCTTTCAAGAATTTACATTATATCAAAAACCAAACACAAACCCACCCATATGTCACCATTACCTTAATTCTCTTTGTTTCTCATTCTGACAAGGGTAATTTAATCCCCTCATGCTTAGTATTTACAATGCTCCTGGGAAAGAAATTTCTAAAAATTTCTATTGTACAATGCAGAAAATAGAATGTTGAAAGTTACAAGGCCTAATTTCTTACTCCATTCAAAAAGATTGGGAACAAAAAATATAAATTTGGTGAAATCAAGCAGAACATCCATATTTAATCATTTAGATGAACACAGATGACTAATCTTTTAGTTGTTTCCATGTCTCTCCACATCTCTGACAGTAAGTGTCACTTGAACATAATTTTCTAAATACACAGTGGGAAAGCTAAAGTTAAATATGCGCCTTCAAAAAAGTCTGAATAAAATCTTGACAATGCAATGTAGTTTGAATTCAGCAGAACCTCCCCAACTGCTGTAACGAGTCCAAAAGCATCAATCTGCAAAACCCAGTTGATGCAATTGTGGTAGATGCCAGTATCAGGATCCTGCCCCCTTACTTCAAGTGTGACTCAAGCATTTTGAATAACCTTTGCCAATATTTTGGAGGAAAACCTTGTGGGTCACATTTTAATGTTATTATATGCTGTCTTGATCCCTAGTTCACCATTTGCTTTTCCAAATTATGAGCATTTAGAAGAAGTTAAACATTTATACAGAAACAAAGAGCACATTTCAGAGCACAACTTCTCCTCTTCACACTTCAGTAGTAAAGTAGTGCCAGTTTACCACTGTCATAATTAACACAGAATCCATGAGGAATGGTGCAAGACAAGAATCCCATTCTGGAGTTTTTCTTCTACAAAATGGGGAGAGAAGGAAGGGACAATTCTTGTCCCACTGATGTCTTAAGTTTTAGCTTTCATATTTTCCAGATCCTGTACTGCATTAGTATATAATCTGAACTTCATATAACTAAATATATAACATATAACTAAACTGTTAGCAGTTTAGTTAGACAAAACAGTTCTTTTCCAGCCTGAGAACCAATGACACCACTGCAGCTTCAGGCCCAAAAAGTGTAAACAACAGTGAATTGAGGAGAGCAATCTGGGAGGATGGGACTTCATAACCTAAAGCTGTAGGATAATTAGCCCCAATATGGAAATGAATCAAAACTTACAAAAGTGTGAAAACTCACGACTCAGAGTCCATCTTGGGTGTAGCCCTGGCCAGGCTCTTGTACTGCCCAAGGTGTATCCTTTGAAGGCCTTTTTAATAAATACCTACTTTATTTCTTTACTCTGTCTAGCCTTTGTTCTAGATAGCCTCTCAAGGCATCACCACGAGCTGGTGTGTGAGGGATGGCAACTAAAATATGCCAAATCCTGAGAGATTTAGAAGCAGCATGGGCTCCATAGTGAACACACCTGCTCCCAACTCCTTCTGGGAGCTGGTACTCAACTGAGAAATCATGAACCACAGTCAGGCAGGACAGTGGTGGGAGCCCAGCTCATCTGTGCCTCCAGGTGTTTCTTGTTTCTGCTCACAATGCCACAGGCACAGGGGTACAAAATGGTCACTTTTGACAGACTATCGTTGCCTTAACAAAAGACAAATTAGATGACAACTGATAAAAACCCCCAAAATCATGTACATGAAACAGAAGTTTAGAGATGTAAATGTACATAAATGTATGTAAGTAAACCCTACTAGCTGCTCACTATAATCCTTTTACCCTGTCATGGAGTATTATTTTAACTTTCTTTTTTTCAGATTTGGACCATTGCCAATAACACAATCCTCCTATGCAAACTGCAGCTAAAGACAGGCACAACCAGTTTTGATTAAACACATTACATTTGAGCAAAATGTATCAATAAATAATACCACATTTTTAGAAGCAGTAAATACATTGCACTAAATTGTAATGAGAATAACCATTAAACATACATCCAGTTTTACAAGTGATCCAGTCTAATTTTCATAAGAAACTACAGTTCTCTGATATTAACTAAAATGAGTATGGTTACAGTAAGACAAACATTCAACCACTCATCAAGTTTGCTCTTTGGTTTAGGAAGAAAATGCCAGTAAATGTATGAGGCAGAAGTATCAGAAATGTTTTAGTAAATGAAGTTACAGGAAGGGATTGTTTCAGAAATCTGTTCTTCTGCCATTTGAAGAAACATTAGAGGATACTAAATATATTCATGTGTGCTTGCAAAAAATACTACTCATGAATGAGAAGACATTAACCTTAAAAAAAAAAATCAGTGAGAAAAGGCACAGGATAGAGTGTGCACATATAATTTTGGTCTTGGTGCTTTATGATTTTTTAGAGTTCATTTATCAGACATGAGTCCTCTCAGTTTTTATTTTGTACAAATGCCACATTACATTCTTAATTAGACCCTTGAAAGTACTGCAATTTGGAATTTGTAGAAAGTCTGTGTTAGATGTATAGAAATAATGAACTAGTGGCTTCTGCCAAACTACAGATAATTTTACAGCTACAAAAAGGTACATTTATGACTCAATCATAAAAACTGTTTGTGGATAAAGCTCTATTTTACCAGAATATAAATCAAAGATATCCATCTGACAGAGAAATACAACAGACACCTACTGAACTAAAAATATTTCTTCCTCCTTGCCCCTCTAACCTTTCTTTCAGGTCATCCAAGCAGCGCTGAAGATGAACTTCTCCTGCTGTCACCAGCACATGTTCTCCTGTCTCCTGGATTAAAACCTGCACACATGGATCAGCTTGGTTTAAAAGTTTCATCCCTCTGACCAGCTGAGGCATATCACCTGGCAAAACAGGGTGCTATTAACAAAGGAATACTGGGAAAGAAATACTCAAAATAGGATAGACTTAAACTGAGAAACAGTAACACTCATTTTCATGGAAACCTGAACACAAATAGGTATTTGAGGAATACACAAAAACTTTCAGTGGGCAATTTTCTGCTTATGAGTCACACAGAGCAGCAAGGTTTAAGAGCAGCAACTGAAAACATAAGCTGCACTCAGAATTTGTCACCAACAATTTATGTACTGATGACAAAATTCACATCATACAAATATAACCATGTAACACCACACTTCAGTGGATTGCACATTTTTTGTTTACACAGCTTTACAGCAGATTCAGCAGAACAGGTCACCTATTGACTACGACTGTGCTATGTTTCTTCCTATACACAATTAACTTCAGATACAGCTCATGAACAGCTCACACCCAATAAAACCCCTGAATTTTATCAAAATTAAGTGATAAAAACAATCAGGACTTCACTCCTCATTTTCACAATTATCAAATTATAACCTTTCTTATCTATACAACTTTTTAAAGTCATCTTTCAGTAAATAATTTCATTTCCTTGCAATCTTTTATAAGTGTAGCAAATTGCTAATGCCTAAAATGTTCCAAATAAATAAATAATAATATTAACTTTACTAAAATAAAAGTATCAGTATGGATTACTTAGAAGGCATAACTTCAAATAAAGCACAGGAAGGATTCTGAAGTAGCTGTAAGCCACTAGAAAGCTTTAAAGTAATTAAAATCTGAAAAGAGAAAAAATCAGGAATGTGAGAGCTTTTCAGTGAAACAAATCACAGCTGTCCCTAAAATGAAGGTGTTTAAAATGAGCTGTCTTAAAGTTAATGGAGAATGAACAAGCACAGCTGAGTCAAATTTGGCTAGATTACATCAAAGCTATGCATAAACACCCCATGTCAGCAGCCTTTCATAATGAACACAATTTAAAGAAATTAATTATGAATTCTTTTTTTATTTTACACGGGCAGTAGAGAATACCCCAGGGGTTTCCAGGAATGTATATTCATATTCAGAAGAAAGAGTGACATTAAAGTTGTCATTCACTTGGAGACTATTAAAAGAAATATGATATTGTTTATTTACTGCTGAGCTTGTAAGGGTGTAACAGAAAAATATCCTGGAAAAACAAAAAATAAATGAAAAGTGGAAAAACTGCAGTGTTATTTCACATGGCCAACAGAGTTTGAACACAGACTTTCAATTTTGTCTCTGCATTTAAGCTCACAGAATGATGAGTACTTTTTTTCTTTCTTTTGGAGCTGATGGCAATCATACAGGAAGATTTTGACATGAGTGTGAAGACATGCAGTAATTTTGTAAAATGTACATGGAGAAATAATTTATATGAGTCATTTTTCAACATAAGCAGATGTAGTTTTGAAGCAGGTCTGATGTGGCAGTGCAGTGCACATACGTGACAGTGTGTGAGGGCCACCTCAGGACTACACACAGCTCTCTGGGCAACTGCTATGGCCACATTTTGTTTGTCTTCCTGTTATTGCTAGCAACAGTGAATTTTCAGGAGACTTCTGCACATATAACCACCTTTCAGGCTTCTGTCCCCCTAAAAAATTTAGTTCAGATCATAAACTCAGAAGCTACTGAGGAGGAGAAACTAAGTAATGGTGCAAGAATGATCCAGCTTCATTTCTTAAGAAACAAAAATTACCCCCAAGCTGGTCAGTAGTTCTAGAATTACATTCCTTTAATATTTTGAACTTAATACTACAATCTGCAGAACCAGTAATTTCCAATACTTTCAAAACTGCTTTAACAAGTGGAGGATGTACAATATATGATTATCTGTTACTCAAACACATGAAACAAAGAGCTGCCAAGCTGTCCAATAGCTCTCTAAAAACAACATGTAATCTCAGCCTTAAGAGTATTTTGCAACTGAACATAAAGCCAGTTATTTTGGTTCTACCAATGCTACAACAACAAATGGAAATTGGGCTGAAATTCAAATAAAGCCAGAGGTATCCCACTCTGTTTTGCAGGAAATGGGGTGGGGGCAGCAAGGAGAAGCAGTACTGCAAACCTGCAGCAGCACAAACTTACTGACAGCTATAAAAGAAGGGCAGCAGACAGAACCCACAGATCTGCTCACCTTCACTGAACTGTTAGCCCATGCAGCGTCTGACTTGTGAACAGCTGTCACAAAAGGGCACAACAACTTCTCCTGTGTCTCCTCACCTACCGAGACAGGAGCGAGGCAGCTGCAACAACTCACACTGCCCTCCTGCCAACATGCAGGTTCATTTTATACTGGGCAAGTGTCTGATTCAGTGGCTAGCTCATAAACTAGCCAAATCACCGAGGGCTGGAAGCTGCACTGCAGCCACACTGAGCTAGTGTTACCATCCCCATTCCTCCTGAGGCTTACTTGGATGTTTGGGTTCAACTGCTACTCGCACAATTGGGGTAGCTTCGAAGTTGAGAGGTGTAAATGGTGGACAAGCAGGTGATGTTGACAGTGTTGCAGACTTCAGCACAAAATCTTGCAGGCCTCCTATTCCTAATAGAAATTGGGGGGGAAAAAAGGTAAAACAGCAAAAAAAGATCATCAACTGTCATATTAAATGAGACTAGAAACATGATCATCAAGTTAAAAAAAGGTGAAATCATTCTAATTACAAAAGGAGGATTCAAGAATTCCTCACTGTCCATATAAAGTATCTGTTAAGATACTTGTCCATAAACTGGGTTCTTAAGTCTTTGGTGTGACATTTGATATTTAGTCTCACAGTTCCCATTGCATTCCCTCAGTATTTTAAAAGGCATGTTTATAGCTCTGAAGAACAGAAAGGACATGAGGAATTTTTTCCCTTCTAATATGTCCAAGCCTTTGTACAGCTCAGATTTAATTCTGGTGGTTTAAATTCAGAAAAATTTAGATTGCACGAGGCCTGCAATGGTCATCCAGTCCAACATCCAGGCCAAAGCAGGGGGAACATCACAATTAGATCAAGTTGCTCAGGACCTTCTTCTCAAGATTTAAACACTTTTTACAGTAGAGACTGCACAGCCTCTGCTGGCAACCTCCTCCAGTGCTTCATTATTATTATTATTGTGAAGAATGCTTTTTTTTTTCCCTTCCACCCCCTCAAGCCCATTTGGGATTCACTTTTTGTCCAACTTGATTCTTGTAAAAATGAATTCATCCCATTGTAAGTTATTAGTTCTCATTCTGTTATACATTATAATGCTGACAAGTTGAAGAAAAGTGAGATTAAATTGTAGTGATAAGAGAAAATATAGAAAAAATATTAGCTATAAATCTGCAAAATAGCTGCTGTAAATGCATACTGAGTTTTGGCTGGCTGGCACATTTAAGAGAATGTGAAATTATTGCCTTCAAATTCCTAACCAACTGCACATCATTCATAATTTAGTCAAAGCTATTAAAACACAACTAGAAGTATGTGAATGATAAAGACAACAAATAAAGCTGATATCCATTTATACAATCACTTTTCCTGATGCTCCTTCAATCATAAGCAATGAGCTTTGCAGTTCTAATGGAGTATAAATTAAATGAGCATGTAACTTGTAATGCTATGACAAAAGTGAAATCTTCAGCTCATAACCTGTATCTCCCTAAAAATTCAATTCACATTGTAGACTGCAGTATATTTGTGCTCCTTCCTCCTTATTCTCTCCTACATGCATGCCCAAGGAGTGCTTCACCCCAGCTCCCCATTATCACCCTAATACTTTTCCTTTTTTTTTTTTGGCTTAGCTTTCTTCATTTGAGGCCAGAAACAAAGAGGGCCAGCTTCCACCCTATGAGATCATGCAAGAGTTTGAGTTCTGCTGCAGATTCAGCTGCAGAATCAGCCTGTTCCTCCAGCTCTGCAGGCTGGATGCCTGGCCAGCAGGGTAATCCAAAACCCAAAATGTCATTATATAAGAAAACCTGCCTCAAAATAACTGGAAGCAGAACAACATTCAATGGCTTTAAATGCAGGATTGCAGATGTTACAAAGAAAATAAATCTGTATAAACTCTGTGTTGCACCTGACCTATGACCAGCATGTATTTCCTCTTTTTCACTTATTCAACATGTGGTTTGAATGAAAAACAAATGCTGGATCATCATCACCACCAGGGACTGAGAAAAGGGATGGGTCCATTTTATTCTGATCTTCTCCAGCTGGTAAAATGAAAATGATTTAGAATGGGAGGTGAACGGCTTCTTTGCACAGTGTAATGTGAACCAGAGAAATAAAGTTACCAAATATTACTTCAGTAGACTCACTCTTTTCTTAACACGTTCCTGTACTTTTCTGTCATGAAGAAAAACCGAAGGTTTTTGCTCTTCTGTTTCACATTTGAAGTCAAAAATACATGAAATATAAGTGTCTGGCACCAGTAATACACTAAAAAGAAAATACTGTCAGTTTTCATGAAAATCTGTTAGGCTTACAACCTGAGTGTTTTAATTGCTGAAGTGTGTGAGCTAGCAGAGAGCTGTGTCCAGCCACACTGAATCTATTTAATTTAAAATTTTTTATTAAGAAATGTTAGAAAAAATCTATAAAGATTCTTGGATACTCTTTTTGCATAATGTGATTACTAAGTAACCGCTAATGTGTTTTCTGAATAATTCCAGAGGAAGAGGTAACATAACTAATTCCAAAGCACCACATGTCATCAATGGAAGAATTCCACTAATTATGATGATACATAAATCTTAAAGTTAGTTATCGTCCAGACCACTGAAATTTGTACATACTACTTGAGATCACAGATCTCAGATATGTATCAATATGGTAGTTGAAAGGTCTTAGAAAAATCACTCAAAAATTAAGCCTTAAAAAAAGCCTGTGAGATAATGGTAAGTAAGACTTTCAGGGTTGGTGGTTTGTGCTTTTAAAAGCAAACCAAATGATGGTTCAGGGAGAATTATTACAGAGGCGGTGAAATATGAGATTTACAAAAGTTCTTTTATTTAGTCCCTTCTCTGACTTGCCCTAGAAGATAAGAATAATAAATCAAGTATATACCTACCTGTATCACCAGATATTAGCATATGATAGAAGCTAAATGATAGAAAGAGATAAGAACATCATGACTGAAATTTTCAAAAGGAGTAGGAGTTTTAAGACAAGTCTCAATTTACTTTTCACTTCTACATCTTGCTGGTAACCACTACACCTTACACAATAATTTTGCTGCCTTTAAGGTGTGCTTTTCCAGCTCAATTCAGCTATAAAGATCTGAACACATAAAAGATCAACTTCAAGGTATCTGTAATTAGTTTCTCTTGATGTAGAAAGATTTAGGCATTTAACGTTCTTTCAAGTCGAAAAAAAAATGAAGCAGACACCACCAACATGCTAAAGTCTTTCAATCAGATAAGGGAATAATTTAGTTTGCAGTGTGAAAAATCAAACAAAGAAGAATGAAAGCTGTTTAAATTTTAACTTCTGCCACATTGTTACTAGCCTCAGCACATTAGTTCAGTCGATCTTTATCTTCTCTCACTGATGATATCACCACTTAAGTATCCCGGGCTGCTTTGGAATGGAGACTTGTCAGGCTTTGGACTAAACACCGAAAGGAACTAAGTAAAGCAGAGAGCTGATGTTAATCTTCCCAGTAAGGCTCTGTCTCCACTGAAATCTATCATTTCTTATCAATGATACCTCCTTAGAAAGATTAGAACCTTACAATATGTAAAGCCTCCTGGTTTAAATGCTCCATGCACTTCTCTACGGATCAGTGAAGACCATGCAAGCTCCTCCATCATTCATGGGAATTATGTAGGTGTGAGGCAGACTTCTGTAAATCTACACAATCTGAAATCTCAAAGTGAGCATGTGCCTGTTGTTTCAACGGGATTGTACAAACACAATGACACCTCTATAATTTTGTTTGAGCAGTAATACAAATACATTTATTACGCCCTGTGAGAGACATTAAAAGAAACATCTTTCAAAGGTGATTTAAAAAATATGAGAAAATAAATTCACAAATCCACCTTAAGAGTATGATTGGCTCTAGATGTTTCCAGTTAATTCTTGAAGTAAACAGGCTAGAGGCCGACCAAAACAAACAGAAGAACAAACTATATTTGCCAAATAATATCAAAATAATAAAAAAATCAAGGAAAATCCTTCCATATCAATCATCATTCTTCCTCTAATCTATGCAAATAATTTTCCTTCTCCCAGTATCTAGATGAAGACTACAAAACATTATACCATTAGCTCACTGTTACCAAGTGGGTGACTACCATTGGTTCACTGTAACCAGATAAACTTTAAGCATCAGCCTCCAGCCCTTCAGTCTCTAATTAAAAAAAAAAAAAAAAAAAAAAGAAAAAGGAGGGAAAAAAGTGGCTTTTGGTAGGATTAAACTCAGTTACAATAGTATGCCTTTTACATTTGAGGAATCTTAAAAGGTTTTACTAATCACTGAGATTATATGACTGTAACTGCAGGGACAAGTAGCTAGTAGGACTTAAGAATAACTTGTATTATATGTTTATCACCTCAGATTTTAAGCGTGTTTCTCCTTCGTCTCATGGGCACTGCAGAGAGACATCTGAGGGCAGAATTTGACCTTTCTATATCAGAAACTATTTCTAGAAGAGAAGGGAATGTAAGTCAAGACACAGACCACATTCTAGTTGAGATTTCATCAACTTTTCCCATAATGCACACCACATGTTAGCACAGAGTGCTGGTGAGCCTCCTCTTCTCATCTCTAATTGTGCACTTCCCCCTCAATTCTTAATTGTTTCTAGGCAAGTGAAATTGTTTGTATGGAAAAATGAATATTGTAAGGTATGTGCATGGTTTCGGCTGCTCTCAGTTCCAATCATCTTACAGAAAAGTTAATTAAACATTTTCTTTTTCTGCTTTCCCATTTTTTCTTGAGATGAATCTCTAAAAATCACCAGTACCCAACAGACTGTAGAACCATTTGCCCCAGCTTCTTCCTCAGTTTCAAAACCACAAGTTCTACCTGAGTGTACACTGGAGATTAACATGAATTCAGTTTCTCAATACCAAGGTGTTCAGATGTAATTTTATTATAAAATTTTACTTTTTGGTTCACAGCAGTTGAGGGGAAATTGAGCCTACCTTTCTGATCAGATGGGAGTAAACTCAGCCATATTACAAATAATGCTACAAGAAAACTCCCTCTCCCCAAGGGGCACAGTTGTGCTAAGACACTGAATGCAATAAGCAGCTTTTGACACAAGAAACAACTCAGTCCTTCACTACTGAATCCTCAGGAAGTGAAAGATGAAACAGTGCTGGAGCACCCCACTGAGTTCTTTCAGGGAAAAACCAGCAGTTCAAAGAACAAAGCTGTCTGCTTTCAGAGCTGCAAGGAGAACAAGGATACAGTCTAACAGCACGTTCCACTAAAATGTCCCATTAGTAGATTATAGTTTCTAGAAGGATTGCAAACACACATCATGAGTAAACCAGCCTCATTTATCTTCTGCTGAGTGCCTTTGGGATAAAACACCATATATTTCATTAGGCCCTTAGACTGCATGATAACACACATTTCCCTAAGTATTGATTGAGCTGACAATTCGAATTATGAACATTCCTATACTACTTCAGATGAGATTACAATTTCAAGGAAACTGCAAAAAAATCCTTTATATTAAACAGTAATATCTTTAAAATGTTACAATAAATGGCTTGAGATCTACCTGCAGTCAGACTTTGTGACAAAATTGACATCAAAGCTGAGACAGAAATTTGCTTTCTAAAATACAAATTTACCTTAAAGCAAACAGAATTAAACCAAAATCTGTTAACATTCCAAATCTGGCTTCTGGATTTACAAACTGTTGTAGTCAAGATGAAATATTGATTTCCTTAAGCTGCTTAATGAGACCAATAACTACAGAAGATGAAAGTATTTCAAATAATCATGTTTTTCTTATGGTACACAATTATTTCATTTATCATGCCATACTAATTTTTGGAGCTTAGACTGGAGAAAATTATTCCAATTTTTCAGCATTTATGTTTAAGTGTCATTTTAGCACAGAAACCTAGGAATTTCGTACTTAGATCTGTAACAGGCCCACATCCACCTTTACGTATTAGGAAATTAATGCACTTGTAGCTCCACAGAAGAAAAAAAAAAAAGAAAAAAGGAAAAAAAAATCTTTACTCCAGTTAGAATTACTTTAACCTTTTAACTGTAAAGCATTCTTGACAAAGGTGCTGAACAGCACCTTTTGAGGTTTTATAAAATGGTCACTAGCTGTCCTCAGCAGTATATATGCAATATATTTTGCCCTAGCCCACACATTAAAATTCCTTTCCACACACCAGCTCAACTTGACATCACTTGAAAGCAGCAATCCTGAACAACAGTAAATATGTGGACAGATCTCTTCAATGTGACCACATAGGCACTGGAGCTCACTTCAGTTTCAGCCTGTATGTCAAATTAATGCTTCCATTACTGCATGTGGGAAGCATTTAGTGCCATACAAAACTCTGCAAGGGTTTCTGAAACACAAACCAAATTTTAGATTTATAATTACTTTAAATAGATTATTTTAATTTGACCTGACAGCGACACATCTGAATTCACTTAATTCCTAAAAAAAATTACTACCAGAACTTGAGCACCAGTTGAGAATGGCTGCTGTCCCAAACACATGGAATTTAGAAATAGTTGTTCAACATACTTACTTTGATAATCTACACATCTTTTGAAACGCTGATTTGTTGTTGAGGGGTTTTATTTAGTAATAGTAAATGTGCTTTTATAAATAAACAAATGGAATTGCATGTTGTACTGGAAAGCAGATCAGCTGAATTCTTATGAAGCATCCTATGCAGGGAAAAAAGTTGCCCAGCAATCCTCTAAGAAAAAAGAAAGTCTTCTTCTAGTCAACATAGCTTTAATTACACTCCCTGAAGACTCTATGTATCTTTCTGTGAGGATGAGAGTGTTTCAGGTGTAGCTCTGGAGGCCTCCCTGCATTGTTCACACATGTTGGCCATCCACTGCTGGTTCCCACTGGTAAAATGAGAAAACTATTAAAAAACCAAAACAATAAAACCCCCCAAAAACAAGAACAACAACAACAACACCCTCATCCCTCAACAAAACTCAAGAAAACATTGAAGTGTTTGGTAAAATACATTACCTTAGGCTTGATATGAATAACTAAGTTTGTAAAAGGAACATATACCAAAAGATTCAAATTCCTTCCCTCAAGCTAGCAGTCATCTAGCAAAGACACATTTGATTGACTATTTGGACTTTAAAAAGGAGAGAAAGTTATTTAAAACCAACTTCTCTGGCTAGTTACATTAGAAAAAAGTAGAAAAATCTTTTGTAGGACCATTATCAAAACATTAGATGTGCACACATGCTCGGTTCCAGAAATCTATTAAGAGAGGACCACGTGTTATGGGATCATGAAGAGAACAGATATCAGAAGTATTAATCAAAACAATCTCTTCTCAATTTATTTCAACGTTTTTTTCAAATATTTCACCTACATTGAAAGGTATGGATGTTCAGAAGGCAGAGGAGAGGGAGGCAGCAGCCTGAGGCTGGGAGGGGAAGCATGGAATCACTTGTGCTCTGACTGAGCATGAGAACTGTTTAACATTAAAGAAAGGAGATGGAGGCAAAGCCTTTCTACTTGAACATGTAGCAAAGCTCAATATTTATTTCTAAGTAGACAATGGGAAGACATAAACCCCCATACAATATTTGACTATTTTTATGAGAGTACTAGAGGTAAGATGCAAATGAACAAAGATCTAAAATCCATTAGGGGTTTCAGCACAATAGAAAACGTAATTCTTTCCAATTTCTTGATCAAATGCTTCCTGTAACAGACCAAAATAACTAATCTCAGCTAACAGATCAATAATATCAAATGATTTCTTCATAAATCAGACTAGTTATAGCACAGTCCACAAACCACCCAAAGAGCAAATGCCATTTTAGGCTTTATTCAGTTCTAGTAATGTCTCCTGAAAATGGGCAGACTTCATGCATATACTGTTTTCTTAAACAGTAGATTTAAGAAGATTGTAAAATATAACTAACATCTGTTACTTCCCAGAATCAATTATAAGATGTTAAAATTAATTAAGCCTTCAGGCACTGATCTTGCAAAGAATTAATTTTAATCTGTAGAAGTCTTGGAAGTTTAGTCATGTTTGCCTTGGAAAAGCTACATGAACATATTCCTACAAATCCTGCATTACACATTCCAGGTACATGGGGAATTTAGAATCTACTACTAGAAGTGTCAGTTACAAAGGACACTGGCAGTTAGTTCAAAAGCTCATTAAATTTTGTCCATCCATGTGCTGATTTATGTTTAACTGTAGAATCCCAATATACGTGATTTATATTTCATTACTTAAAGAAAGAACATAAGGCCTTTATCATGCAATACATCAGATAAATGCAAATACAGACTAACCAGCTATAAGGATATTCCAGATAGCACAGGCAGAAGCAGCACACTGACTACCAAATGTGTACAGCATCCTGTGGGAAATGCCTGAGCCATTGACCATTTATCCTGCTAACTTGTAAGACATGCAAGTAACTAATTAAAATTCAATTTTCCAAGACCTGACCCAATGCCTAATGCTCTCTTTTAAAGGCAGCCTCCCCACCCCCAACACATCTGTCTGTAAGTGATTTATGCTGCCTGATTTTGTTGCCTTGGGAAATATGGCTTAGAGTCTTCCAAAGCACCACGAATAATGGACTGCTTCAGTCTGCATTATACAGAATTGATGTTTACTTTAAATACAGTAATTTTCAAGATGGATAAAGAAGAATATAAAATTTCACTTCAAGCTAAAAGAAACCTTCAACTAGTCCATTTGTAGTTACACAAGCAACAATATTTTGGGAAAAAAATTTATCAGAAGGATTCTAACCAAATAAAGCACCTTTCAAATGTCTCAGATCCGGACTATTTGATATAATGGGTAAAAAACAGATGGCATTAGAGGGAACAGGGATGTCTTAAATAAACTTGTTATATCAGCAGCCTAGGTAGTCATTGATAACGAGTTATTTATCACATGCTCCAGTTTAATAGCTAAACTAATTAAAAAATAAACAGAAAATGCACTCAAATTGTAAAAAAGAATGAAAAAAGTTGCTGCCACATGAAAACCTGTTACGGGGCTATTAATACTGACCTCAGATTGAAAGTAATTCTTATTTTTCCACAAAATTATATCTAAACAATGGATTTTAAAAGTCAGCTTCATGTTAAGTAGTACTGCCAGTCTGCCTCTGAGTAAACTAAGCATACCAAAATCAAGTATATTTAAAATGTAAAAAACCCCTAAAAATTAAGAATGCTATTTATCCTCCTTATCCCTCCAAACCTTTTTCCCCCCAAAGGAAAGAAGACTGTAATTTTCACCCTAATTTCTGATTACTTCAGTTAATGTATCATCGAGAGTTATTACTGTAATTTGCAGTCTGCATAATTTTGACTTCCTAAAATATTGCAACATATTAACTTCCATTAGCTCTAGGACAAGAAAAAAATGGGAAAGAAATACATAGATCATTCCAAAGGTATGAGAATTCTTAGGACTACTGCAGAGGACCACATCATAAAACTGAGCTTTAAAACACTCCTCTAGTTTAAAATGATGTTATTAAATAGAACTAATCTTGATTTTTAATGCCTTGTTGTAAAGAAACCCAAAACCCAACAAAATAACTAATAAGATTCCATTTTTTTTACATCATATGATGCATTGAGAACATCCCCAACACTGCTGTCTTCATTTGCTACAAACAGGCACAAGCCTCACAGTGACAGAAGATACCAGGGAGGGAGCTTGGAGCTTCAACACCACCACATCTGGAAAACTCTGTGTTTTTCTTTTTTATCACCAGTCACTGATCAATTCATTTGCATTCAAGGATAAAAGGAAAAGAGACCCCACCCCAAAAGGCAGTCTGAGAACTCCATCCCAAGTACAGCTGGGATGACCCACAGCCAGCTGTCCCCTAAACACCAAGCCTGTCTCCACTTCTGGCTCCCCAGCACCAGCACTTGTCAGACTCTGGGTGAGACAATTCAGGATACTAAATAAACAGAGGAAAACTAACCTAATAAAAAGCAATTTTCCCCCTCACCCAATTTGCACTTCCTCAACTATCAGTGCATTAAGAGGCTGTTTCTGACATTTTGTCCAAGACCAGGCAACTCAACATATTAATCCCAGTGAAACCCCAAAGGCACAATGACACCAACCATAACACCAGGGGTAAACAACCAGAATCTCCAAAAACTAGTTGAGAGACCTTTTCCCATCTACCTAGAGGGAGCAGCTAACACCTCCAGGTTATGAAAAAAGTTCATTTGTGTCCACGCCCCACCTCTGTGCCCTCCCAAAGGAGGCCAGGCTGGCTGACTTTGTGCTGCCTAAGCAGCAGAGCCCACAGATGAGGTATCCAGTGTCACCCACAGGCAACAGCAGTGGCTCGGCTGCTGCTTCAAGACAAAGCAAAACCTTAAAACACACACAAAAGAGAGTCAGCTGCTTTTCTGAACAGAAGAAATGTGGCCATTTGCCACTGCTCTGTATCAGCTTTACACACTTTGGAAGAGTTCCAGATAGATAAACCTTTTTTACTAAAAATGAGAGGCATTTCTGCTGAAAATGCCTGAGCACTGAAATGACTCTTTTTGGTTGAGAGGCAAGGCTTTCAACACAGTATGTCATACTTCCTGATGGCACTGTGGACACAAAAGAATCTGTTAAAAATGGAGTATGTTTTTAGTCCCATTTCCAAAGTAAACACAACTCCTGTAATCACACAGGCTCCCCTCAACAACTTTTAAACATGTTGTCAACTGCCACTAAGTTCACCAACGAGAGAGAGCAGAGGGTTCAGGTGTAATTAAGTTTCCACAAGTTATGTAAAATCATTGGCTAAGTACTGAAGGGAGACCAAAATTGGTGATCTCACTGAAGAAAGGGCAGGCAAAACACGATCGTTTCACGTCCTGCCCGGAGCAGCTGCCTGGCGACCAGCACGCGCATCCCGGCGGCCAACTGGGACACTACTGCAGCAGAGAGGGGAGCTGAGGATTTTAAGGACATCAGTCCACAGGAATCCAGGCTTTGTTAGTAACACTGCTCAGAGAACTTTCTTTTTGAACATCACAAAACAATTATTCTTTTGTGCAAAACCTCAGAAAAATATAACCATCAGGATTCCAGACGTTTTACATCCCATTTTGAGAGCTTCTCAATCATGTGTGCTTTCATCAGCTCCAGGAGGCTAAAGAGTGGGGAATGGGCAAGACGTCTTTGTGTAAGTGCAATAACTGATGGAACAAGAGCTACCAGCAGGTTGCATTTTTATTTACAGTAACGGGTTCACAGCCATGCAGCTCACACCAGTTGGTGACCCAATACTTCAATATTGTACAAATCTTAACATATGACACTTGGAAAACCTCAAGCCTTTGCATGAGCATGAGTTGTTCAATATTATGTTTCAGAAATGCAGTTAGTCACTGAAACAGACTTGTATCAAAGCTGGCATTTCATTGAAGCTTAAAATGTCAGTAACAGATAGACTGACTAATGTCCCATACATTAACTTAAACAGCTGTAAAACTTACACACTCAGAGTGGAGTTTTTCTGTTTTTCCACCAGTACATTGTCTCAGCACAGGTCTGGCTACATTCAAGACAATAACAGTGCACTTAAACCAACATCAAGAATCTTGGAAAAAACCTCCCGACTTCAAATTTATTGGGATGACAGAAATTACCTCTATTCTGTCGGAAAAACTTTGACTTACATCACAGCTGGGGTCCTTACACTCCCTGCTGTTTTCCTACTGCAATCTCACTGTTTTCACACAGACAAGGACCAGAAGCAAAGATTGCAATATAAAATTCTCTCCACCAAATTAGGTGAATTATCTACCAAAACATGCACACAAAAGGAAGGTTACCAAATGTAAAACCCCACAAAAAAATATTAGCTACAGTCCGTGACAGTCACGACAGAGGAACATCCTTGGAAAATGGAACTTCTAATTTTAAAAAATCACTCTTGAATTTTGCCCCTATACATAACAGACCTCACTGGAGTAAGTAAGGAGCAAGGAAGTTTAGAGACGAACCCTACCCTTCTTTTAGTCTTAATTAGATGCAAAAAGATATCTAAATTTGGTTCCAGGCATTAATGACAAAATTTTAAATACAATCAAGTAAGGTGAGCAGGTGTTCTGCATCTTAAGACATAAACTCAATATTAACAGCCCTTCAAACATTATTTCTTGTCTCTGACTGGAATTCAACAATTCTTTATGCATAATGTTCTTACCCATTCAGATTCCGAAACACATAAAACTAGAGGTACTATCTAGACTTGCTCTTTTCAAATTGATCATGAAATTACAATAGTTTTTACTAGGTAAACAAAAATGGAGTTGAAACTTACACTGCTTGGTTTGCAGAATACTTCTAGTAAATATCAGCTTTTCCAATTATTTACTAAATCAAAAAGCACTACAAACAATCTAAACTTTGAGCCTAAACTATGCAGCGCTGCCCCTTTAACAGTGTTGTTTAGCAGTGCTCCGCAGTTTGACATCAGTTGATAATCCTAAATATAGCTGTGCCTTAAGTCCCCCCCACAGCTCACAGCCCAGACAAAGCCAGCTCCATGACTCACAGCCCGACACAGGCCAAACAACCCTCCCGACTTCTGCAACTTCAACTGAGACACCAACAACATCCAGATCTGGGATAATATTTAGAAAATAAGTCATTGAAACACAGCCTTTGTTAACAGTCTCTTGACTTTTTAACCTTGCTGTTTGTTACACAGGATTGTGATTCTCTGTGAATCACGTTCCTTCAGTGGGGTTATGTGCAAAAATTACTCCAAGCTGCTCTTCCCCGCTCCGACTCCCATGCCCTCAGTGCAACCCCTCACTGCTTTTTCTGAACTCCTTGAGGAAGCTCTGGTAACAACAGACAGTGCAAGCAAAGCAGAAACGTCCAAAGGAATAAATGAAGGTTTCTGTGGCTAGTCCAAACGTAGAAGTGGAGGCATTTCACAGCCACAGATGGTATTTATTTATTGCAAGGGTGCTTTGTATTACAGACACCAGGGCTACTACGCAGTAAGAGGAACCACACCAGGTGGGAAAGCAGGAATCCCGCTCCTCTCCCCCTAACACTTCACATTAGGAAGTGCTCCAGCAGGAATTTAGAACACATTCAAGTAAATTGCCCTCACAGATTAGTGGTTTTGCATAAACAATGCCAGTTAAAAGAAGAACTTTTTCGTTTACTTAGGCTGTGGTTAACTAAAATATTCTTATATAATCTTACTTTATTGACATGGGATAACTAAGGTAATACAAATTAAAAGCAGAGGTAGAATAACAGATAGAAGTACAGAGAGAAGGGTGGAATAGAAAGAGGAAACAAGAGGTTAACAGTAAGATTCGGGCTGGGGAGCTTAGGGAAAAGGGTCGATTTCAGAGCCATGTTAACACTCCAAAACCAGCTGAGGGAGGTCCAGCCTAATTTCTACAGTCGGGCTATTACTCTGAGCAGAAGGCAATTAGTGTAGCCATGAAAGTTAAAGAAACATTCAGAGAGCAGCTCCTTTTCCATAAAACAGTAGCTTTTCTCAGGACAAAGAAAGTGTCAAAAAAAAAAAAAAAAAGGAAGCTGAACAAGACGTTTTCATGGCAGTGGCTTTACTTAACACCACACTGCCTCTGAAACCTGTAAATTTCCAAGTTGAGCTAATAAATAGGAACCATGCTGATTGCAAATTTTTGGCTCTCAGGCTACTCGGTGAGATTAATTTAATTTAGAGTCAAAACATTTGTAGATTTTCTGCATGAAGAAATGTACATTAAAAACTATAATCCAAAGTTTCCACTACACTGACAGTACTGTGAATCCATATGAGACCTTCATCCAAAGTTGAAATAGCAGCACTTTTTGTATTGTGTGAAAAACAGTGCCCTCTGGCTTCACATTAAATGGGAGTAAGGCAACAGTTTAAGAGTAAAACAAGTTAACTGGTTTCTATAGCCAGTTCTGGTAAAAAAAATGAGAAATTACATGGCAATTCTCTAATTACCCTAATTTGTCAAGGAATCATCATAACTCAGATGCCCTGAATACTGAGATATTTAATATACAAATTAGAATATAATCCTTATCAGACAGAAACACTGTACATATGTTTCAAGAAACTGAAACTCTGAAAAACAGAAAACCACTAAATTTGTTCTTTAGAACTGTTTTGTTCACAGAATTCTTGTTTAAAGTAAAAAGATGGGAAAAATGCTTTATTCAATTAAATCTATATAAAGAAGTTTCAAACTTGCAGAACCTTAGAAAAGACTTTACACAGAAACAGAGAAGATTAGATATTCAAGGGAACTGTAAATCTTCTATTGCTAAACATAAAGAGAGAGCAACTTCCTGGTGTACTAAAAGTGAAAAGGGAAAGATTTAACAGAAAATACTCAGAAGTGAAGAACTATACAAAAGTAGTGACAAACTAGATGTAATTAACAAAGCCTACACTGCCTAGAAAAACCATGTTTATTTATCCATCACTTCAGGGCACACAGAGGATAACATTTTGAGACAATTAAACTAACCTCTAGATGCAAGTTTCTCCTCCCCTGCCCAAAGTGTTATACATGGTGAATTTCAGCAGTATAAACACCAGGAATGAAAATATTTTCTATCATTAATACAATTATTTGAGTTATTTAAGTTGTGTTGGGAAAAACACAGTGCTTGAGACTGCAAAGAATAAAGAAGCAGAACTCTATTTAAGGCCTGGCAAGAGAGAAGCTGTGTTAGCAACAGAGGCGCACACACATGTGAAATACATCTCAGTGATACAGAAAGCAATGATTATCCACACGGATAACTTTATGATTTAATGTCATTTTTTACAGCCCTCTGTATCTTTGCAACTGCACACTTGAGTAAAAGTCCAGACTAAATGACACCTACAAGGCAGTATTCCAGTTATAATTTTATTTAGTTACCTGCCCCCAAGTATACTATGACTTGATGCTGACAACTACATTTCACAGCTACCTTTTAGTGCATGAACTGGCTACCTGTGCAATGAAGCTGCAACTTAATTCATCTGATAGAAATTGAACTTTATCAGCCAAAAACAGATAAAGGAATAGCCAGATGATTAAAAGTACACAGGTCTTTTCAAAGATTTCAGAATTTGATTCATGTGCACCATCACAGTAGCAAGAGACACATTTTCCATAAATAACACTGCAAAACCCCAAATCCTTTTAGTATAGAACTTCTTTTCTGCATTGGTAATTGGACACATTCCTAAAGAGATTTGATTGATTGTGTCTTTTTCATGTCTGAAAATGACTATACATGAATTTACATGCAGAAAGGCATGTATTTTCAGACCCATTTGTGCTCAAAGCAATTATTTTGCACCTATTTCTGAAATGACACTGAATACTCTGAATTTTAGAAAATCCACGGTCACATTAAATAAAGGAAATGTTCCTTCAAGACAGGTCTCTGAAAGTTTGAGTTCTACAGCAACAACTTCTGGAAAGACAATTCTCTAGCATATTTAATTCAGAAGGAAGAAAAGCCTAATGCCATTTTGTACAGAGGAATAAAAGTTTCAATTATGTAGTCTAAATACAGAGCCTTGTTAAATCAGATAACTTACACCTCTGTTAAAAAGTGAGCCTCAAACACTAACTCCTCAAGTGAGGCCTGTTTGCTGAATCTCTCAGACATTTACTCTAACGCCCTGATGTCCCAAACTGATGTTCCCACTCCTGATCTAGCATTTCACAGCTGCACTAACAGGCAGGATTTTCTTAGAAATTGAATGCTATTAACTTTGAGAACAAAACTGAAGTCACTGTGGTTCCTCTACTATAGATCCTCATCTAGTAATGGATACTAAAGTCTCTTTAGAGATTTGCCACCAATCAAGGCAGGTTAGATGGTTTCCCTTAGAACCACATCAGAGGAAAGGAGGGAGCAAACAGCTACACTACAGACACCTACTAAAAAATGCTGACATTCCAGGTTTAAAGAAGATACTGGCTTACAAAAATACAACACACTAAAGAAAAAAAGCACGTTCCAAGCAATTTTTATAAGCAGACTAAGGGGCATAGCATTCAGGCTCTTCAAATGAAAACATGAGGTCATTTCCCCAAATGATCACTGACGTATCTCAGCATGCTGTAAAAAAATCCCAAATGCAACACTGCAGATGTGAGCTGAGCAAATAATCTCAAAACTTCACCTTAGGATTTCTCTTACCATTTTACATTGATGATTGATTTACATTAACTACTATAACTTCTTCTATTCATACAGTATTGGAAAAGAGGTTCATTAGCCAAGTAATAAATATGGATATTTCTGTAGATAACTGTTCTCCCGTTATTTTTACATGCACTTTCACAGAGGGAGAGACTGAAAATAGTACACTGATGCTGACTTAAAGACAGGAAGGTATGAAATACTGGGGGAAATCCCTGTCTTTTCATTTTAAAGAGACTTGCAAAATTACACCCATCCAGCCACTCAGAGAAGATTTGGAGATTTTGGAGATAAGCGAGGTAGTACCTGTGAGCTAAAGCCAGTTAGCTACTGAAAGGCTGAGTAACACCTGCCCAGGGGCAGTGACTGCAGAGGTCAGTTGTCCACTCTGACACAAGAGGAGTCAGGCCCCTCTACCACTGGCCCTGAATTCTGAACAATGAACAGCAGTGTGATAACAGGCATTGGACAGATTTGGTGTCTCATGACCAAGAATCATTTATTTTTGCAATAAACTCTGGGGTGATAAACAGACAACTGCCTGCACCTCAGAGCCTGTGCCCACTCTATTTCGAGATGTTTATATTAAGGAGCTGCATGTGGCTGCTGCTGTGCTCTGAGCTCCTTCAAGCAGCAGTGCTATGAAATTGTCTCAATTCTTGCAAGCCCCACTGCTGCCCACAGGCACACAAGCAGCAACAACCGACACCGGCAAGTCTGGGCAGTTTTCCTTCTGGTATTACTTGGAAAAGCTCAAGCAGCAGCAAGTAGCTGTGTGCATACAAACCCCAAGGAATCAGGAGTGCTTGCATCACATTTGAGAAATTATATAGAACTCTAATTTCCATTCACATAAAAGCTCCATTTTTACAGATTATAAAAATGAAAAGTTGCTATAAAACTGACATAGAATGTTTCATTGCATTCTCCCCTTTCCTCAAAAACTTAATAATTTGCATTTTTTTGACATTATAATCCAGCAGGGGTCAAGAACAAATTTACAGGCATTGTTATAGATGAATGTATTATAACTTTAGCTTAAATAGTCGTATACAGTTCAAATTTTAAACTATGATTTAAAAGCCCCTTGTATTTTAGTGGCAAGACTAAAAACATTTGTAAGATCTCACAATCAACTCCTGAAAATTAGAGCAGAGAACATTCCAGAAGCACTAGAGAATTCAGAAGTGTTTCTCCTCAGAAAGGATTACTACACTTATGATTTCCTTTTATAGTCTTAATAAGCTTCACTCAGAAAAACAGAAAAAATATAGATACTCAAAAAGCAATTTAAATTCTCAACCAAAAAGACCCACCAAGAAACCACTAAACAAAAAGGGCTTTATAAGGAAACTATTAACCATTCAAAGTATGCTTCCAAAAAAATTTAGCTGAGTTAATAAAGACATATGTCAGCGCTACAACTCTGACCTAAGACATGGCATGTCCTCCTCTCAAGTGATAGCTTGTTGCTGATCTGAAAACAAGGTAATGAATCACTTATTTCTTTTGCAATAAAGTTTGCCAAGTCAAAGCCCCCAAAATAAACCACATGAAATGGTAAGGCAAACAGGGCAAAGGAATCTCAGCAGATGATCAGCAAAATACACTTCTAATTTCATTTGGTGCTAGTTCATTAGCTGTGCACTATGTCATGTTATATTGCCCCCTAAGCAATACAAATTTCTCAGCCTGCCTTGTTAGAAAGACAAAGAGCAAGAACTGCAAAGGGACTAAATCCACTACAGCAAAAACAGAGTTAAAGAAAATGGTTTCAGTTTCCAGCTCTGAAAGAGGCCAAGCAACAGATTAACTATTATGTCTTTAGCTCAAAGAAACAACTTGAACATATAATATTTTTTCAACAATTTAACTATTAATAAAACACTAACTGGGTAGGAAAATAATATAAATACTATGGTGTCAGGTAAATGCAACAGTCCATGGAGATCAAACGTCATTCAACAACAAAATCCATTCAATAATATACCTTTTCCTCAACAGGGCTGGATTACTAAAAACAAGCTAAAAATGCTATTTTTAGCCTTAGAAGGCTATTTTATAGACAATATAAGATGGCAGTTAGAGATAAAAATTGTAAGTATTCAAAAACGGAAGACAAAGGTTTGAGTTTTCTTTGTTTCATTCAGTATTTTGGGCTAATTCAGTAATATTCTGGGGGAAGACTGCCCTCCTGTGTTCACCCACCACAGCAGGCTGGGCTGAGACAGCCCCTGCAGCTGGAATCACTTCAAGCTGGCGATTTTATTTATTTAATTTTTTTTTTTTTTTTTAATAATCACATTACTGATTCAGAGAGTGAAATTAGCCCACCAAATGTTTGCACAGAAATACAAGGCTGGTGAACAGCAGGCCTGTTCCTAGTGCTCTCACAGAAGGTGGCAATGCCTGCTAGCTGGCATCAGGCCTAGAAAGCCATTCTGGGCCTTTAAAATGGCATTGCTGCTTGCAGCTGCTCTTTGCTCTTAACAGAGGCTGCTTATTAAAAGCTCCTAAATTGTTCAATGAAGTCCTAAAGGAATAAAATGCTTGTTAGACACCTTGTAATGAGGTTAGCTGTACTCCTTCACACCAGCTCTTCATGCTACTTCAGTTCTATGGCACCTATCTTCGGAAAGGTACCAAAAAATCCAGAGGAATGAATCCATCATCACCCACATTTCCTGCACCACATTGTTCCCATGTCAAGAATCCTGTAAGTGCTTTATAAATAATTAAAACATGAAAGAACACTGTATGGGAAAAACTAGCATTTTAGAAATGGAAACACCAAGGTACACAACAGTGTGTCATGTAGGAAGTCTGACAGTGAGCTGGCAACAGGAGGGACTTCCAGATTGCTGCTTTTAACAATGTCATCTGGTGTGTTAAAAAACAAAATGCTCCTAATTTGGTAGAACTCTTGATATTCTCATAGCTAACTGCAATTGAAAACATTCAGGAAATCATCTAGCCTCCTATGAGCCCTACACTAAAGCACTACAAATCCAGGGGCAAGGGAAAAGCTTTGCTTTTAACAGTAGTCAACAAGACGCAAAAAGCACTTCAATAGTTGTATAGGCAGCTCTAAGAAAAATCTACGTTTTGTACACTAGCAAACACAAGTCCATTGTTATGGCACTTGTGGATAACAGCAGCACACAGATCAATAATTTGAGATGCATGTCATTCTGAGCGTGTGTGCGTGCATGCACAATATGCCTTGAGATAAACTCGACTCCAATTAACAAAAATGTATCACTGAATGATCCTTCAATTATTCATTCAGGAAAAACATGAGACTGAGCCAATTTAAAAAACATCCTACATGATTATTCACTTACACAAGTATCTAAACCAGTGCTTTCAAATGTGTGTTGTTTTTCATATCAGCACTTGCTTACATTTCTTAGAAATGGTAATCGATATCCAGTGTGAGAATCCTAAGCCCTTCATCTGTGCATGATATGATCACAAAAAAAACCCACTGCCTCTTTTCCCTTTTTTTTCAAATACTTCTTTACACTACCTCCAACAACCCTTTTTTTGCAGAGAACAAAAAAGGTATTTTGTTTTCAATTATAGGACAGAAACAAGAAAAATTTTTAAAAAGGGAGGGAGAAAAAAGAAGCTATTATTCTGTACATCTGGAGGGCATGCACTTGTTAAATCTTTACTTATGAACCTAAATTACTTTTTCCTCACATACTGCCTCATGATTATTCCTTTGTCACTTTGGGAATCACTCAGTTCTTTTTATATTTTTAAGAATTTCACAACAATTGTTGCAAAGTGATGCTTTTCCTGTAATTGTACTTTTTCTTTGACTGGTTCAAGCAAATAAATAAAGCAAATAAATAAATAAATAAATAAATGTATTTATCTACATAAAGGGAGAGAGATTCTTGCATAGGAACAAGCAAACCAATGATCCCAACTGCTTGCATTCCCCGTAATTCAGACTTATTAATAGTTCAAGACACTTACTAGTGTGAGACAGAGTTTTAATTTAGACTAAATATTCATAACATAAAAACATAATTGAAATTATTTAAAACCTGCATATAATAATCTCCTTTGTGGAGCTTTCAACACTGTTTCCATTTAAGTTATTGTTTTGCCTCCTGGTAAAGAAGCAACATTTTTTTCCTTCATGGAAAGACCTAGTAAGTGCTGCTTCCCCACAACTTTCACTAATAAAAAAAATTAAAAGAAAAATTATTTTTGGTAGTGTTAATTCTTCTATTTGTGTACCTGCATTATCAGTCTACAGCTTGTTAAATAATACCTAACATTACTTAGCAAACAGAAGGTCTTACATACAACATCCAAACTAAATCAATTAATGTATTCTAACTAACCATTTCTAATTTTCCTTTTCAGAAGAGAAACCAAGCACTAGCAAGGACAGCTATGATAATCAAATTAGAGAGCAGTGGATTTCATGCTACAGCCAGGGCTCACCTCCTGTCAAATACACCCCTTCTGGAAATGTCTGCATGGCAGCAGGAACCTCCAGTGCCACTGATATTCCCAAGGGAAGTGAACCAGCAAGAACCTAAGCTACTAAAACACTCACTAAACTAAAGAAGCTAAAACCTCTGGATAGCCAGATGATTGTCTACATCAAGCTCCTTCCTCTATTTATATTTTTGCTGTAGGAAAGAAGGACAAGCTTTAAGGAACATGGGACAGTTAGAATGGCTTGCTGTTTGACAGATGATATAATGGAAACAAAGGCCAGTGTTATGTCTCTGAGACAAACACATTATGCTTCGTTGCCCCTTCTGCTTAGGGTGTCTTGCAATCTCAGATTTTTATCAATTAAAAGGAGAGTAGTATTTTAAGGAAATATTAATATTACTCTCCTTTTAAATGAGCAGAAGGAATAAGGGATTACATCTTCCCATCTTCAGTAAAATGACATCTGTATCAAGCTTTGTCTTTGATCACTAAACCTTTCCATAAGCCAGTTTAAAGGATGAAAAGGCCACTTACTAGAACCAAGCAGATCCTCCCTTTTAAGAAACAACAAATAAATAATAGCAAAACCCCCAAACCCTCATGAAAAAAATGTGAAAAAATCTATATCATCAGTCTTAAAGTGGAAATACGCAGTCATGATTAACTGTGTATTCCTTATGGCAATAACTTAATTATACAGAGTGAAACCACAGAGCTTTCAGAAAAGCTTCCTTAATTTACTGGATAATCCACAAGCAATTTCCTTATATGGCTGGAGAGAAATCATTGCTGTGTGCACTAAAGCTGCAAGACAAATGGCCTTACAAACAGAAATCACTGTTGCTAGCTGGAATAATAAAAGTCTTGCATCACCATTGTTACACATTCCTTTCACATAAATGCATTGCATATTCTTCTGAGTGTGATAAATTATCATCAAATCATTAAACAGCTTACTGAATTTATGTAAATTAACAGTGCAGCCTTACAGGGAAATGGGAGAAATAAAGGAAAGGCATTTAGGATTTTTAGTAAAAAAAGGATCTTTAAAATTACATTAGATTTAAAAACCCAACATACAGACTCGAGCTTATATGCTTCAGGTAAAAATGAAAACTTGCTTTGTTTGATCACTTTACAACAATGTGATGATAAAAAATGAAATGCCAAACATAGTCTGGCTAAGATTGACTGTGAATTCTGATCTTAAAATTCTAATGAATTCTTCTAAATATGACCATTTAGAACTCTTACCACTCAAGCAAACTGCTTTTCTTTATGGAAAAGTCAGACCTCACTGAAGAGCAGCCTTCAGCACTAGACTACCAACAAAATCTGGTAGAATATAATGGTTACAAAAACCTTCCTTAAAATTTGGTCCAGCTCTTAACAAGACATAACAAAATCCTCACAATATATTCTTCCTCTGCTGGAGGCAGCTCCAAGAGTATTTACTGTTTGCTATGCAAAAGGACCACATCCCTTTATCTTTACTGCAAGGTGTTTTGGGATGGGTTTCCCTATTTTTTCCCAAACTCTTAATCATTTTTTCAGATAAACAGACGATATACTTAATATATTTTCCTCACACTCACACAGTTACACACACTCAGCCACACTCACTCACTGTTTTCATACTGCAAATGGTCAACTAGAATCACACTACAGTAAGGTGTAATTCAGAATTTTAAAATATTAAGCTTCCAAATAAAAGTAATTCACCAGCTTCTTATGTTCTGAATGCTAGACTCATGATAAAAGAGGCAAAGCATGGATAGCTGCCCAAATTAAAATATTTCAACCCTTACAGAGTACACCTATTTTTCATTTACTGTATATATACAGTCTAAATTTCTAAAAATTATGCAGTACTCATTCTAGAGCAAAGCAGCTCAGAATCTGGCACAAAAGCATAACTCAATGATTACAATGACTTTTACAACTTTGTCCAAGAAAGTGAAAGAATTGCCACAGCCATAAAAGAAGTAATTTTTAGCACCAGGGTTCAAACAGACTCATAAATAAAACTACACTCATCCACAACACTAGTAAAGTCACATTAAAGAATTTCCACTGTTGGGAAAATATTATAAATAATCCTTGCAATCTATGAAATATGGAAATTTACTACTGCCTTTGGCAATTCCTGGCAGCAATGCTTACCTGGCAATCATCCAACCTGAAGATAACAGGCTAATGTAATCTGTGCTTTTCTCCTATTCAAAGTGTACAGAAATCCCAATTTAATTAGACTGCCTTCCCTCTTTTCACATACACCATGCTTAGAAATATCCATGGATTTAAGGTTTCTTATTTATTAATCATATTAAACCAACTTCTGTGTATTTTGGACAACACAAGGATTCATTCTCTAGGAAATTAAATCCTAGTTCTTACCCAGAACATTTCCTGCAGGCACTTCCTCAAGATCTTCAAGCTCTCTTCCCATAAGTAAGTAGAGGTTCTCCAAAGTGCAGCACGCCATGTGAGGGACTGCTGGCAGATCATCAGTGGCAGAGCAAGGGGATGACAGCTACACAGAGCACAAAACCAGCATTTGGACATTCATCACTTAGCTCTGATAAAAACTTCTTCCGCAAAACCTCCTTGCACTCCAAAGCTTAAAAATACAATCCAAAGCATTTTCATCTCAAACCTCAAATGTCAGAAACCAACAGACATTCTCAAAAATCCAGACTTGAGGCAAACACGTGAATGTTACCAGGAAGATAAAAAATAATGCTTTCTTCAGCAAATTTTAGGTGTGTACTACTTCTACCTCACTTTCCATTATCACTGAAAAACAAATGTTTTGAAGTAAATTCAAAAGTAATGAACTTCTTTGATCAGAATCTCAAAACATTTAACACCAGTTTTTCCCAATACTATTGTGGACCTTCTCCCTAAAAAAATTGCTTTTTCTTTCACTTTTTTTTAAAAAAACAAAATAAACATATACTGGATTTATGGTTAGCTAATACAACACTGTACTTGAAACTATTTTGGAAACATTACAGTTCATAATGAGTTTACAGACACAATCAGCTATTAGCACAATTACCTAAATTACTTTGATACTTTTTGGAATTATTAATTTGAACTTTTTTCTCTCTTTTGAGTGAGACACATGTAACAAGTTAAGTCATCAGTTTTTCACAAGAACCCCAAATTACTCCAACAGTTCACAGTCAGCTCTTACCTTATGCAAAGACTCAGCAGGATCATATTTTGGTCCTAAAACAAAGATTTTTTGCCCTCTTTTCACCACGCCACTGAACACTCTGGCAAAAGCAATGAAATACTCCTTGTTGTCTGCTTCCTGTTTCACTGCCTTTGAGGTCACACTGTCTCCTTCACCAGGGAGCTGTTGCTCTTCACCTAACCAGTCAGAAAAAATATATTAAACATAAAAACACATTCTGTCTCATCATCTGGAGGAAAAAAAAGATAATTATATATTATATAGTTACATGTGGCAAATCACAGAATTGTTCCAGTTAAAACAGACCTTTAAGACCCTGAAGTCCAACCCAGCACTGCCAAGTCCACCACAAACCCATGTTCTTTAGTGTAGCATATTTTAAATATCCCCAGGGACAGTGACTCAACGACCTCCCTGGGCAGCCCCTTCTAATGCTTTGTACTTCTGGTCAAGAAATTATTCCTCTAAACCTTCCATGGCACAACCTGAGAACATTTCCTCTTGTCCTACCACTTGTTACTTGGGAGAAAAGACCAACCCCCAGAGCTGTTACCCATAATACAGACCTGCTGTTCACACCCTGCTTTTGTACCAATTGTGGCATTGAAAGTGACTCAGTTTTTAGCAGAGCACTTCCTTGAAGCATCATGTCCCTTCAATGACTCAAAGTACTGAGATCAAGCACATTCTCAGGCTAAGGAACATCATTCTATGGCACTATTTCACAGTTTATGTATGACCTGTCAGCTTTCCTACAAACCCCTCCTCACTCTTGGTTCAGCTCCATGTATTGCACTTTAGACTGGATGATTCACATTGTGCATTTGTAAAGTGCCCCGTGGCAACACTATTAAACATTCTCCTACAAAACCAAGTATTCAGGTACCACACACCTTTCGTATCACCAGTGTTCCCAGTTACTTCAGGTGAATTTTCATTCGGGGTTTTTTCTGACAGCTCCTTCCCTTGACTCGCTGCCAATTTTTCTGCATGCCTTCGTTTGGCAAGTTCACGCCGATGAGCAATTTCTTCTTGAGTTAATGGCCTACATTGTATTTTGAAACATCAGTATTTGGTAATGTCAGTTATTTTAAAATCAATTAAATAACAGTAATTAGAATACTATATTTGACATAAGTAAAAACTCATGCAGAATGCCTTTTGTCCCCCAATACAATAATTTTAAGCCAGTTAAAATTAGCAAACTAGCTCTACCATATTTAGACTTTCATTTTTCTTCCAAATACAGAGATCAAATACTGTCATTTTTAATTACTCGTGTTATCTTTATTACATTAAGATAATCTTTACAGCAAGTGCTCAAATGCAGGGAAGAGTCTTTGCTTGTTAAAGCTCCCTTTCATAAAGTGATAAGCCCATTAAGGCAAAAAATTTAAAACAGACAACAACAAATAATTTTAATAGTCTGATGCATCCATCCACTCACTGGTACACCCTACCTTAAAGCAAAGCGCTTCAAAGTATGATTTAGAGCAATAAATAATAAAAGATAAATAATATTATCAACATTCTTAATTAAGGCAATATAAAGATACTTGTTTGTCAATGCAAGCATTTTAAACAGCAAAGTGATATTCATTACACATGAATATCTAACAGCATTGCCCAAAACTGTCCATTTGATTTTTAATCTGGTCCTAAATAAAAATATGTTATATGATGCTATCTTATATTAAATGATTTTAAAAATAGAAAATAAATTCAGATACTAGTCATCTTCTCTTTTCCATTATTACTGTTTCCATTAATTTCCCATGTAAACGAGGGGAACCTAATCATTACAGATACTTCTCTGAATAATCTATCCTGTTTACTAATTTCAGTATCAACAAATTCTCAAGTAATGCGCTGTTATGTGCCTACATTTAAAAATAATCTTGAATGCTGTAACTTAAAAGCAGAAGAAATAATGAAGTTATGTAGACATAATTTTTTTAATGGAACCGGAATGCTGTCAGTGTTGATTTTGTCTTTTTTTTTTCCCCACTGGGAGCAATGAACATACATATTGCTTTCCAGCATTAATAAATTTCCAAAATAAAACCAATGTATATTTCATATTATATTAGTATTCTTACTGAAACTCTAACTCCAGAGAAGGAACAGAAGTCTTTCTATCATAAAAGATTAATTTCTACAACACAACTGGACAAACTAATCCCAAGTCTTGGACCATGACTTCAGCTGAAGAAGGCAAACACAATCCCACAGCAAAACCTCAGGAATACGACTTGTCCTGCATTTGCTCACATGATGGAGACAAAACCAACAGTCCTTAGTGTTAAGATGGTTTAGGATTTTTTTAGTCAACTGCATCAAGCACACAGCATTAAAACAAGAAGAGCCCTATTAGTAGTTTTGGCTTGTTGGGTAGCCTTGGACAAGTTACTTCCCCTCTTCAGCCTTCACAAACACAGGTCAAGAATTCCTGAACAGCAACAGCAGCAATGAATGATAAGGAGAAGAAAGCCACAGGAAGCACTACAGCAGTAATTTTTGTTTACAGAAAAACCATATAAATATGATCTATTCTAAAAAAGGCACAAAAAAAAATGGACTCACTTTGCTATATCAACTATTGCACACTTTGAAATAGAGAAAAACCTTATTAACCACAGGTCAAAGGTTTTATGTGCAGTCAGTAGAAAGAGTTACTGGACACCTACTCTGCTCTTAACTGGATTAATTAGGGGCAGGAAGTCTTGAACAGATTACATGCCTGAGACCAACGCACTGCCAGTAAGGTTTTTATTTATATCATAATCAGGATGATTTTCTGCATATAACACCTTCTGCAACAGACTCAATTTAAAAAATGAGACACTTCATTAATCAAAATTCTTTATAGAACTTGAAGAAGTCACTTGGAACAGTTATCATGCTTATCTTGAACCCGAATGTTCAATTTGAAAGAGTAAGGAAACTATACAGAAGTTTAAAACCTCTCAAAAAATTGCCTAAGAGAGGCCCCCAGAATAAAATGCCAGACTTTGAAGCACAGACTTTTAGAACTCAGAATCTGGGACAGACATATTGAATGTTATGGAAAAGGAGAATGCAAGAAAATCACCACTTCAAACTTCTTAGCAACTTAGTTTTTTCCTTAAAAAAAAACAAAAACAAACTGTCTCTTAAACAGTCATGACAGAATTAAGAGTATGTATCTCTAAAATTCCAAATACTGTGGTATTTCTGCTTGGCTTGTTTGTTTTACTGCTGAAGAGAGCAAGGCTTAACAATACAAAATGCAAAGCAGATGGTGAAGAAGAGAACTTTTTTATAATTTTTTTTTTCCCTGAAGGCAGCTGTTCAAAGTTATTTAAAGGTTTGGAATGTCAGAAAAATTTCTAGAGGAGATAGATTGATAGGGAAAGTACAGATCAGACCGCCAAGGGTGACATAAACACAGTCTATATGTGATGGCATAGTATACATACAGGGACTATGTATGCATTCCAACACATCTGATTGTCCAAAAATACCTTTTATTTTTGTAAATAATCCTGAGAGTAAAAGAAAAAAGTTTCTTTGCTTTTTTCCATTTTATGTGGTATTTTTCAATATCAGTATATTTAGGAGTTACATAGCCCTAGCCACAAATATCAAAGGTACCTGAAGATTCTGAATGCACTGGTCTAAGTTGCAATATATATAAACACGCTCAGTAATATTCTCATTTTGATAAAAAAGCAGATTGAGCGTAGGTGGGACTTTTACTGCAGGTACAACCTAGACTTCCATCCTGGTTTCTGTCACCATCAATTTCTATAAAATTAGTCACTCCCACTTGTATCATTAGAAATGACAAAAAGATAATGTTGTCAAATAAATCCTTATAAAGAGTTGTAACACAATCAAGCAGAACACAGAACGAGATTAATACACATAAAGCACTGGATCTGCAACAAAACCAGTTTCAAATTATACCCCGAATTATTCAACTTCTACAGTAGGCAAAACCAATCAGAAGTCAAATCAGAAGTAAATTTTGAACGAAAGCTGCCCACACAAAAGAAAGCTTGGTTCTTCCTCTTCTTCCCCCCTTCCCCTTTTTTGTTCCATTAGAAAGGAACAACAGCCTCATAATACTGGCAGAAAGAAAAATGGCAACATGCAGTCACACAAAAAGCAGCAAATAAAAATTCTGTAGAAGAAAGAGAAAGAGAGAATCCCTGACTCCAGAGAAATGCTACAGCACCCAGATATGGGAACCTGGCACAAGTAATGAAATGGAGCTGGCACAGAAGGGTGACCACATCATTACCAACTCATCTTAAACTCAAACATGTGGTAAACAAATGCTATGGAAATAATAACATGAGCAAGGGTATCATATACCCTTATTGCTATTGACATTTAATAGATTGCTGATTAAAGGCATTAGATTTCAGGTAATGTAAACAAGCTCCTGCTGACTACTTCTCTGATTCCCACATTCCCCCAGGACAACACATTTAGTTCAAACTGAATGACAACTAAACTTCCTTATGCAATCAATCCTCTGAACATGACAGCTTTTCTACTCTTTCACATTATTAAAGACAGACTTCAAAAATTCACTCAAAAAGAGTGAATAATCAGAACAAAACTGCCAAAGATAAATTTGTCTTTGATTACTGAAGTGTTATGTTTATGTTTTTAACCTCCAGACCATTTTAAAAAGGAAACACCACAGTCAAAACATCAACTGCTTTCTGAAAGACTAATAGCACTGCCAACAAATGTCTGTGATACATCTCTCACGCCATGAACAATGGTTTCCAAGCTCTGAGAATGCTTTCTCTCCATACAGCTTTTTCCAGTTTAAGCTGCATGAGTTCATGGACAGATGTTTGACTTCACAAGGTGTGGATGGAGTAATTTCTGATAACATCTTTAGATCCATGTAATTAATAGAGAATCCTATTCATGACTCTGCTCTTCAGAATTAAGCTCTAGTGAAATCATTGGCTGCTGCTCTGCTCACCTGGCACTCAAAGAGTCCTGTCAGCAACACCCCTAAGGACCGCTTGGTCAAGAACATTATTTACATTTCTGTACAGTGTAGTGGTCTCCCATATCCTTTAGAAGCTCAATTTCTGGATTAAACTACTTAATGTCTATGAAACAATTTCCATTCACAAACGAATGTACATCTACTCAGCTCATTTATTATCAGCTCTATTGCAATGAGACTGGTACACAATTCACAGTAGAAATAATGTGCTAACACAAAAGAAACAACTGAAAATTATCCAAATCACAACTTACACAAAATTTCATACAACAGACTTAGAGGACTCTTTTAACAGGGAATACTCAACTGTTTGTGTTACATTACATAGCAGTTACCATTCATTCTGAGACACGTAATGAAATAAGGTATCAATCCCAAGCTGTCACACTGCCTGGAAAAACACTCCAGACTGATAGAGCGACCTCTGATTTATCTCACATGCTGAATGTGCAAAAAAGAAAAAAGAACTTGAAGCAAAACTCTTCTACAATGTTACAAGCTTTACTCACTTAAGCTCACCATTACACAAACTATAGTATAGCCAGAGATTCAAATTTCAACCATTACTCTGTATTTCTTTCTTAGATCAGTTGCCAAGGTCTTAGCCAGATTCAAATGTATACTATTACCAAAATCTATTCCATGATAACCATAACAGCAGTTTTAATTTTTGAAAAGCATTTATGAGTTATGCAATTGGATGCCAAATTCAGATGCTAACCTGTAAATCTGACAGCCCATTCAGATGATACACGTCCCATTCATTTCTAGTGCACAAACTACAATTTAGAACAAACTACTAATGAAAATAGAAGATGATGGGTTCTGATCACACTGAAGCTGCTGCAAGTCATATTGCCTTAAACACAGAAATTAATCTACTTGCAAGAAGATAGTAATTTATTACAGAGCTTGGAGCTTTATACAGGTTCTCATTTTGATCAATGTCATTACAGCTGAAGATCTCACAAAAATCACAGGATTTTTTTCCCAATACACTTTTTATAAAACATTAGAAAGAAAACAAACGAAGCACACTACAATCTGTTTGTTTAAGAGATGCTAACAAGCTGTAGCACAAAACAAAGAAACAACTATCACTGTAATTTCATGCAGAATTGTATGGAGAAGTGTCTTTCAGGGTGACCCCTACAAAAAAATCCAGTCCTGATTTCAAGCTGACTGAGGAGAAAGAACCACCTTTCATATTATCTGGAGGAAAATAATAGAGGTATTATAGGTTTTATACCTCCTAGGCAGTAATGAAATATAATTTTAGTGCACTAGCTTATCTGTTCAATAGACTTTTCTTTATTACCATTAGAAAGTAGAAATAGAATTTCTTCAGTACACTTTATTTATTTACATTATTCAGGATTATAAGATAGACTTGAGGTAACATAAAAGGTTTGCTTCCTATTGCTCACTTTGCATTATATCACTGTGAGATTTACACATAAAGCTTTACTAAGTACATAGATGATTTCATCATAACAAACATACTTTCTTAACATTTAAAATTAAATACCCCTAGCAATTTGGAAGCAATTCAATTAACTACTAAATATTTCTCTTTTACACTAGGTTATATGAAGACAGAATTCTGAATCTCAAGAAAAGCAAACTGGTACATTTATATACCCTGTACCTAAATGCCAAGCTTGGCTTTTATTCCTACACCTACACTCCAGCATTCTGTCTTAGACTTGGGTTCAAAGTCACACACCAGTAGAAATGAGAGAGAGAAACAGCAAATGCTGAATGAACACCTCATCCTGCACACAGCAATACTTTAGAATAAATAACCACAGGCATCATCAAATCACCATTACATAAAGCAAGTGGAGGAGGGGCTCTAATCTGTTCGTCTTCTCTGCCCAACCAACAATTCACATTTTTGCCTGACTTGGTGGGAATTAGCAAATAATTTCAGAAGATCAGACCGAAGAAACTGGAAGACAAAACACTTGCAATTCTCATTTCTTTACAAAACCTGGTAAAAACTAATGACATAGTGGTACCATACAAAAAGTCAATTCACAGATCTTTCCAAGGAAAGCTAAATATAAGCTGACAACCTGCTTTAACTTGACAACTAACAATTTTCCCATGTATTCTGCCACTTAAACAGTAAAAGCAAAATCATACCAGCTTTAGTATAGAATCTATTAATTTTAAAGTGACCTTCAAGGAGATATTAGTTGCCAACAGCAGTCTCAAAGGAGATTGTTTTAATTAAAAACCCATCCTTTGTTATCATTTACTGTACACCCTGGACTTAGAAGAGCTTTTTGCTTTTCCCAACTTATGCCTAATAAGCATTACAAGCAGATGGCAGAAATAAGGCAAACTATCAAAAAGGACAAAGTCAGTTTGAATCTTCCAACAAAGTTATGAAAAGGTAACCTTACCCAGTACTGCCTCATAAAAGGAAAAAAGAGACACTAGCATAGAGCTACATTTTTCCCCTCTGGAGGTAGAAGAAAAATCTTGCAAAAAAAAAAAAACAAAAAACAAAACAAAACAAAAAAAAAAAAAAAAACCAACCTGAAGAAAACTCAGATTTTTTTTACATGCTTTAAATCAGTCCTTCCCCACTCCCAAGAGATGCAAATAACCTTAGGTGAGTCCAGCAGTCAAACATCAAGATACAGAAGAGCACAGCTATGGCTCCTCAAAATTAACATGTAGGTGAAACACACAACATGGATTAATGCTCTTCAACAGGAAAATGTGAAACAATTGGTAATAGACATAGTGTAGATATTCTCTGTTTCTCCCTATGTTCAGACATTCTTATGGAGGACCCTCATGGAATGGCAGTTTAAATGCTGGATCTCACATGCTGCACTCACCATCACTCAATTCTGTTAAGCACAATCTTCACTGAGTAAGTAGCACACAATGTCCAATACAATTTAAAATATGCTCAAGAACCACAGGTACAAAATGCTGTGTTTTTAAAACACTTGAATTCTTGAGAGTGCTTTCCTTCATTAGAACTAACCTCCTTTTCCAATTTCTTCAAGAACTGCTTACCTGTAGACTTTACAAATCAAGTATAAAAAATACACATTTAGCTCTATTGCTGTTTTTCAATTAATGGAAGCCAACTGTCACTTCAAAATACATCTTATACATTACCTAATCAGCAAAAACCCCACAGTACTAATAATGACCCATTCTCTCCAAGGAAAACACGTGGTTTCATTTTAATATTAGCTAATTAGTAAGTAATAGAATTATTTAATACGAAGGCCAGCAAGAAATACTTTTCACACAAACTATAGAGCAACACATTAAAATTTTCAGTGCACCGAATAAACAGGGAGAAAGGAGAGCAACTACAATACTGAAAATTTCTGTCTGGCTTATGTAAAAGCCACCTTTGCCCCTATTTCACATACTCATCACCTCAAAGACTCTTGATTCTCCCAACAAATAAAAAAACAGGTCATTATCAGTGACAGAACAGCCAAAAAGTGCTGGCCTCAGTGCAGTTGCCTCTGATAACTGGAGCCCATCCCCAGGAAAGGAGACAAAGCAGGAATGGCGCTGCCGTGCCACACCTGAGCGAGAGCTCCTGTGCCAGAGACACTTCAGGACAACACTCGAAGCAAAACTGCACCATCTAGTGTCTGCTCAGCCCATGCACACGGAGCACCTTCTCCCTGAGTGCAAACAGTGCAAGGAAGATTTCTGCTGGAAGACTCATAGTAGACAACCGCAGTGAGAAAAAAACTGAAATAAATCTAGCAAGTGCAAGAAAAATCTAAGGTAGTAGCAAAGCTTTCAAATATTACTACAGTAGCAGAACTGATGATTCACACAATCATTCACACAATGATTAAACACAGTCTAATTTAGCAGGAAAACTATCATTTGCTATATCACTTTGCTGTACAGTGACAATCTCCCCAAAAATGTAAAATGGCCCGTTAACACAGAAGTTGCCTACTGAAAAATGCTCCAGAGGGCTTGGAGAGATGAAAGGTTAAGATGAACTTCATTCTTGTAAAGTCATCAAAAAAGTAAACCTCATTCTTGTAAAGTCATCAACATTTCTCTGCACAAAAAGCTGGTGGTTAAAGGGGTATACTTAAGCGTGCCAGGAAAATGAGATCTAGAAGGACCTACTCCTCAAAGAAAATAGGACGGCTATTAAAAAACAAGGCTGTAACAAAAAAATCTTCCAAACTTGCCAGAAAAAAAATCTTGGAAGTGCATTAATGCCTTCAGATCTCTACAAAAAGTTCGTCAAATTTGAACTACTTTAATCAGGATGATCACTGAGCTGTTATCCCCAGTCTGATGGGGAGTATTCCTCGGTACAAACACAAGCTGCTATGATCATGCCAACAGAACCTTCCTGAAAAACCAAGAAAGTTTTACAACTCCATCATTTTCACCAGATATCCTGAAACTGCTTTACACTGCATGCATTAGGATGACCCCTTTGGACAACAGTACTATTCCCCAGCAGATTTGCTCTATCTTCTAAAACCACTATGATTAAACAAATCACCTCCTGAACTCACTCAGAAAAGCCTTACTAGCAGAAAAGACTTGACTGCATTTCAGGAATTCATTAATTATTTTCTCAGGTCTAAACCAACTTATCCATGCCTTCAACATATTTTTTTTCCCTCCCAGAAATAACTAACACAGATCAGAAGGTAAAATGTTATTTTCCTACCTTGGTTTATTCTGTGGCAATGCCTTTGCATCAACAGGAAACATTTTGGAAACAAAGACAATAACTGGGGCTGTTTCTTCACTACCGCATTTCATAAAAGCTGAAACAAAACAAACACAAGTTATTTTCACATTTTTTCCCCAAAAGTATGGGCAAAGCTACAACTTGACATTAATTTTGTAGGCACTACTGTCCATTTCCAGTTTCCATAGATAATATGCTAGGACAAACCAACAAGAAAAAGTAGAAAATTTTTCTGGACTAATAATTTGGTAACACTGCCTGTATCTTCAAGTGTGTTTCACAATAAAATGAACAAAACTTCAAAAATAAAACTCTTGATAAAAAAATACATATACCCCAATTAAACAATTTGGGTTTACAGGCTGATTTAGATCATAATGGAAACCAGAGAGCAGCACAGGATGAAGACTGAACACTATATATTCAGTACCTCAAAGTATTCTCCTTCCTTTCAAACTAAAGGAAGAAGTCCTGCAAATGTCCAGATGCTCACAAAATCCTAAAACTTCACTGCAAGAACAGATATTCCCCAAAAGGTGAAAGATTCACACAAAACTCATTTGATAGGTAGGAAATTCCCATTAACCATTTTTCCATCCAACTTGAAACACATAAATTCAAACCAGACAATACTGTGCAAAACTTCTAACATAGAAACTGAATCTTCTCCTACATTTCCCCCTTTTATCTGCAATATGAAAAGACCAATATTTCAATATGAAATATGAAAAGAGCTGAGGCAAACAAAAGCAGAAGAATACTACTAAAAATTAGCAAAATACTCACTCAATGTGGAAGTCCATTACCTGTTCATAACCAAGAGCAATACGATCTAAGTTTACAGAAGCAAATTTCTTCCAATTAGCTTGCACTAATACAGTATTGAATACTGCCTGGAGAATACCATGGTTTTAAATGCTCAATAAATGATGAAAAGCCAGTTTTGTTACCCCTGGGAAACGATTCCAAATAGCCTGTCAATTTGATGTTCACATCTCATTTTTAATTGACATTTGATATCTCATCCTCTTAGATTTCATTAAGCTCTCCTCACTGTGCTATGATTAATTATTAATTACTAAAAGCTAATCAATACACTTGCAAAAATTAAATCCAAATTCAAACCACTGCTGGCTAAAAATTAATGATTTTAATACATAAGTTAGCAAAATATTCAATTCTCAATTACAAAATGACTTCTACAGTTCAGAACTAAAAGCAAATATTAACCTTGCATTCTTGTAGAACTCCTAGTTTCAGAGTCCTGGACTTAACATCATCTGCAGCTTAAGTTGTCTAAAACCCGGAAATATATGGGATGGAAGAAAAATGCGTGGCCATAAAACTATGACATGCCAATGCCAAACATCAACAAAGTTACTGGAAGTGGAATATTTATAAATTTACATATAGATTACTACACATCTTACAATTCAAAGACAAACAAGACCACCAGACCAGAAACAACCCTCATGTTAATGGGAGAACACCTACTCACCACTTTTCAGTTCCTGAGTTTCTGGTGGCAAAGAATCAAATGTTCTTGCTCCAACACACATCAGCTTTTCCACTCTCTCCGCTGTGATGTCCAGAGGACTGGGAATCTTATTACACACCATGGCTAAAACACATTATGTTAAGGATACATATTTCTATTTTCTTACTGAATGCAACCAACAACACAAATGCTTTCAATTCTTCTTTAACTAAGCCCCATGCACTAAATGCCAGCAGAGCAGATCCAAAATCCAGCTCTGCTGTCACAGTGCATTCAGGTCTCTGTCAGGTGAGCAACAATTTTTTGCCATTTATCATGGGCAGAGTTAAGGAGGGATGGCCCACCCTAAGTGCAGCTAGGAAGCTGAAAAGAGCACAACTGGGGCAAGGTTTACAGAAGTAATTAGTATTTATACACAAATAATTTGTGCACATCTACCATAATATGAGATATACCTTATTACAAACAATGGGTACAGCTGACAAACAACAGAGGCTGATTTTAAATTGAGAAGTTTTATGCCTAAAACATAACATCAGACATCTACAGAACTTCATGGACAGAAACCTGTAATACTGCTATAAACACGAGATCAGTTTCTACTCCAGGAAAACCACTAAAACTTGAATATAAAACTACATAAAGAAGGTATATTGTCAAATTGCCTCTAGTTTCATAACTTTGTCTCCTAAAAATAAGATGTGCAAAAGCAGAAAGTTGGCAGAAATGTAAAAATAATGATAGATAGGTAATTTGTAATGTTATAAGCAAGAAGATAGGTCCAGCTAGCTTAGGCACAGACACTAAAAAAAACAAAACCAAATTATACCAAATGACACAGTGAAATATGTGAGCACACTCAGAAGTCTGAGAACTGCCAACAGAAAAAAAAAAATCTATTTTTTGAAGGATACAGAGGACTGCATCAGATATTGGTAGCCACTGGCTACAAATGGCATTTAGATGAACTTTTGGGTCTGCATGCCGTGACTCCCGGGCACCAATTCTCAGTCCCAAAGAGGTAACTATCTTTTCTATTTTTTCTTTATCTCTGTAAGGAAAATAATAAATTGATTAAAAATGCACAGAAGAAATATATAACCAGCATCTATTATTCTTGAGTATTTTAAAAAATCACCAAAGCACATGGAAAGAGATGCCATGAAAACTTTATAGATTTTCTCACCTTTTCATAACAGCCTCATACAGACTCCAAATGTTGTCAAGCACCAGCTGCACAAACAAAGGTTTCTTTCCTTTCGACTGATAGAAGATAAAAACAGCTCATTACCAGCAATTCCTCACTTTTGCAATAGGTTTAAGACTGCACTTTTCATTAGGAACATGTAAAACCTTCATTCAAAATCAAGAAGTATGTCTTACGAGAATGGTATAAGGCACAAAATAAACATGAAATCTAAAAGTGGAGGACAAGGGTTTCAATTTCAGAAAAAGAACCTGATAAATATGGCACATGACTACCTTGAGCCTGCTTATCACCCCTTTCATAACTATTAATCATCACTCATGTAAACATCAAAAAAATCATGATTACATAAAAATAGGGCAACTACTCTCTCCTCCCTTAACTTTTAATGGTGAAAATGGTTAATGCTAGAGACGTGTAGTTTTCAGACCAGGGCTTCAGTACAGCATTCAGTGGAAGTTCCCTATAGCAAAAAAGTTTTTTAAAATCCTAAAACCTGAGCTAAATGTGAATATCCTAAACCATTAGCTTTGGAAGAGCTCTTCACAGAGGACAGCACTACTCTTGCTTCTACACTGTTAATCTTCCTTTCATCTTGTGTGTTTCACTCGATGCTGAAACCTTGCATCTGCAATGTCCCTTATTTAGTGAGCACTGTTAGACGAGATTTCCTCCATGCAGCATTTGAGTGGTCAATTTTGGAATGTTCTATGCTCCAAGAGCTGTTGCAAGGCTGTCCTGGTTACTTTATACCTCCAATAACACCGAGTCAACAGGCACTGAGGTCAAGTTTCAGAATACACTACGAGGAACAGAATTAGGGAAGGAAAAAAGTGAACTCCAAAATAAACATCAGGTTATATTTTGACACCGTCCATACCTGATCACCTTTCATTATCTTCTTTGCTTTTGTATTTAGATAATAATCTCCCCATAAAGTCTTCAGAAGTACTGCAGGCTTGATTCCAATTTTTTGGCTATACAGTTTGGCAAAATGTTCAATTCTGAAAGCAAAGAAAACGTATTTTGATGGAAGTGTAATGTTTTTTACAGCAACAGCTTATGTGAAAATCAGACAGAAATCTCAAATCCTTGTTTTACTCCCACTTTTCCCATTGTCTTCACTTTAGTTCACATTGTTTAACATTTACACCTGCAAAAATATTTAGTCATAACAGACCAAAAACATCAACAGTATTTGAATGGTTTTGTTTTGTTTCATGTCAGCTTCAAGGCTTTACTTGAAATAAACATTTGTGTACTATCCCCTCACCAAAAAGCATAACACAAACTTTATAAATACATTAGTGATGACTCTTGAACTTACACTTTGAAGGACTTCCCATGACACATTTAACTATGGTCTGGGACCAGAATAGAAGATGTTAAAAACCAAGCATTGTTTTGAGTCACACTTCAGCCACCAGATGGTGGTAATTATTTTTAACTAACCACTTATGAAAATTCTTGTTGTTTGAACCATTACTTTAATAATGACTAAACCCAAGAAAATGATACAAAACTGTAATGCCATAACTATGTTGTAAAGCCAACTGTGTTGTTCAGCAGCACCCATGAATTAACAAAAGCAGCCTGCTTAGCCCAGAGAGGGAGTCCTGAACATGCTATGGTTTCCTTGCTGAAAATGTTCTACGAGCAGTAATAAAAAAATATTTCCACATATTTGCTCCCTGTGCATGCAGAAAAAAAATACACAGTTATAACCATAACAATCCTGTTTACAGAACAGTGCTATTTGATAATCTTTTCTTTGAAATTCAGAATTCTTAAGTTTTTACACAGCTAAAAAAAGGACCTGTCCTTGTCAGCAACACAAAAGCTGTGAGTTCTGAGCTAAGCCCAAAGAGATTTCTTTTCCAGAAACTACCTAAGCTCTCAATTCAGGGAGAACTTTCAAGATTCTTGTGCCAGCAGCTCCTGCATATATATTAATGGCATTTTTTAACACTTGAGAATTGTGAGAAAAGCATATGTACTTACCACATTGGATGAGGCTGGCACTGACTAATAAGTTAATTTTTTTCTGCTAATACCTTCAGGAAAAGAACCCACAACCAAGAAACAGCGGTCAAGACTTTCCACGATTGAGAAAAAGCTCTTCTGATTCATATTTCAGCACACAGTACTGTAGCTGGCAATCCAGAAGAACCTCTTTAAAGCAATTAAGAAAAATGTTCTTTTTTGCCCTCTTCATTATATGATTTATCAGAGCCAGGGCCTGACAGTTCATCAGAAGAAAGAAACTAGTCTTGAAAGATAATTAACCTAAAATAGCCCATTTTATTTTCCCTTCCCTCTGAAGGGACAAGAGCTGTTTGTGTTGGACAACAAACTACGCATGGCACCTTATTTACAGTCTGACTTGGATTTAAAAATCCTGGAGATGATTTTCTGCAAGGGCTCTGCAGTACTCTGACATTCCCTTGTGTCACCACCGAGCTATCCCTGTAATTACAATTTCAGGATGAAGACAACGCCTCCACCTCGTGGCCAGCGACCAGAACAGGGGCACTGCTCCTGCTGCCTTCCCCTCCAAACAGAGCACCCTGAACCAGCTCCTCCTGCCCAGCCTGCAGCCCCTGGCCTGGTCTGCCAGTCTGTCCAATAGCAGAAAGTTAGAAAATACTGTTTACCAGGCTAGGCTGAGCCCCACTGTGGGCTCAAACAGGGATCCCCGTCACTCAGATAATTTACACACAGCTGCATATCACAGAAGAATCTAACAAACATCTTTAGAAACATGATGCAACTGAAATACTTTAAGATTAACTGAGTAATCAATTTAAAAAAAAAGGTCAGTAATTAAATCTCAAACTTACCCAAAACCCCAGCCATCAATTGCACTGGCAAACACCACATTTCCATGTTCTGGTGAAAAATAGAGATGTGAATCATCAGTATCCTCCAATCCAGTACTCCAGTCATAAATCTGATCTCCTGGTGATGTGTCTGAAAGGGTTTCACTTTCTGTTTCTTTTTCAGCTCTTTCTTCTAACACTTTGGAGGTAAAAAGTGTTCCAGTGACTGCATTGATCTAGAGAAAGATATGTAAAAACACCCTCAGATTCATTCACTCTTTCACAACCCTTGCAATTAAAATGTAATTTTCCCACCCTGGAAAACATAAAAAGAGAAGCTGTATTAACAAGCCAACATGCCTGTGATTCATCTGGCAATTAAAACACACCTAATTCCACACATTTGAAGACCACAGGAGTTTATGTTTTGACATAAACACCCTGAAGTTTCCAAATTAGCCACACCAGGACAGAATCAAAGTATCACACATAACACACTTTGTCTCTCAGAACAAGGAATGGTGAAATAGGAACTTGTTTCTGCCAACAAAGCAAACAACAAAGGGCAAAGGGAAACCAGGCAGACAAATGCTCCCAAGTGAGCTTGGGAGGGGGGGGGAGAAAGAAGTTTGAGAGCAACTTAAACTATAATTCAAAAGATGAAACAACATTATTCTGACATAAATCCATCAATATCAGGAACAGTCTACCCCCGGTAAGTTTAAGCAATTTAAGAGAAGAACAAAACATTCAGCATATTACTTCTAAAAATGAAGACCTTTCCTGATGACCTGTCAAGAGGCATTTACCACCCTTTTCTCCATCACAGGCATTCTGGATGAACCTCAAAGCAAATCAGGAATAAGACGCACCGCAATGTTAAAAATCAGACTGGATGCTACAAAGTGCCACAAAATCTGCTGTGTAAACAACACCTCAGCACAAATACCTGTTCTAAGATATTCTTAAGGTGCAAATATGCTTCCTGAGGGGTGAGCTTCAGCTCCACAATCAAGCGGTCGATTTTGTTAATCACCAGGACGGGACGGATATTTTCCAGCCATGCCTGTCGCAGGACTGCCTGAGTCTGAGAAGGAAAGAGTTTTAAAAAACCCATTACAGAAAGCCTGACAGCACCAAAAAGACAGAATGTTAAAAAAAAATCAAATATAATTCTGAAATTTAATAAACATAGTAAAGGACAGGCTGACACTCAAACCAGAAATTTTAGTCCCATGGTGTTAGTTGTTGAAGAATTCTGAAGAATGGTGGGATTTCATGGCAAAAACACCCAAAATAACAAACACCAAACTATTTAGAAAAGTAAGCCATGAAGAAAGTTACATGATTATTTTGTGTATTCTCTTCCAAACCCTGAAAGTCCACATAAACATATAAAATTATTTCCCTTAAGACTTTTCTCTATCAAACTATTCAATTACCTGAAAAATGGCATACCCACTGTATCAACCCTGCTTCTTACACCCATTCACCAGCACTGATCAGTTTTTCAGCAGAACTATGATAATTACTACTCACTTTCACAGCTCAACTGCATTGCCATTTATTAAAAACTTTGTAAAGCTTTTTAGCGTGTCTTTTATTTCTATATAACCCACTTCAGACTCTGCTTACTGCCCTATCCCTCTACTCAATACACTTTATTTCACCTGTGGACAGACTCCTTCAACAGCATCCACCACTATGATGCAACCATCACAGAGTCGGACAGCAGTAGATACTTCTGAAGAAAAATCCACGTGCCCTGGGGAGTCTATTAAATTAATCAGATACTCCTGATCACCTAGGATCAAACAATAAATTAATATTTCAGAACAGTTTTCAAAGATATTTCTTCCAGCCACCCAGTTAGATTGCTTCAGCTATTATTTTTTTAATGTCCTGACACTGACTACACTATTAAAAACCCTTAGAGCACAGTGTAACAGGTACCTCAATAAAGATGTAAGACTGTACTAAAACATGAGTTTTTTTGAAAGAAGGTTCTTGCCTTTAAGTGATTCAAGACCCAAGATCAAAATATACATACTTTAATAATAAAAGATGAGGCAACTACTCTCATAGACTCCACTCAGAGATATGACTGAAGATGTTTCCCCTGACCCTGAGATGGAACTCAATTATCTTGGCTGACTTACTTGCCTAATTCTCTGCAGAATTACAGCCTAACACTGAGAAACACAAAAGTCAAAGTTGTACACAAAAATCACAACAGCAACAACAAAGAGACAGGGGAAATTAACAGAAATGTATATTACAATTTATACAAGCCAGCATCAACAACTTACCTTTCACAAAGTGCAGTGAAATTGCACTAGACTTCATTGTTATTCCTCTGACCTGCTCATCTTCCCTACTGTCGAGGTATCTCAGCTGAGTACAGAAACAACAGAAAAACAGTAAGTTTGTAGAAACATCTTCACAATTTACTTATCAGCTGTCAGAGTATGATGGTGAGAAAATGACATTTAGCAAGACTAGATGGAATTTCCTTAATGATCCAGAGTTTACAACCCCAGCACATACAGACCAGAATTCTGTTAACAGTGACAGCGTAACTCTACCTTTCCTGCCAAGCGGCTGGAGATTATTCCATTGCTAGATATAAGGCAATCAGCTAGAGTGGTTTTGCCTGAAAAGAAAAATAAATTACTTAGACTAAATGAGTATTAACAATGGCAAAAGATGCCATATAGTATTCTAATATATCAACATTAATAACAACTATAAAATGCCATGAAAAGTACAAATTAACTTTCAAAAAACAAATCAAATTACTCCTGTTACATGCACACAAATTTATTTTTGAAGAGTGGATGCAAATTTACCTGTCATGGCCAGAAGAGCAGTGGAAATAACAAACAGTACATCAGGACCATATTATAATATGCAATTAGACAAAGTATTTGTGCTCTAAAAAGAGTGCTTACTACTTCCACCTACATAACAAATTTGTTCTATTAAGAAAACATAGAAAAATATTATTCAGCCTCTCAAGCGTATATTAAATTCACGCCAACATTCACCATCACAGCAAACATTCAATTTCAACTATTCATTCAATTTCAAATTATTAGAGTGCGATGCTCTTTTAGGTAATACAAGCTGAATGAGGCCAAGAAAAAGGTGCACAAAGCAGATTTACTTTCCTGAATCATGTTCAAGACAGTTGGAAGCTAAATGCACAAAATCCTACTATTTCAGAACAGCGAACGAAGTATCTCACCACCATTCAGACACACACGCGAGGAGCAGACAGCAGCCCTGCCTCACCGTGATCCACGTGGGCCAATATACAGATATTCCTGATGCCGGACGCCTTCTTCTGGAGGCCAACCATCTTCCCCACGCTTGTCAGCACCATGCTGGCTAATGCTGCGAACGGAGCAAAGTGTTTTACTGAGGAGTCAGCCTGAGGAAAGGCTTTGGTTTTTAATGAAGCACACTGCGACGAGAGCCGCTCGTCTGGGGAAGCTCCGCCACACGCGAGGCGCCTCACGAACCCTGCCCGGGTCACCTGAAGGAAACCACGGGACCGCGGGCCGTGCCTGCGCTTGGAGCGCGCCTCAGGAGCGGACACCGAGCGGCACAAACCTCCTCACGGCTCCCCCCGGCCCCGCTTCGCCTTCCCCTCCCGCCGCTCCGAGCGGGCACGGCCGCGCTGCCCCGGGGCCACCCCAGGCTGGGCACAGCGCTGCCCTCCGGCTCGCCCGCGGGGCGAAGGCCGCGCCGGGGCCAGCCCCGCTGCCCGGGCCCTGCCGGCTCGGGGCACACGCACCTGCGCCCGCCCCGCCGCCGCTCCCGGAAAGCCGCGCCCGCCCCGCTCGCCCGCTGCCGAGCCCGCCCCGTGACGCCGGACGGAAGCCGGGCCGGGGCGGGCCGGTGTCGCTGGTGCCGCGCGCGGCGGCGTCCCTGGTTACCGGCCGAGCGGCCGAGCGGGCCGGGCATGGGGCCGCCGCGCTGCATCTGCGAGATCTGCTCCTGCGGGTGAGTGAGGCGGGCACCGAGCGAGCCAGCGCCGCCCTCCCTCGGCACACTCGGCCGCCACACCGAGCTGGTGCCGGTATCGGTCTGCGGCAGGGTAGGAAGGCTCTGCAGAGGGACCCGGACAGGCCGGACCCATGGAATGGTGCCGGTGGTATGAGGGTCAACCCTTGGGTCACACCAACCCCACACAGCTCTGCAGGCCGGGGCAGAGGGGCTGGACAGTGCCCAGCAGGAAAGGACCGGGTGCTGGAGCAGCGGCTGGACGTGAGCCAGCGTGTGCCAGGAGTGCCGCTGGCACCGGGCCTGGGGCAGCAGGGCCGGGGCAGCGCCATCCCCCCGCACTCAGCACCGCTGAGGCCGCACCTCGAGCGCTCTGTCCGCTTCTGCGCTTCTCAGGCCACGATGGTCACTGAGGTGCTGGAGCGTGCCAGAGAAGGCAAAAAGGTCAGTCAGAGCTGGGGAAGGGTCTGCAGCACAAGTGTTACAAGGAGTGGCTGACAGAGCCGGGGGTGTTCAGCCTGGAGAAAAGGAGGCTCCTTCACCCTCTGCAGGAGATCACAGCCAGGTAGGGCTCAGCCTCTTCTCCCAGACAACCAGTGACAGGACGAGAGGACACAGCCTCAAGCTGCACCAGAAGAGCTTTAGTTTGGACATTAGAAAGAATGTCTTCACAGAAAGGGTGGTTGGGCGCTGCAACGGGCTGCCCATGTCCCTTGGGGTGTTGAAGGAGAGACTGGATGTGGCACTCAGTGCCATGGTCTGGTTGTCATGGTGGTGTTTGGTCACAGGTTGGACTTGATAATCTCAGAGGCCTTTTCCACCCTCAGTGGTAACACGAGCAGCACCCCGGGCCACTGGGGAGTAGGACCCAAGTATGAGCACGTTCCCAGCAAATGTGATGTAGTGTATTTACATTTAAATCAGGTAAGGGTAAAAGAAGGTCTGAAATGGACAAAAATAGAACAGAATGGAGACAGTATTTAAAAGTCACCCAGACTAAATCAAAAACAGACTTTTCCAGAAACCAAAGCCAGCTCCTATTGAAGGACTGCACCAAAGAACCTTCGGAAGACTTCTGGCAACCTTGTCAGAAACCTGTGCAAGCACTGCAGCCCTTGAAAGAGATTTCATCTATCTGCCCTTCTGCCATCACATCCAGTAGCACTTATCACTTTACATTCCATGATCCCATAGAGAGACAAACAGTTCATCATTGTCCTGTATCTTCTTTGACCCAGGGAGTCTGGCACAAGAGGGTACAGTAGGCAATTTTTTATGGAAAATTACTATTATCAATGCCGTAGGTGAAAGAAAAGCACATAAATCACGTGTCCCAAAATAATAAGGGACTTGGACCTTTCAAAATTCAGATATAAATCTACAAGTTGGAGTCACAACTGTTAATATTTTCAATTTCTTCTCTGTCTACTTATTAAAAAAAATTCACAAAAATAATCACCCTAGGATTCAAAAATTCATTTCATACTAAAAAAGACAAATCTAACAACTACATACAAGAACATTCATGATAAGATCACAGAGGTGCTCAATGTTTTATGGAGGTATAGAGCAAACCCTATGGTTGCAAAGTGCACCATGACCCACAAGTTTCATATCAAGGTCTGCAGAGCAGGCTCCCTCTGTGTGTTTCTGTGTGGGAAGTCTGTCTGTCTGTTCATCAGCCACTTTTTTTGTCATCTATAGACAGAGGTGTGAGGCAGGCACTGAGTAAAGCTCCTCATGTTCTTTTTGGCCAAGCCTGTGGTGAAGTTTGCCCCATAAATTTTTTCCTTAAGTCCTGGATTAATGAAGAGTTGGAAGACATTGTTTTCATGATGAGATAACAAACCTGGCTCGGGCTCAAGTACAAAGATGGTGAGATAACACAATGAGACAGCACAAAATGAGCTTCAACTCAACCAAAAATTCTCAATCCAAAAACTGAGTTCAATAATATGAATAATTGAATTAAATATGCATAAAGCTTGTGGTTTAAAATAAACCTTACTGAAGTTTTTAGAGTCAATAAAATCTCAAGCCATTATTGGTTTAGGCAGCACATTGTGTTTGCTTCAGTGTACAGAGTTTCTGTTTTCAGGGGAAGGCTGCTTGGTCACTTGGCAGTGTTACCTGGACACTGGAATGCATACACAGCTTAGCAGGGACTTCAAAGCAACTATAAATATCTAATGTTTTGTAGACATTATCATTTAGCTATCTGCAGGAAATTTTATGAAGGTATAATTACTGCTCAATTCTAAATAATAAAATAGAAGGAAACAATCTCCCCTATCAAGAGAATTTTAAAAACACTGAAAAAACTTACAGGGGAGCAAAGCCAGTAAGACAGAACTTCATTCTGCTGTCTCAAATACAGAATGTTAAATCTGGCTTCCAAAGAAGAATAAAATCTCTGTGGTAGATGAATTTCTGCACTCAAGAATAGTATTTGTGTGCTATAAAAGATAATCACAGCCTACAAAAGCATAAAAGTTGTTTTGAGACACAAAAATAAACTGCTGCTTTATCTCCTTTTCAGTCTGTCAACCTTCCCCTATTTCTTGCCCTTTTGTTATCATTATCATAAAAATCTACATTCCTGAATAAATGTAAGTTAAAAGGAAAGATTTCTCTAAAATATGGGCTACTTGAGCCATCATACTGACCACATATAAATACAAACCCAGTAAAAACTACCAGATCTCCTGTCAAGAACAGAAAAGTAGATGGCTCTCAAAAACAGTGTCCATCCATCATTTCTGTCTTCCAGACCATAGTGTGTGCACTGACCAAATTAAAAAGAAATTAAAAATAAAAGCTTTGAGGTGTTTGTGGAGGGGTAGTAAGTTTTCTATTCTGACAAATATTAAGTTTTTCTCATTGTTAGTTTAGTTCTCTGGCAGGAAAATGCTTTGTGGTAGAATTTCAAGGGTCTTGCTAGCATTGTATTAAGAAAGTATGTATGCCAGGCCTTAAATAAGTTAAAATCATCAGCATTCTATTAAAATAATGATAACAAGAGCATTTGGCACAAGAGAGCTGACGTACTGTCACTTTTATTTAGCTGAGATTCTGTTCAAACCTTATGCAAGACACAAGATAGTCTCCCACAAAGAAGGGAAAGAATAATAATCCATCAAAGCAAGTGCCAGTCAGGCATGGGAAAAGGGATATTCTCACCAAATTCATTTGAATTATCAGTAACTCTGGGGTGGAAATTCATATAAATACAAGGAAGAAGTTAAAAATAAACAATGTCTCAAGGAGGGCAGGCCGAACTCTAAGCAACATGTTTCATGTATCAGAGCTGTAATCTGTATTCTCTGATGATTCCTTGCATTGTGATGCCTTATACAAACCTGTCATTATGTTTCCTTGAGGTCAGCCAGAGATGTGCATTGTGCAAATTAGAACTAATAAAACAAGATTTTCAAAACAATAACATTTAAATTGTAATTTTATGGATCATTAATTGAAAACAACAAGGCAGAAATAAGGAATTGTCATTATATACCTCCCGTTATAATTCTCTTTTTGCACAATGGTGTCATTGATAGAAGCATCAACAAGAAGCAGGAGGAATTGAAATAAAACCTATTAAGAAAAAGAGATGTCATTACTTTCAAATAAACATGTGTTTTGGATAGAGAATTTAGTCAGTCTGTGGAGGAAAAAAAGAGTTGAAAAGTCATAAATGGCCAGCAGAGCACTAGAAGTGCACATGAGATTTCACACCATAACATTTTAATCAAAAAGTGTTAATCAGTGGTGAAAATAGGTGAGATGTGCAGAAATAAAAAGACAAGCAATGAAGTAATAGCAGTAAAAATGAGACGACATGAGACAGGAAATGAAGCATGGTTAGTTACTTTTCCAAATAAAAGGAGGAATATTATTAAACATTAGAGACAAGAAGAAAGTGCATCTTGGTGGTAGCACCATTTAGAGACGTGAGATCAACTCTGTCCATGCTTTGTATTCTGCACCAAGGACTAACTCCAGCTGATAGTGCTTTTATTACTGTATTAGCATGATGTGCTCTGGGACCCGTGCCATCAGCACAATATTTTGTGGTTTTATCACTCAGAAAAGATTTTAAACAAAAACTACTGACATTGTTCAATCTTCCCCATTTGTTATTCACTCCCAGTAGACAGAGTATGGGTTTTCCTCTCAAATGAAATGATTCCAAATTCTCTGCTCTGATGTGTTTGACCCAGACGCCACCGCTGCTGCCACAGACCCACAAAGATTTATGATGATGGAGTGAAGCCGAGCCACAAAACTGAGTATTTGGAGAACTACCCTGGCTATGGCAACATCTGCCCTCCTGAGAGCTGTAAGCCAAAACCAGAGCTCCAAGAGGATGGGGCGAGAATGGACGGCACCACAACATTCAAGTAAATATTTTCAAACCATGTTTTATAATTAGTCTGTCAAGTTTTTCATTCTTTTTTTTAAGTGGGGGCTTAATATTGTATTGCAATCTTCTCAAAATGCAGGCATTGCATCCTTTGCACTTTTTGCCTATTTAAAGTGTAAACGTTGAGTATAGAAATATAGTTACCACAAAAAGGTTGTAAAAAATAGCAAAGTGTGCACACAGCAAGATTTGCTTTCTTTACTGCAGCCTTTAACCTGTAAATAGAATCAAAAATTTTTGTCTAGTTTTCAGCCTGTTAGGAAATTTAGGTCTTATAGAACACCTGGTGAGCTGGGGAATTCGCTGTAATATATACATAGAATCCAAGATAGTGGGAAAATGAAATCTTAAGAAAAAAGAACATGAATTTTTTTATTGATTTTTTTGAATTCAGATTATTAGTTTTAAGAAAAATATTTGTTTTAAGAAAGCAAACTGTAAAGGGGTTCAGTATATCTGTCCTGTCTGTGCACAGACTCTGATTTTAAGCTTACAGAATTAAAGAGCATCTTTCAAGAATTAGAAAAAAATATCACTCATTCATTTTTAGTGCTGTGACAGTGGCATTAACTTTTACTTTTTTCATTATTATTGTTTTTCTTTTAAGCTGTGAGAGTATCTAGTGAAATTTCTGTGTTTATCAAAAAAAAACCAACACATAAATAGAAAGGCCAAATGCTATTCTGCCAGACTGCTCATGTGCTTGTACGGTCTATTTAAACACCCACATATGTAATACACATCCTTTTAATGTAATGTGCCCATACAAAAACAGTGAAATGCTGTTTCTGATTATATTCCATTCTCCTCATGCAATCAGTAAATGCTACCACTTGTAGTAATTTGAGCTTTGCTCTGCTTCTGCTTTCTGATCATTTCTTTGGAAAATTATAGCAACTTCGTAAGCCTCCTTTCAGACAATTTGAATAGTATTGTTAAACTGTGAATGGGACTCGGAGTGTTAAAAAACCATCTACCTTTGAATAAAGACTACAATTCATCAGAGACTCTAGCTTTATGTACTGTGGTTTTCTCTCCTTTGTGCTATCCCTCCAACGTATGGTGTCTGATAGATTTTTCAGAGTAAACATTTTGTTATTTTTTTGTGGAAAAAATACAGAAGTAGCTTCAGAAGGAAGAAAATATTTTTGACCAGTGTTTTCTTTTCCCCAATTCAGGTCTGATTATGTACCGTATGAAATTGTTACGAGACCTTTTCGGCCACAAGCAGAATATAGACCAAAGTCGGGCGAGATTGACCTGGGAACCATTTACCAGAGAGATTACAATCCTCATAAAGTAGGACCAGTGATATTAGCAAGGCCTCGAGAGAGGAAACACACTTCAGATGCCAAAGTGGATACCGTCCCAACCTACCGAGGTAATAATAGGTGCCCCCTACAGAAAGAGAAATAAGCAAGATGAGGGCAGCATTGGAATTACCTATGTTGGAAACCAGATTTGTTGGTTTGGGACAGGGAGTAGAAGATACTAGGAAGCAGGTGATGATGCCCTAAAACATTCAGCACTCCAGTTGTTGAGGGGAGACCTATTGCTTCTAAGCTAAAAGGCCTCTCTGAGGTTTGCTTGGCTTCAAGGAAATTCCAACATGCACCTGGTTGGGCTATCGTAGGCAAAACTGGATGGAAATTAAGGTGCAGTGTATTTGTCAGGTAGTTTTAGTTCATGTCACTTATTTTTTCACAGAGTAGGTCAAAAGTGGAGTTTAGGCTTCTGCTTGTGTATGTATAGCTTACATATACATCATCCTAGTGATGATCTGTCTTGACACAAATTATTCTATTATGATGGTCAGTGCAAAGGTGCTAAATTTTTTAAGTAAAAGGGAAGATGTTGTATTTAAGGCATGTATAAGGCTATTTTCTGTATAGTTTCTGTTGAGCAAAGAGTCAAAACAGGGCATCAGGTATAATTTTGGGGGTCTGTTTTTATCACTATAAATCACACTATAACAGAAGACAGTTTCATCAGATCACAAATATGCAGATAAATTATCATTTTCACTTACATCCATTTTCTTTGTTTTGCAAGGTTTAATAGCAGAAGACTTTGTCTTCATTTTAAAGGACTGGTTTTAAGTAATAACACCTATGTGGTGGAATTTTGGTTTTGCCTTACAGATCACTATAGGTTATGGAAAAGTCAAAGAACGGAATCCTGTAAGGTGGAGCGTGACTATGAGCCACCATCGGAGAGGTTTGGAAATCCTTCCACGTTTCAAGATGACTACATCCCTAAGCAGCCCAATCCCCCCCCAAGCTGCAAACCTTGTGACAGCAAGCTGCCAGAGGGACCCTTTGATGGCAACACCATCCATCGCATGGCGTATGTCATCCATGAGATGAAGCCTTTGTTCGTAAGGCCAAGGGAAGAGTACAAGCCAAGCGACCAGCCCTTTGAAGATCTCACAACCCACCAGAGAGATTTTAAAGGGATGCCTGGGGAACAAGCAAAAAGCTGCAAGCCTGAAAGTAAAAAACATGGATCTGATGATCCTTTTAAAGGAATCACCGAATTCCAGGATCGCTATCAGCCATATTTGGTCACCGCGCCCGAGTTCCATAAACCAAGCGAGTACGTTCCACCCACAGACAAGATGGACCTCAAGTCCTCAAACCGTCTGGATTACATTAAACACAAGGTTGCTCCTAGAGCCCCCATAAAACCAGCTCCTGGAAGAAAAAGCACTGGCCCTTTTCAAGGGAAGACTACTACAAAAGAAGACTATCAACCCTGGAAAGTTTGTCCACAAGGGCTTATTAAGAAAGAAGAGGAAATTCAAAAGCCCACAGGAAAATTTGCTAGTTCAACTACATTCAGGTCCCATTACCTACCACATCAGGCCAATCCACCTCAGAGTTTCAAACCTGTACACACCTTACCTACTGGAGTTCCTTTTAAAGACGAAACTTTGTATCGCACTGAATACACGCCAAAGAAGCCAGAGGTCTGCCCTGGAGTTAATCCAGATGCTCTGGGCTATGTCTATGTAAACACAGATTCTCAGGGTCACAGATTCTACCGCCAGGTGTCCCCAGAACGATCCGGGTCAGACTGCAGTCCTGTCCCAGAGGAAGTACCTGCTGTGTCATAATGCTTACATGCAAAATATTTCAAGCACCTTAGTTAAATAATTGGAAACCAACTTGTTCATTTTCTCTTTAAATAACACTGAAAGCAAGTTAAATACTGCAAATTTTGCTTTTAGAAGTTTGAAGAAAACCAAAGCCAAACCAAAGTTTATTACAAGACTAATAAAGATTTGCCAAATGCTGAAGAAGCACTACTCCCTACATGGCATCTGTGCTTTTTCTGATTGTGTATTCTAGTTTCCTTGACTCCCCAGATTTCATCACGTTCCATCTCAAGCATCTTTATAACATATTTAGTTATTTGATATTTTCTACAATCAAATTATTGTATTTGTGAAATAACAAGTGCCTTTTGCTGATAAAATATTTTACACAGTAAGCAAATAATGCTATTTACCATAATCTAAGAAATCAGTCATAATCTCAGTAATCTGTAAGATTTTTTTTCCTTTGTATTTTACTGCCCAGATCACAAGATAGCATGCCATGACACCTATGCATTTCTAAAAACCTGGTTTTAGCTGTAGTCATCACTACTTTAACTTCATTCAGATCTGAAGTGAGTACAAAGGTCCCACTGTAATTTCTGGCAGCAATTAACAGGTGGTAATCTCACTCTTTTTCTGTTCATATAGTTGAAAACACTCAGCCACCAAAAGCATGTCATTAGACGCGTTTTCATAATTTCCCTGATCATGCTCTTTCAGCCTTACTTCCAAGGGAAACAAAACTGATGCACCTTGGACACACTGACAGACTTAGTGCATGTCTGAATCATCTTTAAGCCCAGTGTGCAAATTCAATCAAATCTCATGATGAGACTGCATAGATTTACTGAAAATAGAGTAAACTCAGGGAAAAATAAATACCAGCTGAGATGCAGAAATCTGTGGGCAGCCTGGCTTCAGTCTGTCTGCTTTTCAAAGAATTGCTTGTTCCAAATACACAGACACCATTTTTTAACAGAAATTTTATATGAAATTGCTTCTGTATGAAACATTCAGCATTTTCTCTATATATCTTTAGCTGATTTTGAAATATCCAGATGAATCAATTTTAGTTTTATTACATTCATGATTTAAGCAAGTCCCAATTAATAGTTCTGTAATTAACTGTATTGTCATGCTCTACCACACTGCTCCAGTATGATTTTTTCCTCAGTATTGCATATCTTGTACCCATTGGTGTAGAACAGTATTTGGGTTGTGCAGAATCATGTGGCTGTACTTCATAAACAAAGTCTCTTATTAAAGGGCTAAGATCAACGATGGGAGCATTTTTAAAGCATGAAACTGGTCATATGAAAGCAAGAAAGCCAAACTGAGCAAATCAGCTCTGCACAAAAGCATTGCATGAGAGGCATCCAGACATTATCAGAGCATCAGTCACTTTTACAGAACTTTTGTCTGTGTACTGTGATTTTGTAGTATCACTTACTTTGTTAATGACATGGCAAATCAGTTTTACTTTTCTGTTTGAAAATTATTCACCTCCCTCAGAATGTGAATGAACAAGGATGATGTAAATCTGAGAGATCCTGAAAGCAGGACAGGAAGAAGTCCAGTTGATTGTCATCTTTCTGTACCACAAATGAAAAAATACACTCTATTGAGTCATTCTCTGTCATGCCACAACTGAGGAAACAAAGCCAAAACTTTGCACAGTCACATCTGCTCAGGTCCACGTGCTATACACAGTCTTGGTACCTCTGGAGCCATTTTGAGAAGCTCCCAATGCCCTCCAGCTCTCCTCTCTAGGGAGGGAGAAATGCAGTCTGAATCCATGAAGTTACACGTGCCTGCATATTCTGCTCAAAATGGCTCCTCTGCTGGGCCTGCAAGGAAGCCCAGATGCTTTTTTAAATTTTCACAGCTGTTTTTTCAGTTCTGAAGTCACTTCCCTCCCTTAAGTTATGGAAAGTCATTTGCTGCCACCTACCAGCACGGTACAGACATTTTGAGAGCAAGGGAAGTGGAGGGCATATTCAGATACATTTAACAGTTCCTCTGCAGATGTGTTTGAAGGCTTTTTTAGGGTGGAGGGGCATATTTCCTTTCATTTTGTCCATAATGTTTTCCCCTAAGTTTAATACTGAAAGAGAGAAGCCTTTATTACTTCACAATTGAAAAAGCCCCAACGCTGATTGTGCTTCCAGGAAAAGCATCAAATGATATTATAAACCTTCAGACACTATTCAATACCTGACGTCAGCCTTTTCATGAGCAACAAATTACTGAAATGCAGACCAAGTGAAGAGACGGCTGGAAAACTAATATTTTTCCAAAATAACAGCTGTTAAAAAAGCACTTTATGATGTCATGTTAAACCAAGATGTAAAAGCAGAAAGTTATTCATGGATTCAGCTGCTATTCTGAGAGTGCTTTCTGTGCACTCTGCCCTCCAGCAGCAGGCTCCACAGCACTGCTCTACAGAGCCTTTGCTTTTTTAATAGATGCACAAATGGAATTCAAAAGGAAAATTAAGCCTTTGCCAATATTGTTATCTAGGATAACTCTGAAATACCACCATTAAATTGTTATACATTTTTTTTCTATTTAATAAAAAAAATTAAGTCTTTTATTGTTCATACTATTTCTTAGACTATCCTTTCTAAAGACTATTTACACATGTTGGATATTCTGAAACAATTTATTTTTCATGGAGGTATACCAATCACTCACTAAATACAAAACATGGAGCTGTTCTGTTAGATCTAAATGAACTCTGCTTGGTGAAGGCCCAGAAAAGAAATCCAATTTTATTCCACCTTTTAAAGAATCTTGATTCTAGATTTCAGTGAATCAGAGCTGACATTTGGATCTTGGCAAATTTTCTTCCCACTTTTTCAGTCAGGTTACATCTATGTTGTATCTTAATAGCAGTGCCACACAGACTGCAGTGAAAACTGACAATATGTCTGATAGACTGTATAAGAACTAATCTGAGGCTTTGAAAAAATCTCAGAATTATGGACAAAGTAAGTTGAAAAAATAACAAAGAACAAAAGCACAGTTGCCATGGAAATCATGGTAATAAACAATCTCAGGGTAATCACAGTGGTGAATAATCAAACTATACTTTATTTCAGAAAAATCAAAACTACGTTCAAGAAGCTAGAATCTTCAGGTACTGGAGAAGCAATAAAATAATCTACAGAGGAATGTCATGCCAATTGCAATCACAAACATTTACAGCACTGCTTCAGTATAGCATGCATATTTAACCAAAGTTAATGCAACAAAAATGCTGTGTTAACATTTCAAAACTTTAAATATAAAGGGAAAACATGAATAAGAAATTTTGGTAATAAGAAAAAATATATGTCCAAAAATCTTTATTAAACACTGTACAAAAAAAAATATTGCACTTTTAAATCAGACAATAAATATCTACAAAAGTATCTTACAAATGTTTAATTTAAAAAACTGCTTAAACAATCAAGACCCATTGCTGATGAAAAAGGTAATGATCAGGAACATCCTCTCCTTGCAGTCAGCCTTGGACACAATAGTCCACCCTAAACATTTTCTATACAGTAGTGCTACCCTAATTCTCAGTGATGCAAACCCTCTGTGCTGTGTCTGAGCACTCCCAGCCCTCTGCCCGTCACACAGGTCAGAGATGGAACCCAGGAGCCAAGTCAAAGTGAGCATTCAGGCCTCCAGTATGAGCAGTAGCTTGGAAACTACAAAAGGAAAAACCATCTATTTTCTGCATCATGTGGGGTACTCTCTGCTTAAAGCCCTAGTCCGACAATCTGCAATATGGAAGATAATTTACCCAGGAATATGATGGTAAGAATTTATTAACTTGCAAATGACTCAGATGGTTAATGGTCATGATGGAAAAATCATCTTGGTGGAAAAATCCTCAACAGAGATTCCTTGCACTTGTCTATCTTCACAATTAATAATTCTTCCTTGGACATTTTCCCCCATTAATGGAGAAAAATAGAATGATTATTCAAGACAAGAAATCTGACAGGTATTTTGTCCAGTTACTGGCTCCTCATTTGACTTGATGTGCAAGAGAACAGTGCTCACAAGTGTTTGTTCACAGCTCTGACAAGGAAGCTTCTGTCTCATTTAATAGCAGTACAAAAGTATAACCATGCCAGAACTTTGATTGTACTTCAGAGACTGGAATTAGAACAGAAACAATAAAAAATGACACCTCATTTATTCAAAAGAAATCTATTGCTGCTTTGAAAATTGTACTAGGATCTATAGCTTCTTACTGCATACACAGAAATACAAGCAGGAAAAATTCAATGTACTTCTGTGTATTCATCTGAGAACTAGTATCCGTAAAGCATATCCTGTGAGATCAACCCTTAAGCTCAAGCTGTTTGTGAAAATTAAGCTGCTGCCAAAATTTTACAGCTACAAACCACAGCTTCTGTAAATTTAAAAATGGTGTTAAATATGATGAAAAAAAAACCCCAAACCAAAATCCTGGGAATCAATAGTTGCTGCATTTCCAAAAGTTTCTGAAGGATTTTTGTGACTCTTCCCCATAAGTTAAGGATAGTAACCAGTATTTGTTGCTTTTAGGTAATGTTTTTTTCACAGATAAAATTATAAATTATAGCCTGCAAAATTTTACAGATGATATGCCATAATATTATCTTGCTAATCCATCCGTGTTTAAAACATTAGAAGTTCCACTGCAAAGAATGAAAAATGAAAGCTCCCAGAAAAAATACCTTATCCAGCACATCAATCCACAATACTGTGTCTTCATTAGCCCCACACTGCCATTTAACTGTTACAACTAATGTCTCATTTACAAGAATATACTTCAGGCAGGTTAGTTTAATGAACCACTCTTCTCATCTCTTCACTGCAGCATCATGAACTTGCCATAGAGGACTTACATTTCTTGGCATGATTGACAACATCTTTGTTTGTAGGTGTCTATCAAGCATAACTTTAGTTGCTTTACAAATGTACAGTAGTGAGTTCTATCCTTGCATTCGCCCTCTGAAAAATATATTTAAACATTACAAGGCTTTATAATGAGCAAAAGAGAAATAACAGAGCTTGCCATAGCAATTGTAAACAACTGATGGGTTCCTGTTAGCTTTGTAATTATTTGAGTGTGCATTTCTGGCAGCAGTGGATTCAAAGCTAAACAAGGTCACGAGTAAGAGGTGTGATCTCACTGCATTCCTGTACTCATTGTCTGTTTCAGAACATAACCCCATCTTGGAGGCATTAAGAGCTCGCTCAGAGACTTTTGAGTCACAACTGGCACAGTCATGTAGGGAAGTTTGCAAAAAAACTTCCTAAATATCCTGTTTCTAAAAGTGCTTTTGAGACTTCAATATCAAACTGGCCTACTTAGAGAAAAGAAACCCCAGGATTACGAAGTGCTCCTTGGAGAGGATAGTTTTACCTTTGATGTACAATCAAATGCTTGTAGATTCAATAGTGTACAACTGTGAGTCATTTTCTAATATAACTGCTACAACCTATTACTATGCTCATATTTAAATAAACATTTACATACTGCCACAGGATGTGACATTGCAGTGCTGCCAGGTCACTGGTCTCTTCCTCCCTCTGCAGAACTGCTCAGCCATGGGTTTGTTGCTCTGCCTGTGCACGCAGGACACTCGTCTGGACTGGAAGCCAGTCCCACAGCCCACACTGCAGGGCCTCCAGGGGCCTGGCCGCCAGTACACATCACACCCCTCTGAGGAACAGTTCCTTCTGGCAGGAGGGCTGTGCAGGGAAAGAAATGGCAGTGAAATGTTTGCTTTTGTGCTAAACCCTTATTCACACAACAATAGAACTGATCAGCCCCCACTCCCCTGCTCATAGCACAGCCAACTAGACCAGGATCCTCAAGATTTTCTGTGGTTTGAATATCTCCAAATATGGAGACACCACAACTTTCTGGGTAACCTGTTCCATTTTTCCTTATATTTAAGTTGAATTCCCTTTATTTAATTTTGTGCTCACACCTTCTCACTCATGAGAAAACATGAGTTTCTTTAAACTAGTTTCTTACCCTGGAATAGAAAAGGTATTTTATCTTTAAGAAAACTTGACTGACCATGAAGCACTCCATACTGGATGCTGTGTATTCTTCAGGCATAACCCCTCCTGGGTTCCTGAATTCATCGTGTCCGCAAAGGGACGACTCTCTCTACCTCCTCTCCTTTGACACAAAACAATTTGCCTACTTGTACTGCAGTGACAATCCTGTACCTTCAACTTGATCATCTAAAGAATCTAACCTGTAACTTCTTCCCACTGTTTACCTCTTTCTTTCATCACAAGAAGAGTTTGGCACTGAAGACCCGTTCTGGAGCTGACATATAAACTCAGGGTGCTGTGAACCTGCAGGGCGGCCAACACAGCGGCCAGAGCACTGACAATTGAGAGAAAGGGTGAGGGGAGGGAAAAAGAAACAGCCAAGTTAGTAACAACAGAATTATCCTCCTGGAGTTACCCAGCTACACAGCCCAGCCATGATTTTTTGCATCTTGCCTTCTGACTTTCCTGCCTGCTCCTAAAGCTACATGCATTGTCTTCTCTCATCGTGCCACATCCCTACTGCTACAGAATTCTTTCTGCCCATTACAAACTTGCCTTGCTAAAACCTGTATTGGGAATGCAGCAACAGCAATTCTAATTAATTAGTTTGCACTTTGAACAGTAAATACAAACCTTATCAAGATGAACACAAGTTTGCTGCATGAAGAAAGAAACAGAAAATGCAGGAAAACAGGCTTCTGTGCATTCTGTGAATTGAACAACTACTTCAATATGCTGTTGAAGCACATTCATATATCTTTTTTGGGGACTTCATAAGTACAGGTAGGCAAACTGTGTACTAACATGACTCCAATAAAACCAATAAACTAGCTTGGAAAATGGAATACATCGTAATGGCTTAGCTTACAAAATACACTGCAGCTAATACTCTGGTTTCAAGTCATGCCTTCAACAAAAAAAAGATGTTGCTCAGAGAGCATAAAATGAAAAAAGATTTCTAATTGTCTGGACTGAAAGGTAACTACAGCCACAGAGCTCCTGCCTTGTGCAAGAGGAGGGATGTGCAGGCACAAGAGGAGGGATGTGCAGGCACAAGAGGAGGGATGTTCAGGCACGAGAGGACAGATGTTCAGGCACAAGAGGACAGATGTTCAGCCAGTTCATGGCACTGTCCCACTTCCATAACACAAGGAGGTTGCAGACAAACACTGTCACGTACCTGTGTGCTGGCCTGTGCTGGCCCCAGGGGACAGGGGTGCCCCAGGCAGGGTTTCCTTGCTGCAGGTCTGTCCCTGGCTGTGCAGGCTCCTGGCAGCAGGGCCAGGGTGCTGCCATCGGCCACGGCCTGGTGACAGGACAGCTGTCGGTGCCGAAATCCACTGCCACAGGATGCAGAGCACTCGGACCACGGCCCAGCTACCCACCTACAGGATGCACAGACACATTTACAGCCATTATTGCAGTCCTGTGGTAATTTGCAAAGAAAATGCAAAAGAACCTGTCCTTGCAAGTTTTAGATGTGAGAATAGTTAGAATCAGCTTCTTCTTCACTTGAGCATGGTCTTAACGTAGTTAACTGATGACAGCATATTTGCTAACAGAGGTTACAATGTTTGTTACCAGAATCTGTTACTAGGTGAGCCCTATAGACCCTGCTGGATGTGACATTCCAGCAGGAAGGAGAGTGTACTTTTCCATTACTTATAAAATGGATGGTAACAATTTAGCTGGTACTAAAGTGACAGCTGCCATAACTCATCCAAATTTATTACACTGAGATCTCACCAGACAACGACCCAAGCAGAACATGTTATTTATTGATTAGAAGTTGCAAATATTTAGTCAGTCTTGGCAGCTAGGAGCAATACTGGGGAGGCAGCAGGTAGTAATACAATCAAGTTGACTTGCTCTTTGCATAAATCCAGGCTAGAAATATAAAATGGACTTTATGTGTACCACAACGGTGATAACAGGAAAAAAATTATATTTTCTTCAGCAATTATTTCATTCTCTTACACTCAAACAGCTTATATCCATTCAAGGAAGATTAATCTTTTACAGTCTGCACCCTTGTCTTCTTCTCCCTTTTAAAGCTGAAGTACTTTTGCAAACATTTGGTGCAGGGCATGCACAACAAAGCACAAGTTAAGTAGATACTCAAGGCCTTATATTTGCTTAACTCTAGCTCTCCACTGTGACAGAGAGAAGTGACTAAACACATGCAAAACTCTTTGAATAATTAAGGTCCTGTGCCATTGACCATACATCTAAAGCCTTTATAATTCTATGGTTGCTTTCTAAGCAGCTGCCTTGAGATGAGAAGATTGTGCAGAAATCAGTAAGTGGGAAAATGGAATGGACATTTTGCACTTCCCTCCCAGGTCAGCAATCACAGGGAAGGAGAGAGGCTAAAGGCATCAAGAAGCATACACAGGGCTATATTCCAGGCATCTGGGATGCTCTTCCTGTGTAGAAAGCATGGAATATTCCATAAAAGAAAACCAATTAATATTTTAGCATAAAAGTATGGCTTGAGGCAGAGTTAATTATGTTAGCATACACACAATTGCCTTCCACTGGTGATTGCATAAAGGCAAATTAAAAGCAGAACGAATCTAAGCATATGAAAAGACAATTCTCTTTAGCTATATGAAAGAACCAGTTTGTTTATGTTGTGAATACTCCAAGGCCAGTGATAATCGGATTATTTAGTCATGCCCTGCAATCCACTGAAAAGCATGACCTTGCTCAGAGGAGCCCCAGGACCTCTTGCACCCTCCTGTCTTCTGCTCCAAATGCTGGAGCTTCAGAGGGAAACCTGCAACTGAAGCTGTGTCTCAAACTATTAGTTTGATTTCAGTATTTTTCTACTGGCAAAATGTTAGCTTTCTCTGGGCTGGCTGGAGTTCAGTATCACAATTTAAAATAATCTGTTTTTTGGCTGCTACTAATGAAATATAAACAACTTCTCCTGATACATATCTGTGGCTAGGTTTTCTGCATTTAGACAGAATTTAGAGCATACTGGCAAGATGCACACTCACAATGTCAGCTAAGGTCTTAACACTTCCCTGCCAACATTTTCCAGTGAGGGACAGCTCCAAAGTGTGTGTATTCCTCACAGAGTTTTGCTGATGGTGATAGCCAATTCTTTAAAGCAACAAAAAGCACGTATTTTGAGGATCCTGTGGCATTTCCATTGAAAACCTGGAGAAACACCCTGTTGAGCTGGAATCCTCAGTGCAGCTCAAATAGTCTAGAGGTTTGGTTTTGGCCTTTGGAGTCAGATGTTGTGATACACCTGTCTGTGATATAAATATTTTCAACCCCGTGATCCCCAGTTGATCCAGTTTGAAAACTGGCAGGGAAGGACACTCAAGGAGCACTGTGGTGAGGGGCATTAGAGAGAAATGAGGCATTCCTCAGGAAACATCTTACTGAGAGCTCTGCCAGCACAAAGGAGAGCAGGTGAACACAGAGTTACCCTGGCCACTCTAAACACAACAAGCTTTCCGTCTGGGGTGGCACAGATTCCACAAAACTGCACATCCCAGAGTCTCAAAGACATCTCCAGCTTAGCTTTTGAGGTGTGGTGTGGTAGCAGCAAGACTTGCTGCAGCAGCATGGACACACACTCAGCTCTTATTTATTCAGCTGAATCAAGTGTTTCCCTACTTACTTGTGATCCATTTCCACATCTCTCATGCTTTAAGGCTCATGATGGAATAAACCCCACATGCCACACTCAGAGCATAAGCACAGAAACAATTTCAGGAGGTGGTGAGTGCATTTTCATACACAAAGAGCTCAAGGAAATGGAGCAGAAGGGAGTTTACCTGGGAGGGCAGTCCTCTCTGTTGCAGGGCTGGTAAACAATCCCTGGTTTTTGCAGCTCTCTGCATTGGGACTCATTTACTTTCTGTTTCTCTGCGTTTGTGCACTGCAGGCTCCTGGAGCGGGTTCCTGAATGCCCACAGGTGGCAGAGCAAGGACTCCACTCAGCATATTCCCAGGTGTAACCTAAGAAATACAATTGGAAGCAGTGTGAGAGAGGCACTGTATGCTGGAACTGTGTCACACTTTGATTGATTTGGCAGCACACTCTGTAGGCTGGACAGACACCACATCCTCTGTAGAAAAGCAAATATTTCAGCACTGTGAAAAGGGACCATGGGCCAAAGTAGAATTTAGTTCTGCTCAGCTTCCCCTCAAGTTCAGCCCTTACCTATGAGCATGGAGCCCTCTAGAAGGCAAATGAGATCAGCACATGAAGGGCAGAACCTGGCTCACAGTAGGAACTGATGAGCTTCCTTTAAAACTTTCATAACATTTTTATACAATGAGCATTAAAAAGAGGAAATTGTAAATCAGGCTCTCTAGGTTTCCTGCTGTTCTACAGCAAGTTTGTCCTGAACAAAACTCATCTTACTCCAGACACATCACATAATTTTAGGATTTAAGAAAATCCTGTACTAAACTACAGAGAAGTATTTAATGTAAAAATAATTTGCCACTGAGGCATCTGGCAAGATGAAAAAGGAATTTGTTCTAAAGAGCGTTTAATATTAAAAACCGATCACCTCTAACAATTACTACCTTTATATTTAGTCAAAATTCCACACTTACCCCTTCCTCCACAATTTTTTTTGACACTTGGTAAAAGATGAAGTACTATGCAATGTTGACAGATTTTTATGTGATCACAGAAGGAGTCAGGTTTTTCTATAATAACCAAGAATAATTGATAGCTACCAGCTGTGTCCACAGACTCACTCTTGCAGCACATAATGAATTCTTTAACTTATTGTTTTTCAATGTTTCCTTATTACTTCTGGATTTCTTAAAATAATACAAAAGGGCCTTTTTCAAAGTAGAAATAGTTAAATTTACTGACTGCAGCTATGATTGAGAGACTGTATTGTTTGTTTAACTAGGATGACACTGCTCAGAAGTGCCCTCAAAATGCCTACTGTGCAAAAACCACCAAGGGGGTTTTACAGCCTCACAAATGCATGGGTATGGCAGTGATGAAACATTTACTTAAGTGTCAATCATAGTTAATGCTCAGAACCAGAAAATGAAATCACCCCAAAATACTGGCCAGCCTCACTGGAGAGGGCAACCAAAAGGCAGTCCAGCTGAAGACTGCAGGTGGACAGTTCAATCACTGGCAGAAATTCTACCAGTAATGAGATCTAGATTAGGATCTAGGACTGGACCTAGTTTTTGAAAAATTATATTAGGGTGTTTTCTGATTTACATTTTATTTTTTGAAGTAAATGTTTTGATCACAGATGTGTCTCAGTAAGATTCCTTTGCAAATGTAACTTCCTTCATAACCTCAGGCACTCCAGAGCCCTCCTCACCCATGAAGAGTCACTGAGAACATCCTCATAGAGAGCACAGGGGATCTGATCCGACTGCTCAAGGCCATGGCAGATCAGCCATAAGCCAAATCAAACTGATACGTGAAGTGATAAAACATAGAGAAAAGTTTACAGTAGATTATGTTGAGGAACCTTACAGAACATTCTTGAGAATTTGACATGGACATCTGTGAGCATGCAGTGTGCTCTAGTATATTGATGTGATTATGGGTGTCTGCAGTAAGATCACTGCCATATTAATTGTGATGGTCCTGGAATATGTCAATTACATTAAAATCATTTTATTATAATGAAGATATTTCCAAAGATGACCTCAAAGTCAGTTATGTTTCAGTTTGGTAGGCTACCATGGAGAAGTTTGTTGAAGGGGAAGTTGATAAAACCTGTCTGATTTAAAACTGTTTAAGCAAAGACCCATTCTCTCAGCTTTTCAGATACACAGGCAAGCAGAAAGAACCCTCACAGGATATTTGGAAACACATTAATTACCATATCCAACTCTGAGTATGGGCATTGTCTACTGGCTTAAATAAGCCCATTCCCATATGTGAAGCTATGTATTGCTGAATTACTTTCAACAGAGAAAAGAAGGTTAGTTATCAGGAAAGTCTTTACAGAGCAAAAGAAGACATTGTAAAATTCAAGAATTTGCCATATAATTTTCAACAAACCTTCCTTCTTGACATTTACCCAAACTGACATTAGTTTTGCACTAGCTGAAGTCCGACATTGGAATTGTCCAGCAAATTGACCAGAGTTGGTGTTCACCTCTAGGATACGACCCCCAACCAGGGTTCTGTATTCCAAGGTCTGAACTTCCTCAACTGGGCTGTCTCCAAAGAGCCACTGGACTGTATTCCTGTGACTGGGCAGCACTGGGCAACCTAAAAATCAACAGCATTTTAGCAAGTTTTTCTCAGCACATTGAAACATTTGTGAACAAGTACGTACAAGTGTGTAATTCTGCATAAAGGACATTACCATTCTACACAAAAACAAGAATATGCATAAATCCACTGAAGTCCAAGCTAGGGCCCAGAATCCTGACTGGCCCTTGAGGGGTATGAGCTCTGTAAGCTCATCTGTACTTACCACACCTCTCCATCATTTCCCTTTCAGTAAGTCCTCATAAACTTAACTTCTATAGGAACAAAGTGGAAGGGGGGAGCAATGATTTAAAGGAACAAAAATTTCATCCCAGACTCTACAATATGCAAATAGGTCTGCAATTAAAGACCTTCTATCTGTTTGGGAAAGAAGTCATAAATACATTAAATGAAATTCCTGCATTTTCACTCCACAGGGCACAGGCAGGGATGGAAACAAAGGCATTCATTCAGACAGGGAAAAAAACACAAAGAGAGCCCAGCTGAATCCCTTCCATTTTTGAAAGGCATTCATTCAGACAGGAAAAAAAAAACATAAAGAGAGCCCAGCTGAATCCCTTCCATTTTTTCAAGTGCAGCTCAAAGAGTAATTGCATGGCTTTAGGGTCAAGGTGATTCACCTCACAATGTTTTAAGGAAAGGTATTTTTTGAAAGGCTGAATAAAAAAATATAATATTAATCTAAGGCCTCCTCACTGGTGATTGAGAGCTGAGCTAGAGTTAAGAAATCCAGGTGGTCACCAAACCTGGACTCTTGGGAATTGCACCCACTTTTTTCCATGAGGCCCGCATTATTTTAATAAAATCAATAAATAATATTAATGAAAAAGCAGAAAAGACAACACACCTATCCTTAGTGGATCTCCAGGTGCCACACTGACATTTGTACCAATCCCAGATGCCATCAGGACACGCTTCCTTCTGCTTCCCTTCAATAATGGAGCGTTATTCTCTGTAAGTCTTTGTTCTGTAACACAGTGCATAAGATCTCTTCTGAGCAAGAATTAAATCATGATGCCAAAAAACATTTCATATCAAAATATCCAGCATGCTAGTTATGAAGCAGAAAGATAATAGCAGTTTGGAATTCTTTAGGATCAACTTCATTTATGCAGTTAAATTATCAGCCTAAGAAATAAACTACATGTGTACAGGGAAACAGAAATTATTTATGTTTGTGCAAGTTTCTGAATAATTTAATAAATCAATACATTTATTGAATTTGTAAGAAAAATAAGCCTGTAACAGTGTAAAAACAAGACTTACAGGATGTATTTCCTGTTTTTCATGACAACATTATTTATTATTTCATTGCATGCAAAAATTGTAATAAAAATAATTCTCTCAGTGGAATCTGGCCAATTCCTCTGTTCCATTAGGTAGAATTATGACAAAATGTTATAATAGAAAAAAGAACATCTTTTAAAATCTCATTATGCATAGAGATAGCATAATGAATGTAGATGAAATGCCCATCACTATAGCAACTCCTCCTTTTTCTCATATGCTGGCAGAATAACTGCCAAAAATGTGGGCAATCTGTCAGTAACACACAGTTCTTACCACTTAGTCAACATTTCTGTTTTAATGAATGTACATAACATCTATGTCTCTCCTTCCAGAAGGGTTTAAATCTTTTGCTATATTCTAACTTCTCTGGGTCATTTTACATTGGCTCAACATTTTTCCTCATGTGTGATTTCTGTACAAATCCTCCTGCCTGTCTGTAAACACCAGGACAAAAAAAGTCTCCACAAAACCACAGCGAGGCCAGTTCCACAAGCTAAGGACTGGTTGCCTTGTCAGCCCTTAGGGAGTTTTATTGGAAAGGCTGCACAGATTTTTTGCTACTGCTGGACTGCCCCTGATCAGGCAAGCAAGTCCTGTAGCCAAGCCAAAAAATCTGATGGCATGTTTCAGACAACACTGAGCCACTGCAATCTGTAAGTCCTGACAGCAGAAGTCCTCCCATTTCACTGCAGTCTTGCACAGCCAAAAACGTGCAGAATTTGGCCCTCTCCTATCCAGCCCAGATTTATTTAAACAAATGTCACATGACCAGGAACTGAAACAAAATTTAGACTCTTGTGAGCAATATTCCAGTCACGTCATTATAATAATATTCCTCTCTGGAACATCTGAAGTTTTGATGCACTCCAGGAAAACCGAAAGCAGGAAGGCAGCTTCAGTCTACACTCACCTCGTACAGAGGTTCCTGTTCTGTCTCTAGAACATCCTCTGCATCCAGCAGACCCAAACATCCACAACCTGCCCTAGGAGTGTGCCCAAGGAAGGGATCTTGGTAGCAGGACTGGTCACAGGGAGCTGTGCTGCACTTTGCACAGCAGAGGGATGGGACAGCTCATCTCTAGAGCCAACTGATCCAATGACTGCAGTCATTTGCAAGGCATGACTGCATTATACAGAATTTCATTATTAATCTATTTACAATAGAGGTATTTACATGGAGTTTTTTCTTTACATTTTCTGTTCTGGAAGCTCAGGGCACATAATCAGATTTTTTTTTTCTTTTCCACCCCCCTACACTTTATCAGCCTCTATAATTAAAAAAAAAAATGAACACCAAACCCCAAAACCAGTCTTTGCTTTCATTTTCCTGCATTTCCCTGAAGATTTTCTGAATACTCAAACCTGCCCTGTGTCTCTAGTTAGAAGCACTGGCTCACTGTAACATGACAGTGGATTTAGTTCCTAATGTGTCAGGTGGTTTAAGGGCTGATTATTTGTCACCTGGAAGCAAGAAGATGGAACAACCTTGAAGGCACAAGTCAAACCACCTGTACCTAGATCCACATTGCAGGAAACACAAAATAGAGAACAGATCCAAGGGAATCAGATGCAATAGAAAATTTCAAATTTCCAATAAAGTGTTAAATATGCCCCCAACTATTTTATGGTCAAACTTTGATTATAAATTGGCTGACTTTTGTTATCAGTAAGGAATTCTCATTTAGCACTTACCAGTTATGTGGAGAACAGATGCAGCCTCAGCTTTTCCAAGAGCATTAGTTGCTCTGCAAGTGTATGTTCCTGCATCTCGGTAGGAAACATTCCTCAGAAATAAAGAGCCATTCAAAACCAAGGAAGAATTGATTTGCAAAACATCCTTCTTCTTCAGCCATGTTACATTTGGTTTGGGAACACCTTTAAAATGAAAATAATTAAAACAATTATTGTGAGAGATAAGCCATAAAGTTCATGTTGCTAACTGCTGCCATAGCATTCAAGAATTCTGAGTTCCTGTGTCATTTCACAGATTGTGAAAACCTAAATAACAACACTGCAGTAAAACAAGCACTTCTCACACTCACAAGAAAAAACATCTCAGTTGTGAGCCCTATTAATAATTCAGCATCCCACTAAAAATAAAGCTCAAAGGTTAAATACTGCAAGCCCAGCTCAAGGACAGCTTTACAGACTGCTGCCAGTCCTACAAAAGCAACGTGCTCACGAATCTCACTGAAAGATGTGACACCACTAAACCCAGTCAGGACCAGCTGATGGGAAGATCTGCACAGTGCCTTCTCATTCAGCCTGCCTCCCACAAGGAAGGAAGGACAGAAGGGAGAAAGGAAGATTGAATTTTTTATCAAAAATTAGGAAAAAAATTGGGGTAACAATATTTGTCTTGAAGAAAAAAATCGATTGGAAAGTACATGTGGCCAATTTATTCCAAAACACTTGCGACAATTTCTCCAAGTTGTAGATGTGATCTGAACAGCTTGTAATGACAGAGAGTGAAGGGAAGAGAACAGAACATTAATAATGAAAAGAGGGGTTCTCTTGTTAAGCAATCTCAGTTACTGTGGTACAGAAGCCAAAAGGTCTATCATCATTGCTGCTATAGTGTTTGAACTCTGAGAGCCTCAGTTCTTGCAGATAACATGTAATTTTCAATTTTAATCAATAAATTACTTTGAATGCTTTTTTTAAAATGAAATTATTTTTCCACTGGCACACTACCAGTGGGAAGACTTCAACTGTTTTATTTTCCTCAAATACTTGCCTTAATAAAGAGATTTTGCAAGTTGGCAAATCAGGCACCTCATTGATGTGCTCTGATTGAGCTGCTGCAGCAGAAATGCTCTTTCCAAGTTCCAAAATCCCAGGGAGGCCACTGGGTAAGTTGGCACATGTGGCACACTGAGCAGCCACACACGTGCACAAAAGTGTGGGGATGGGACAAGTCACAGAGCAAAAAAGTCTCTCACCTGAACCCTTTTTTTTCACTAAATAAGTTGGTCAGTGCTCACTGAAGGCTCCCCAGCTAGGTTCTGCTGCAGGAGCTGACCCCAATGTGGGACATTTGGAAGCTGCAGCCATCCTGAACGCTAATTCAGCCTCCTCTCCTCACAGATCATTGTGCAGTATTACTTTACAGATGATGTCTTCATGATGTGGAACGGCCTTTAGGAACAACTTTAACATTTCAATCACTGGCTTAGCACTTCCAATGCACACCTCAAGTTTTTCCTTTGCTGTAATAGGAACCAGACATATTTTTTGGAAGCTGCTATTTCAGTGAAGGAAAAAGCTCCCCCCGCCATTTTGTCTAGAAAGGCAGTGAAGAGAAACACTCTCTGGGCAATCACAGATTTTATTCTAGACAATGTAGCAGCTGTTCCATGCTTTTAAACTCATGTAGAATTGTGTTTTACTGAATAAAGCTGATTAAAACAAGATCTGCAGAGTGCACAGTGGTCCGAAAACCAGGTTGTTTTTCAAGTTTCTAGAAGAAGCTTTATGCCACTTTGAAAAATCCATCTGGAATTAGGATGAGGTCTTGCTTTAAGGGTCTTTTTTCCATTTTACCCAGATTTCTGGCTAAAGTGCATAATTCTCAGACATTTTTCCTTTACAGTGTACTTTCCACAGCCATTCAGGCATATACACTCACTCTGCAGATGGGCTGAGGAGGTGGTGTGAGGATCTGAGCTGTTTTACTCTAAGGCCTAGAGGTTTGCAGGCAGACTACCCTCACTGGCACCAAAACCCAGCAGCAGGCCACTCAGAGCCAAAAAGAAGGCAGAAGCAGCACAGCTGAGATGCGACTGAAGTAAAAAGGTTTAAAGTCAAATTCCACAGAACACAAAAACGTTTGGAATGATTCAAATTTAAACTTTTAACCTGAGCCTCTATCAAACATCAGTGCAGTATCACCTCATGATAGTCCTCCCTCTGCTCTCATGACAGCATTCAGACATGTAGCTCTTTCCCGGGATTTAACTGAAGTCAAATATTTTTCTTCCAAACGGTTTATATCCTAGAGCTGTCCCAGAAAAATTGCCATGTCTCTATTCTTCTACGTGTGCCTCGTTCAGAGACATGTAGAGCCTTTTAAAATGTGAACTGGAGTTCAGTTTGCAGAAGACATCTGCAGAATAGCTTTGCCACTCATTTTAAGTTCAAAACTGGGTATCTGTCACACACCTTAAACTCAAGTTATAGCAAATGATTCTTCTTTCTTTCTCCAAAGAGCTGTATTTGTTTCTCTTTAGGGAAAACAAGTGAGTAATACCACACACACAAGTAAATCAGGCCATTACTCAAGTGAATAATGTGAGCACACAAACATAAATTGTTGGTCTGAGGAGAAGTGCAGACAGAGCCCTGCACCACAGGCCAGCAGCCAGTCCAGCTGTCATGGCCCAGGAATCCACCCAAGCCATCCTAGGGGTGCTGGCAGTAAGAGATAAAGAGTGTGTGAGGGGGAATCCATGGAAAACAAGCAGTTAAATAGATCACATTAAAAGCACCACTGCTGTTTTCCAGCAGCTGATGTTACATGGATACTCTCGGGGTGCACCTATTAAAGAGAGTTGTTTGAGCTCAAAACAGCAGTGGGAATAATCACAACACCCCTGCACTGTATTTTACCCCAAACTATCAAGGAGTAAGACTTTTATCTAGGAGTTAATTATTGTTATGTGAACTGTGTGCTGAGCCCCTCTGAGCTGGCCTCTTCGCAACCATTTTGAGGACCCTTCAAGATTTTGCATTTCATGGTTCCACTTCTTTTCCCACCTCTGTATTACATGGAAACCAATTCTCTATCTGAGAAATGTTGGACTATGTGCTTAAGAACAACTGGTATTTGTAATCAAGCTCCTTCTCTGACCTCTTCAGTGGCTTTTGGTTAGGTTGCCATTAACAATATCAAGGCAAATGCTCATACTGAGTCCTGAGCTAAGGGGGGAGAGGAGAGGAGAGGAGAGGAGAGGAGAGGAGAGGAGAGGGGCTCTGCAGCCAGGACACAGCTCTATGGCAGAAATCAGGGCCTCTAACCCTGCCTTTCAGGGGAACCCAAAACTGGGATAAAATGCTTCCAGAGTTGGGCATCCAGAGAGACACAGTAGAGAAACCACTCAAAAAAGGCTGATATCTCCTAATAGACACCCTAGAAACAGATTAAAGAAATAATGCTGGAGAAAAAGATATCCCTATAGTCCAGCTCCTTCACATTCTTGGGCAAAGCAGTACAAGCATTTCAAGCTCTTCTGGACAGCTTCACTTTATCTGTATGTTCCTCTGGCCAGTGAAAAATCCTTTTCTGCTGTACATCTCATGAGAGACAGAGTTCTTGTTTATATTTTCATTTCTGGAATTCCTATCAGGAGAAACTCCTGCTGTTAGAGGACACTTAGGAAAACTAGTTTTAGGTGTGCATTTAGTTTTTTGCTTAGGAGTACCTTGCATAAAACTCCATCACATAGCCCATCACAACCCCAGCATGCAGTCAGCTTTAGCACATTTCAGGTGCAAAACCTTCCATTGTGCAGATTTTCAGTGCTTCTTTAGAAATTAGACTCCATATTTACTGCTCCTAAGATTTCCCTTCCCTACTGGTATGCAGCACTGCACACTGAGCTGAGTCTCAGCTAGGAGCTCTTGGGAAAGAGCAGGCAAAGTACACAATTCCCACATTCCTCTTGAGACAAGGCTCTTCCAGTTGCACCGTGAAAAGCACCAATTTTCCTATACAGAAACTGCAGGACAGAGTTCAAGCATACCATCAAAATCAAGAAAAAGTTCATTTTTTTTCCTAGGCAAGTAGTTGAGGCCTAAAACCTCTGGGTAAAACATCCTTTAGAACTCATATAAATAAAAACCTAAGAGTTTTAAGCAGTTTTCTCAAGTAGAAATGAAACTAGCAAAAATAAGCCAAAATCAAGTTGTTGGGTTTTTTTTTCCCTTCCCTTAAAGGGGCTGAAATTACTCTCCAGCTTTGGGACATATTTGTAGGACTTCATGGAGGACCTTTTCCTGTGCACAAGGTTGAATTTTACTGCAGATGCTTGACTCTCACTCACTTAAAGATTGATTTACAGAGGCACTTTAAATAAACAAAACTAACTTCAGGAGCCTTTTTTCATTACAGAATTGTAGCAACACTGACAAGCTGAATAATTCCTGGTTTGATCCCCAGAGAGTACAAAAAGGGGAAGGAGGAAGAGGGAAGACATGGCCTGTAGCCACCTTTGTTTCCTTCCTACCCCATCTCCAGCAGATGCAGCTGAGGATGAGCCCAAAGACTCAACCCCCCCAAACTGCCAAAGGCCCAGAATCCCTGAATGCAGTAAAGATCCCAGGGATTCAAATGGGAGATCCATCACTGGATCCAGAGACTAGCAGAATCCAACAATTATATCCTACAGCTCCAAGTCAGGAAATCACTAAGGCATGAGACTAAATCCATCCCTACCAGGGAATACAATTAAACACATACTTAAAATTCAGGATGGCTGTAATTGTCCTTCATGAACAAAGATGCATTCCTGAACTCAGGCCTTCTTAGTTTTAGAAAAACCTTGAAAATGCAAATCTTACTCTTGCAACGGATCTAAATCCTCTTAAAAAGTTCTTCTATAGACCTAAGTGGCTATAAAACTTTAAAATTAGTTTAATCTATTTTTCTGACCTCAAACACAGGTTATTTTCCACTAGCACTGGAGCAGCTCTACAATACTCAATGTTCCATGAAAAAAGTCATTTTCCACCATGAGTGGCCCTGGGACAGCAAATGTTATGGAAAAAAACTCTATCTCCGGATGGGACTGCAAAACACATGTTTAAAAAAAGAGAAAAAAAGGAATCTGCACTATAGGGTGCCCTTAAAATATTCAGTGTTCAAAAACAAATTTCCTCCAACCTTGAAAGCCCTGTGAAATATTACACACCATAAAAACCTTGGCCTACTAACTACCTGCTCTAAAACACTGGATACGTCTTCAGAAATTTTCCCCCCAGCTACATAGAATCTCATAAAGTATTCTGAGTTTCCCATTCAAGAGCAAGGCAGAACTGTGCTGGCACAAAGCACATTTTGCTGCACTTCACTAGAACTTTACCTTATTTCAGAGGCTAAATTTGCATGTCTGCCTTTCAGAGGAAACAATTCTGGGTCAGCTATCCACACAATGAATGATTATTATTTACCCACTAACACCTCCAGTGCACTGAGCATAAAACCTACACAGCAATTGCTTCCACTGCTACCCCTTGGTATTTTCTCCAGCAGAATTCTCAAACTGCCTTTATATTCATCTGAATTATACTTGGGCAATCAACTTCCAGTGAACCCTAAAAAGCCTAAACCTGCTGCTACTGAAATTACCTGTATGAGTCTTGCCAGCTTCACCAGGAATAAACCAGCATGGGACATTTTGGCACTCAGTGTTATCCCTAGCCTGCCCTCTGACACTGCCCCTTCTCTGGCAATCTTTCAATCTCTCTTTACCCCTCCTGCTTCCTACCAGCCATGCAGCAGCCACTCTTCCTAGGTGGTAGCAGCATCTGGCAGGATTTAGGTATTCTTACCCACATCTGGTGACCTCCTTAGACAGGTTCCCAAAGCAAGACCCCTTCCCACCCCACTCTTGCCATGGCTCTGTCAGGTTCTGTTTAGCTCTCTGGCTGTCAAAGAGAACTTAATCTTTTTTCCAGCTGCAGGAGTTTAAGGCTAATATTTTTCAAAATCAGGCATTTAAAATAAGGCAACTCTATTTAGCAACTAATGACTGCTAGAGTGAATTCTGCAGTGAACCCCCAACAAAGACTCGGTTGGTGTGCATTAGGACAATTCCACAATTCAGCACTGTTACAGAGCCTGGTTTACCCAGCTGGTGTAATTACATAATTATACTTTCACTTCACTGAATAACAGTGCTGCATCACCAGGGATCACACTTTATCATCATTCAGCATCATAAAGTACACATGGACTTCTAAAGGGAAAATTAATAAAAATGTAATTTTATCAGAAATTGAAGCACTATACAAGAATTGCTATCCTTAGTTAGACCTGAAGTCCACTTAACTCAGCATTTTTTGTCCAACAATGAGCACCTGGGGATGTGTAGGCAGAGTACAAAAATCATGTCACTTATTGAACAACCCTTACTCAACATACCCTCCAGAAGTAGCCCTTAGATGATGCCTGTTTCCTCTACTGCTCTTCTCTCTACCTCTTCCTGCTCTACTGTATCATTTTTAAGATGAGGTCAGCAAGTTGCAAACAGGATTCACCAGAGCTTCAAAGAATGGCCCATTTATATTGTCTATTATTTCATCCATTCCTCTGCCATTAATTTTGGCTTGGACAGCACCCAGCAGGCATGCTGGTGTTCCATGGAGCTGAGAACCACCACTGCACAGACCTTTCTCTGACTGCCACCCCTTCAGGGACAGCCACATGCACTTGTCTGCCTTCAAGGTTATTTGTTCTATATGTACATTTATTCTGCAAATATCAACTTTGAACATCCTTTGAGCTCATCTAGGTTTTAAATGTTACTTGTGGGATTATCCTGCTGCAACTATTTGCAGGGAGTTTTAGATACAACAGCCTTTATAAATCTTTATTCTTCACAGTTTTAGTCAACTAACTAATCACATTCCTTCTGAGAACTTTTACAAAAATGTTGAGCATCAAAGATCCCAAAACAGCCTTTGGGGCACCCTACTCTCTCTCCACTGTAAATTTAACCACTTCTTCTCAGTCATTTAAGCAGGTGCTAACCACTGAGGCAACCTCTTCCTTTTCATAATTAGAATTTGTTAAACTTGGTCTAGGCAACTTCTCAACAACTTTTTGCAGACTGAAGTATGAAGTATTTGAAATTTTACCTTCCTCTAACACAATCAATCTTAACCCTTCCTGAACTAGAAATTTAAAGGAAAATTCTTTTCAAATTATCAAAGCTGTGAGAGGAAAAAAAAAAAGTGCTGTAAACAATTTCAATTTATGGATTTCCCCCACCTCCCTGAGGCTCTATCTGCCTCAGAAATAGTGGAAGGCCTCAGGAATGTGTTCTTATAGAGACCTGGTAGGTCCCAATATCCCAAAAGACACCCAGTGTGTGTTTGGATGAGGGCTGCTTTGGACTATGCAGTCAGGCTTTCCTGGACCCCCAGGCCATACTGCCCATAATACTGGCAAAGTATCAGGTACAGTCCCCAGGCACACCCTTCAGTTTAGTTATATCCAAAGGGATTCAGTTTTCAGGTTCCCAGACTGTCACCAGACACTAAGCAAAGCACAATTAAGCTTTTGAACATCTTTCAGTCCTTCCTGCTTAAGCCTGATCCCAACAAAAACTCTAATGAAGAAGCACTTACTGTAAAAAGCATAAGAGAAAAAAAATTTTCCTTCTATTGTACTAATTATAAATACTGTCATTCCTTCCTCATAAAATAAATCTGTACACACTTCTTTAAACTTTTGAAATCTATTATTAATATTCTCTAGAACATACAGAAAAACCTAAAATAAATGAGGAACCAAAATCCTATGTATTAAACTTCTATATTTCTTCACTGATGTCTTCTAAAGGGGTTAAGCATAGAAGACAAAGAGCAGCATCACAGTTACATTTGGAATAAATGTGGGTAAATGAAGCAACAGATGGAAAATCAAAATCTTGATTTTTTTGGATCTGTTTCAAGTTCCAACACTGACAGCAAGTACTTGGTCCACCTTTGTGAAAATTCTATGCAAAAAGATACAACAGGCTTTGTGTGTTTCTCACAATTTTTTATCAGTATGTTATTATTAGAGAGCCAAAACGTATTCATAGGAATGCAGAATTTGGATGAAGGTGCAGATTCTGCTTTTCAAGGCCTGTGTGCCAAGATATTTCAGAGCTGCAAAGAGAAGTGTAAACAACCCCAGCTCAGTGTGTGTCACTTCCCTGCTCTCACCAGCAAGCGGCAGACAACGCACATTTTATTCGTATTTCCACTCTTCCCTCTCTTCTACTTAGAACTTTCGAAGTTTTTATAATAAATGGAGTCTGACAGTTTTAGTTTATTTTAGCAATAATCACAAGACGTTTTTTTTCTGCAAATGCAATAAATGTTATCCAAGAGCAATTTGGAGCAATCAGTATTGATATTTATACCATGTGTGTTGATTGAAAAGCTCTTGGCTGTAAGAATGGAATATGAATCTACTCAGAATGTATGAATATCTTCTAACATATGCTCGTGTGGGAGCTATAAAAGTGAGTTTATTATAATTAGTGGAAAAATAGTCTTGTTATAAACTAAGAAGAGAAAAGAGAAACCATCAGTTTGTACAGTTCAGCTAACTTTTCTTATTCTGTTCTTTGATGATCTTCTGTCCACTAGGACACACTGGTCTTCAGCAATTCAAAGAGCTTTTTCCAATCTCAATATGAATTTTGGAGTGTGAGAGAAAGGCTTTCAAAAGGATGAAAGAACCAAATTAGCAACGACGACAAAGGAAAAAAAAACTTGTACCCAAAAGGCCAATGCTGCACAAAAGATTAAAGTTTATATCTTCAATATAGGTCAATTTCTTTGTAGAAGAAACTATGGATTGAACAACTCTTAAAATGTCCTTCAGGTTGTTCATTCTACAGAAAAAAACCCTCAGAGGTCACTGCAGCCAAGAAATTTAAAAGTAATAACTCTACTACTGACATGGCACTAATAATCTTCATGCACACAGACACTTTATTCATTAGATGGTTCTTCTTGTGGAGAACTATTCTGGGGGCTAGCAGGAGCCCCAAAGACCAGATGTGACACCAGTGAGAAATCTGCATGAGTAATGTCTGTGTGGAAGATGTCCACAGAATGTCTGTGTGATCCTGAATAAACTCCTGGTAGAACATGGAGAACACAAAGGCTCATCCCGTGATGTTTCACTCAGTTTCACTCCCAGGGCAAACCCATCCTCTGCAGAGCTGGCAGGAGGAAGGGCAGCGAGGAAGAGGTGCTGCAGACCCAGCCAAGGTCTCCCTGACTCTACAAGAAGGGCTCTCTTATTGTTACTTTTGCAGGTCTGATCATTCACATCATCTTTTATCAGCATTCACAGTGAAGTTCTCAACCTCCTACACTGCAAATGGACACAATTTTGGGTCCCACCCATCAGACAAACGTATCAGCATAAGGTGCTGTTAAATTCAATCTTCTGAAGTCAGTGGTTTATTACTTTCCATTAAGGAAAGAAGAACAGGAAAACTCTGCTTACATCATTGCAAAAGTTTTTCTGCTTCTAGACTTAGTGACATTTTAAGACATGCAAGCTCTATTTTATTCACAAACAGTAATACTTACTTCCTTGGCAGTGACAGGAAATAAAGCAATTAGATAAATCATTTTCTAAGTCAACACTGGTGTCTCAGCATAACTAAAGTTTGGCTCACCAATATATACAATTCTAAAGCATTTGGAAATCTACAGTCCCATGTGAAAATATTAATTTATATTTAAATTGCTAACTGCTTACCCATCCTAACAATATTAATATTAACAGTGTGACATGAACTCTCTGCTGAATTTGAGATGTAGGTCAGTTATACACACAGTTGCCAAACTATAGCTGGAAAATATTACTTCATCAAAGAATTAGCCTTGGTACAACGGTGAATAGCAGAGCCACATGTCCTAATATATGTCAGCCTGGCGCCACTATTGTATGCAGAGCTATTTGCATATATATATTTCTATCACTACCCTGCTTCAGTATCAACACCCTCTGATATGCATTTCCCAGCACATAAATGTGAGCAGCACACTGGCTGCTCTGAGGTCGTTCTTTGCACTCACTTGCAACGCTCGTGGTTATTTGCACTTTCACACATCATCTTCACAAAAGGCTGAGCTCAGCTTATTAAATGTTTGACAGAATATTGCTGCTGTGACTGAAATATTACACTTTAAACCTCACAGATAGCAATGGTAAGATTAAAAAGAAAACAGGTACCTTTCCAGCAAAGGGTTAGAAAGTAAAAAAAAGCAGTGAACTGCTTAATGCTTGTTAATTCTGATTGATATTATTCTTCCTCCACAGATGTTGAGCTAGAAAATATCTGTATTCTCTCATACCTCGGCACTTTCCTTTGTTTCCTCACTGCAGCTGCAGACTGATGGATCTAAAAGGTGAGTTTACTTCACCAGCAGGTTTAAAGTTCTATTAGGCTACGGCTGGAGATTTCATTTTCAGTTTTAACAATAGTCTAGACAGATGTGCATCTCCAACAGGGATAAAGAAAGTTCTTTGATGAGCAAGTCAGCTGGCCATGCTCTCTATGCAAGATAGCTCCATATCCTGGTGGGCTTTAAGCAGCCCTAGACCACTTCTTGGAAAGAAAGCCCATTTTAGCAAAACCCTGAACATACAGATGTGTATGTAAATTGAAGTGACAAGAGAAAATAAATAGGACTGGTGTGGGTGACATGCCTAATAAAAAAACACTAATGATCAATGATTTTCAGCCTTCACTGGTAGTTTATTTCAAGATAAAAGGTAAATTTCTGATTCCGACATTACAAGCAACACCAGTGCAGTTCTTACTTACCTTTCACTGGACATTCAATCAAAATATTTGCTCCGCTTCTTGCCACGATTGTACCTCCAACAACCGTTGAGAAACTGCTGGCTTCCAGATTTGTCATATTTAACACAGAGGACAAGATGACAGGCACCTCTTTGAAATGAAAGGGATATTAAAGCTTTATTTAACCTCTAAACATAGACCTTGTATTTAAATTCATCATGTTTGGAACAGAGTCCAGTCTGCAAAGCAGCAGCCAGAAAAGACAGGTGGGACAGATACAGGCAGACTGAGTTCACACCTGCTGTGGTTTTAGAGCAGCAAGACCATCTTACTGCTGCCTATTAAATCAGGCAGACTTTCATGGGTTGCCAATAAAAGAAACTATTTCAATAGCAGTGAGCATGGGTGTTTGTATGCATATATTTATACACACATATATGTCTATGTGTATGTATATATACATGTGTATGTGTGTGTGTGTAAAAGCCTGGCTTTGTGGAATGCCACTGTTTTACCTGCACGCAACAGCAGTGATGTTTCCATGTCAAAACCAGAGTCATTAACAACCAGGCATCCATAGGTACCAAGTTCCTTTTGAGCAGGATTCCGAATCTGCACTTTTCCAGCGGGGTCCAGGATCACCCTGCACAACAACCAAGGAAACACAAGGGTTACTACCCGGGACAAACCCAGCTGAATCCCCTTGCAAGAGCTGCAGTAAAGCTCCTTTTTAGGAGTTTGCAGATGCAGAGCAGCACAGGCAGTCACAGCTCTGCCCCCTCTCTGGTGGCAGAAGGGGAGAGCTCAGGGATACACAGGGAGGATTGTTCAGATCTCCTTCTCCTACAGGGCTGTGTCCTACTTGCAGCCCTTTGAAGGGCATTGCATTTGCTACCACAAACCAGGATCCCCTGGGCAAAAAAGTGTGAATAAATCAGAATACCACAATTAAAAGTATTAGGCTTGGCAAGAAATCGATCTCTCTGGAGCAAGCTTGGTTTTCAGCAGGATTGGGGAATTCACAAATCTATGGCCTGATCTGACTTTCAAATTACTGTGGGGCTGGGGTTGTTTGGGCTTTTTTAAAATATCATCCTTGAAGTTAAAGTCTTCCACCAAAACCTCAGAGGTGTCTTGAGTACTTTGCCTGTCCTCTGAGGAGGATCACAGCTTGGGGAAGAGGCTGAAAATAACAAATTTTCTCTTCTGTTACATTTCTCAGCACTAAGTAACATGGCTTGCCATACACTCAGCACATCCCAAAAGCCTGCAGCTGGTGTTTTCCCCCAATGAGTACATTTACATGATAGATTAACAAAAAAATAATATAAAAAAATGCATGTGTCTCAACAAAACAAGCCACCTCATGCATGACTCTAGTACATCCTTCTTGACAAACCTGACATATAAAGACCATTTATCTCCTCACACTCTTTCAGATGCAATGCTATTAACATCACTTTTGGGTCCACATACATACATGTAGATTTGTGTATAAGAAACTTTACTGGGAAAAAAATTAGGAAATAAAACCTACTTTGCTAATATATGCCTGAAGTGCAAGAATATCAGTCTGGGCTAAAATTAGGAAGCAAACATACTTGTGAATAAACAAAACACCATAGCGTCCACAAAACCTGAAGTATCACTTGCTACAAATTAATGGAAAATTATGCACATTTCACAAAATAAACATAACTGGTGGGAGCTACATGATTCCAAAAACATTTTCATTTTTTAAAATGGCTTAGTTTGGGTGTCTTTGCTTTAATTGATAGCCCTGCAAAAGTATATTTTTCTTGGCAGCCCATTTAATCAGTTAAATACGTTGAGAAATATCCAAGAGTGTCTTTATCATTTCAGAACCAGTTTTTTCATTACTCAAGAGCTAGCTATAATTCCAAGAGGCTCACACACAAAGTTAATGTTAATATTACCAGGTGAGCTTCTAATTTATCAGCTCTGAAGTAGAAGTATTTGCTCAGTCTTGAGCAAATATCTGATTGTAACAGCTTGCTGTACTCATTTGTCAGCTCTCAAATGTGATGGTAATACAGGTTCTTTATTATTCTGAATTTCACTGTCCTTAACAGAAATATTTTAAAGTATTGAAAAACATCCATAAAAGCTCATATTTTTCTTTTTCAACTGAAGTTATGCAGCTCCACTAATACCTAAATAGTGTGTTGAAGAATGGTTTGGGTACCATTTACATTTTCCCTTCTTAAAATGAGTAAGAGCTAAGATTTCTTTTCATCTATACTATGGCAGATGTTTTTAATGTGTTCCCACTGTATCTAGTATCTGAATGAATCCAATAGCCTCTCTAATTTGGGGGTAAATCTGCTCTTTTTCTGACACAGCTGAAATGATTAAAGCAGATCAAAAAATACAGCCAGGACATCCAAAACACTTCACCTTATAAAAATAGTAAATCATCCTATGTAGCATCCTGGAAATGGCCAAACTCTTGGATGCCAGTAAAGCCAAACAACGTGACAGACACTTGAAAGAATAAAAATAAATAACTTTACTAGAAAGATGGAAGGCCCAGTGGCCATGCTTATCTCATTTTTACAACAGTATGTTCTAATATTGCACAGCAGGGTGGATTTTTTCCGTCGACAGCAACACAGTAAGTCATTCAAAAGTAAAAGAAGCTATTTACTTACTTTGCAGAGGCTTTTAATGTCTTGCCATCTTTTGTCCAAGTATATTTCACTTCACTCATACCAGCTGTTTCACACAGTAGATTGACAGCATGAGTATTCTTGGTCAGAAAAACTGTATTTCCAATTCGTACGGTTACTGTTTTGTTGAAGGAAACTTGAGGAATTTCCTTCTGCCTCATAATAACTGGAACCTTCTGGTCAAACACTAACTTATCGACTGTTTTTGTGCTGAAACGTTCGGATTCGTTTGGCGATTTGCTTGGGAGTTTCGAAGAAACTTTCTCATCCTGGGCCCCCTTCCACTTTTCAGCAGCTGGTTGTGGATGCCTGGATAATTCAGCAATTAACTGGTAGATGAGCTGGGATGCCAGGTCATCACTGACTTCTCCAGTTTCAATGAGCTGGCTCATGTTGCTCATGAGCTCCTCGAACTGAGCGGTGTCCATGCTGTAGGCACCCTGGAGAACTGCAGCCTCCAGGCGCTTGTTCCTGAACTCTCGAGAGCTGAAGTCTTCTGCTGAATTGCTCCCAAAGCTCCCAAGGCTCCGCAGGAATGGCTGATCGTTGACTTGCCTGTCACCCAGGTAGAGTTCGTTCTTCTTGCTCCACATTTGCCACATTTTGCTCATCTTGTGCCATTTGGCCCCGAGGCTGTTGGCCTCGTTGAGATCTGCATCTCTGGTCTGGCTGGGCTGCTTTTGAGGGGGCAGGGGCTCGATGAGCCTGTTGTCAGTCCCGATGAGCTTGAGCACAAAGGTTTCGTGCGCGGAGCCTGCAATGCACCGGTACACGCCAATATCCGCAGCTTCCAGACAGTGGATTTTCAGCGAGCCTGACTTAGTGATGCCAAGCCTTTTGGAGTTTTGTAAGTGCTGCCCATCTTTCTCCCAGCGGATAAGGGACTTCTGGAACCTACGCACTGGGCACTTAATTACCACAGATGTTTTTGGGAGCAAGTAGGCTCGGCTTCCTATGGTAAAGTTAATGCGCTTCTCTGGCCGTGTCTGAATATAAACTCGGTGAATGCTGACAATCTGAGGTCCATGGGCAGAAAACTTCGCTGGAAGCTTGGGCTTGATCTCTGCAAGAAAACAATGTGTTGAGAAACATCTAGTCATTGGCAGTCATGCTTACAAAATCTGCTTTTCACAGAATGCTTGAAAGAGCTTTTCCTGACTTTGTTCAAGTCAGACTGCAACACACAGAGCTTTTATCTGAGTCACAAAAATGCAAAAATATGAACAACATGAAACCATAACATTCCCTTGCTTTGGCCAAGAATGCTATTGCTTCTTCCCCAAATCTAACAATGACAGGATACAGGCAACATATACCCATGTGAAGGATGTAGATAGTGCACACACATATGAAAGGATATGTACATATACTATATGTTACTCCATATATATGTTCATATTCCAGTTATATTTCCTACTGCTGCCTCAGAAAGGCTAAGCATGATGAAAATGAAAAAAACTGAATTAAAAAATGTGAACACATTATCACTTTCCCCACATTTGAGCACTGTTGAGTGCAGAATGGCCTAAATAAAACAAAATCTATCCAAAATGTAAGGCTCCCCTTGACTCTTATTTAAAGTGTTGGCTGGCTGTGCTGGTTGCCTGAATCAAGCCAAACTGATAGCAGTGCAGGAGGTGAAAGAAACAGTCAGTGAAGACACAGCACATGCAAAAGGCAAAGGCACCCTGTAATCACAGGCTGAGGGTAATTCATTAGGGTTGAAAGATGAGTTGCTGACAGTGCTGTGCCAAGAAAGCAGGGAGGCAAAGGAGGAAAGAGAGAAACAAGGCAGAATTTTGAGAGGCTGGATATAGTGATCAGATGAATTACAAAAGCAGGCAATAACAGCATAAAGCTTCGTGCAGGCTGGGTATAGAGACACTGGGTATTACGAAGCTCCTCCTGCACTAAACTGCAGGCACCTGGATGCTGGAAGGTTTCTAGGGATCTGCCTGGATGAAGATGCTGGAATGTTTCTAGGGATCTGCATGGATGAAGACACTGGAAGGTTTCTAGGGATCTGCCTGGATGAAGATGTTGGAATGTTTCCAGGGATCTGCCAGGATGAACACCACCACGGGCAGGCTTTCCCAGCAGGGCTGGGAGGCACAGGGCACTGCAGGGCTTGGGACGCCGCTGTGCTGGCTCACGGCTGGCAGCAGCAGAGCCAGCCTGGCTGAGAGCACCGCGCAGGGAGGGACAAAGCCCTGCAGGGCAGGGGCACACACCCCGAGCCAGGCCAGGCCAGGTGGAATCCGACATGGGAAGAGTTGGGAAACAATGATGTTGCTGCTAGAAAACAGCCCCGTTGTGTTTGGTGACCCAGCACTATAGAATGTGACAGAGACAAAACTCAGAGCCCGCAGAAGGAGCTGATGGGCCTGGAAATGGACACAGGGATCACAGCACTTCGCAGCTCGTCTGAATCTGAAATCGGTACTGCTTTTCCACTTGGGAGGTACTCAAATAAAAAGACAACTACAGTGATGGCACAGAAATGATACCCGAAAAGCTGCATATGCATGTGCTCCAAATATGCTGTGAAGAAATAGGTGAAAAGCTAAATGCTTCAAGCATTCAATAAGTGTGTACACTATAGGAACTACACCCTGGAGTGCGTTCTTATGCTTATAAAACAAAATGGTTATTTTCAATGTTTTGGGTAATGAGTTCAGACCTGTGGGGATATCATGGTTTCATAATTACACAGCTTTTAAATCGGCATTTGTTATCCAGACACAAGGTTCCCTCAACCATTTCACATGGTACAACAATTACATTGTTTCAGGCACTCAGTTTACTAAAATTATTAAAGTAGCGTCCTGTTTTTAATAAGTTATTGGGCCCCAAATATTTATTTTCAGGGAAGCGTTCCAGTATTAAATCTTCTATTTCCAAAACCCAACTTACAGACACAGTAAGTGTAACTTTAAACACACAAATTAAAATACTTCAGGCTGTGGTCTGTTTACACTAGTTATTCCAGCTTAGAATTAAACCCAGCGCATACTTATAAATATGTTAACAAGTCTCATCTATTTCATTTCTTTAAAAAAGACAGACCACTAACTCTCATTAGCAGCTCAACACTGAAGGGTGTGTGTATTTTTACTGGTGACTGGTGAGCAAGGCTGAGAGTGAAACAAAGTTCAGAGTCGTGGATGGCAGGCCATATAAATATATAAGGTCATATGAATGTACGAGGCCACGTAACTTTGCATTCTCTAGGTCCTTACTGTCATTCAATCTTGCAGCTGCTGAGGTAATGGACTGTTTGGGAGGGTAAAGGTAAATCTTAAGGAATATGTGCTGGAGCCTTTGGACCTCATTATCACCTGATACAAATCCATCTGCATCTGTGACCTGTAATGGTCCTGAACAGCTTCAGCTGGGTTTCAGATCCTGGTGACCTCAGGGCTAGACTGGTGTTATTTCCTATTTCACAGAGCACAGAGTCAGGAATGTTTCTACTTAATAAGCACTCCTAAGTCAGAAAACAGCTACAATTACCAGTCTCAGGGTAAAAGATTAAGTCTAAAATGACTCAGCATTGTCATGAGACAGTAAAAAAGGCTCTCATGTGAGCCACAGAAGCATCATCTTGAAGAGGGAGATTTAGAAACTGCTCTCCAAGGCAAAAACCCCCACAGCACTCACACCACACTGCTCCTCACCCATCCACAGCACTCCGTGTCCTACAGAAGAGATGTAGATGCAGAGGAGATGCCTCCTGCATGTTCCTGGGAATCCAAAGCCTGCTGCTGTCCCAGCCCTGGCTCCTTCTGCAAGACCCAAGCAGGAGCTGCAGGTGTGGAGCAGCCTCACACCTTCCCCTGCCCTCCTGCTGCACTGTCAGAGAATCACCAGGCAGATCTGAGCTGCAAAGGCTACCTTGCTCCACAGGGTAGTGGAAATGGAGGGAGAGGACAGTGGTTCTCTTTATGGCTTTGATCTGCACCCATTCTGTCTGATTTTGCTCCCTCTGCAGCCCCATGTGCTGCTCTCTAGGCACTGTGCTGGAAGCTGACACAGGAACATTAATATCAGTCTGAACTAAGCAATTTGCAAACCAGCTCCACTGCCATTCAACTATCCACAATTAATTAAATTCAGATAGATATGCAACTCAAAATATTTTATTAAACCTTATGCCAAGGACATTCCTGAAAGTCCACAGGGCTTTATTTAAGTGGAGTTTTGAACCTCAGGATTTTGGCATGTTAATCTGAAATGCAGGCCAGGAAAAGAAGTTTCATATTATGTATGAATCAGTAATTATTCTATTTCTTATGTTGTTTTGTGAATAATTTTTAAAGCAAAGCTTCAAAATGTATAAAGTAGCTATTTCTTCACAACACTACGAGCTGAGTCAAAACATGGCTGTGTCTGACCTGTGATCAGAACCAGGTCATTGATAAAGGCTTTCTGTTTTCCCCCAGCTCAAAACTACAAGCTCTTTTTTTCTTCCCTTTCTTCTCAGCCCCCTGCTCCCCAAATCTGCAAACCAACACTCTCCATTATAAAGGAAGAGGAGCACAGGTTCAGACATCAGGAGCCTGCATTTAGATCTGCCTATTCTAAAATAGCATATGTAATTGAACTCACTCTGCGTCAGAGAGGTTTTCCCATTGCTGTTAAACAATTAGTGCAACTGCCATCAGTATCATAACCCAATTGTGCCCAAATTGTACAATTTCCATAGACAATCTTTCTGAAAAGATTCTTATATAGACAGCAATAAAACATCAGATTTTTCAAAGAATGTCTGTACCGTCACCACTCCTTGTGCAGCTAACGAGGCCAGGATTGTAGTTTTTGCAAGGAAAGATAGAAATTACACCTAAAATTATCACTGGCACAGAGTTTCAGGTATTGAATTCCAGCATGTTAAGCAAAATGTCCAGTATAATACAAACATACAGAGAAAAGACAAGGCAGAACTGGATTCTTATCTTTTCTAATGTCCTTTGTAATTTATGTTAAATTTATTATTCTTTTTTTTTCCCAGTTGGAATAGTGTAAATGATAAAGGAAAAATCAGATCAAATTGTGCATAAGAATGAGGGTGAGAGGTATGTACCATAATATATACTCAAAAACTACTTCTTGAGATCATAACCTTTGTTTTTGAATGGTAGAAATAAAAATAAAAGCAATGACTGGTATAGCAATTATGACACTCAGTTTGTGCCAAGTTATGTTGTGATAGTATAGGGAGATGAGTGAATTAATGTGCATACAGATTTCTCTTTATAAATAGATCATTCCAAATCAGCAAGGAACCAGATAAAGTCACATACTTACTGTTGCAGGCATTCATCTGACAAGACCTTACAAGCAGTGAAGGAGACAGAGCACTGCACATCGATCCATTTAATGTGACATATTGGCCCTTTGCTGTTAGGTTTTGGCAGGCAAGTTTCCTTCTCTGGATTCCAACACCACAGCTTACTGAGCACTGTGAAAGGAAGGGTGCAGTCAAGCTAAACTTGGTGCTCCACACCACACATGCTGATTTTAAACTAGTTTGTTTGGTGGTTTTCTTTTAATATTTTTAAATTTTTTTTTTTTGTTCTGAAAGAGTATGCACACTTTACTTCATAGGAATCCTTGTGTTATCTAGTTATTAGTCTCTAATATTAGTTATTAAATTCTCTCCACTTCTCCAGGCAGTAAGAATATAAGACAGTTTTTCCAGCAAGCACGTAATGAATTAAAGTAATATGACAGTATTTATGCCCCACCATGGGCAAAACAGAGCAATGAGATCTGGTACCTGAGAGAAAAAACCTCAGCAGGTTCTAAACAGTCTCTGGCAAGTCTCTCAACCTGCTCTCTGAGGTTGTATTGCATGAAACTGTAATTGCAGCTTCGAAATTCAATTTTCTAAATAATTTTGAAAATTGGAGAGTGGTAGCAAGCTTGCATTAAACAGGAAAGGAGGAGGATGTATTCCAGAATAATGCAAAGATTTTCTTTTTGAAAGCTGTACCATGAAATAACTGATAGCTAAATGTGTCTGGTAGAAAGCATGCAATGTCCCCCAGTGACTGAAGCACTGCCCATGAAGGGGGCTGTGGTCAGTCTGGCTGCAGGCAGGGATGTGCAGGATGTTCAGGACAGGCCTCGTGACAGCTTCAGCTGCCCTGGAGCTCCAAACAGCTCATTTCCCCAGGCAGAAACCTTCAGAGCTTTTGTTGCAATGGAGGGGCTTAGTTCACCATTTTTGAGATGTGCTCACCTTGGACCATTCCCCAAAGACCAGCTGAGGAGGACAATCAACTTTTGCACATGCTTTAGTAGTTGGCAATTTGGGTTCCTGGCAGGTGTTGTCAGGGTGTTTCAGGAAACTTCCATCTGTCAGCAGCTGCTTACAGGACACTCTGCGGGTCTGAATCCCCCCTCCACAGGTACGTGAACACTAAGGAGAAGGATCAAATACAGCATTTACAACTGCATGGACATCTATGCTCTTGAAAAATGACATCTATTTCAATGTGAAATCAAGCAGCATGGAAAATTCAATGTTAAAATATTTAATATATTGGAGATGAGAACTGGAGTTCCAATGTCAAACATACTACCTGAATGCATGGAAGTAGTAGAAATCTTAGAGAAAAACATGCATCTTGTGCATAAATCTATGTCACTCACCAGTTAATAAAACAAAAAAAAAAGGAAATAAGGTTATTGTGTTTAGAAAGCATAGGGAGAGAGATGGTGTGTGGAATAACAGGTATCCAGCCTTCTGAAATCCTAACAAGGAGTTCCACCTCATCTTGTGACTACTCATCAGCACAGGAGTCTAAAGCAGTGCTTTTGGGTTAGTTTGTTCTAATGATGGAAGCTGAAACACACACAGAAGGTCGGGAGCTGCCTTCCATGCTGGAGAGTCGTTCTCGGCCAGAGGAACCCATTTAGCCTCTTTCTGTGACCCAGCCATACCTGCTGCCATTCCTCAGCGTGCCAAGCAGGGGGACAATCAATCTGGTTACAGGCCTGTAGAGAATGAGGCTTGGGGTCCTTGCACTGGTGGGCAGCAGGAGCAGATGCCCCGGGCTGCTGGCAGGACACGGCGCGGCTCTGGATCCCCACCCCGCAGCTCGCCGAGCAGCGGCTCCAGGGCCCGCTCTGCCACCTGTCCCAAAACACAGCCAACAGCTCGCCTTTAGCAGCACACCTCACACTGGGGAAGGAACAGTCTCATCCAAACACAGCCCAGCAAAAAGCACAGCTGCAGGCACACTTATTGATCAGTGGTTAAAATGCCCCTTTGGTCTGGCTGGAGCGCGAAAGTATAAACTGGATTTATAAACCTGCAGGTAACGAGCAAATGCAGAATTTATTAACAATAAAGTAATATATGGTCGTTTTCAGACAAATTTTACCCCAGTATTTACCTTTAGAGTGTTTCTCTTAAAAACAGCCTGTTGGCAGCCTGCTGATATTTACATTGATAAATGTAAATATGTAAATAGACCTTTCTTATATTTAGAAAACTTCCTTTAAATGCATACATGTTTTCTATAAAACATCCTGTTCCTGTCAACTTCTTCCCTACATTTAGCAAGAGCAGGTTTCTGCAAACACATAGAAACAATTTTTAAAGGATCTGGGATGTCAGAGATCAGAAATGGGTAAACAAGTCAGCACACATCAAAATTTCACATACGGCCCTTTCAAGTGATCAAATGACCTAGAGGTTTTCTGGGATTTAGACTGGGTTTGTTCTTTCCCCAGAATCTCCAAATAAACATAAGAACTACATGGAGCTACTAAAGAAGCATTAAATTGAGATGCCTTTAAATTGTATTTTCATTTTTCCTTTAATTCAGTAAAGATAAAAAGTGAATATCCTCAGCTTTTCTTTTGTAAAATATCCTTGAAATTTTCCTAGTACTACTAGGAGAGTTAAGGCTCTTTTTCCAACACTGGCAGATATTCAACATGGAAGAGATTTATTTCAGAAAATGTCCCCTATTTCATCAGTGAGATATGAAGAGTGGAAAAGGAGTGAACAAGACCAAAAAAACACCCCAATCCCAAAACCTTGTTGAAAACGGAAGTAGTGAAATTCCATCCCAAAAGCATGACCACAGTCTTGCAATCTGAACCCTTTCTGAGAAAGCCAATGTTTATTTAAGTCCCATTAACCCTTCCTTTGCCACCACATAATTCCATTATTTCAGGGTACCTCGGGGGGCAGAGCTCCGTGTTGCAGGTCCGAGTCATCGGGGGCGGCCTCTTGGAATTGTCACACAGGGCTTCACTGACACCTTGTTTTGTGTCTACGTGCAGACACATGGCAATGGCTTCCTGTGTCCCTGCATTTGAAAGGGAAACAGCCATGAAACTCTGAGGATGGAGGAGATTTCTGTAAAGCTTGCTCTTGAATAATAATCGGTAAAAAAGCACTGGATTAGATAGCAGGCTTAAAAGGAACATCTCAAGCAAAAAGGAATGCAGAGACAGTTTATATATTTAATACTCAGAAGATATTTGCGAATTATATCTTAACTTTACTTCTATGATATTTAAAAGTCTTGATTTGATATTCTACCACTTTGAAACCCAATAAAAAAAACCAGGCTTTTCTGTCAAGCTACTAGCAGAGGCTGCATCTACTGGTTCAGTAATGATCCTAAACCAGCTACTACCTCCATTGCCAAAACTGAGGTGAAAGTGATTCCTTCTCACTTACCTTGCCTTTAATAAAAAGCTAAAGATCGGCAAAAATTGTTGTAGAAATGCAGGAAACTTGCAAAGCTATAGTCAGGAGAAACGTTCTGTGTTTAGTCAGCCATTCTCAGTGGCCAAGAGATGCAATGGTTTTGCTGAAGGCAGCAAATCTGACCCAGCCTAGAGCCTTCCTGACTAGTTACCATTCTTGGCACCTTCTGATCTGCAGCTCTTGCTACCTGGATCTTATTACTAAAGCATGGAATATTACTAATGCTCAGATTTCTATGAGCAAACTGAAACGTAATGTAAGTTTCCTTTAGAACAAGACAGCTTAGTGAATACACATTCAGTGAACTACTTCTATTTTAAACTTGTGCAATTATCCAATTTTATATATCATATTTTTTAGTACGAAAGCCTTGCTCAATTTCAAAGCTCACTCACATGCACATAAAATACAAGATGGTTGTGATGTGCCTGGGGGATTCTGTGTATCTGGGTTTCTCTATACAAGCAATGCTAATGATCCAAATCCTATAGAACAAAAGAGCTGAAATCATAAAATACCTTTATTGTTTCCAGGTAAAAATGGCTCTTGAAGAACCAGTTTCATAGAATTTAAATTCCTTTCCTTCTTATCATTCACTTATCTTCTGTGATTTTGTAAGGACACTGCTGACCACCAGCCATTCTGATTCCAGAGAGCTGGAATACCTGACAAAAAAAGTTCCACCCCCAGGACAATATTTCTCACCTGTACACAAGTACTGTCATTTTTTTCATAAACCAAAGATGTTCCCTCCATCTATAACAATTTTGATTCAGTCCAGTGTATTAGCCAGCCCAGGCCACAGTCCTACCTGAGTCAGCCCAACTACTTCAGACACCTCAGCAGGAGTAAAGCAGTAGCAATTTTCAGAATAACACAAATTCCAGTTTCTTTCAGGTTCTTTGGTACACCTCGAGATCCCCTCTGGGACCCATTTGCAGTTCAGAAAGACCTTGTAATATAAATGTTTTGACTACATCTACCAAGTGATGAATTTTTATAGAACAAAAGACCTGACCTTAAATATGATTGACAACCTGTTCAGTTCTCTTGTATCAAAGTATTGATAATTCTGTTAACATAGAACACAGGCATTGTGGGAAAACTACTTTACTAGCCAGGCTGAGAATAAATATTTAACAACAAATACCATGACTGTAATGCAGGCATCAAAATGCCCAAAGATGACAAAACAATAAGCATATTTTTTGTTATAGAAGTAGGGGAATCAAAAGCTTTCTTTCCAGTCAATTCTCAAGTGTTTGTTTAACAGGAGCAGCTTCCCTTTCCCCTTACATAGGAAATGCATGTTTGAGTGTCTACAGGAGAGAAGGAAGCATTTAGAGGTGGGTTCTGACAGAAACAGATTTGCCTTACCAGACAAGTAATCAAGTCTGTGCCAAGAATCCATATAATCTATATTTTAGGTCATAATCTACTCTGTGCTACCAAGGTTTAGCTTTGCTGACCTCCCTGTGTTGCTGTAAGAAAATCATGCTCCAAGGTGATGCTTCTGCTCTGGAACAGGTTGCAACACATAGAATTGTCTTAACATCTCACTCAAAGGAGGGGAATGAAATGAAATTCCCCTCAGACCATCTAAATTGGCAATAATGTCAAGGGAACTTTTTATCTTGGTGTTATATAAGCTAAATTGGCCAGCCAAATGAACAAAAGGCATGTCATACCAGGTGATGGGGTCTGTCTACAAATTGCCACCTGGAGTTCATTAAGGCATTCCTGCCTTGCAGCAGGACCTGCAGCGCTTTAATCACATTAGGAGAAGAAAATGTTGCTATGTGGTGTGTTTTTCATTTGACTGAAGTACAGAGCACAAACTGCATTAGCAATTCTTCCCCACAGGGCCCTCAATGAAAGAAAACTTGCACCCTGTTTTGATGCTGTAAGTACAAAATGGATACTAAAGAGTTGTTAAAAACCTACCACGAAGTCCCTTCCTGTTCCTTCCTTCTCAGTTCAAGAACTCTGTTCAATAAATAACTGCACTTAATTGATGTTAAATTTACTTGAACTTAATTGTCAAAATGTCTTCACAATTAATCAGATTTCTCACCCCAAACTATAATTTTCCATTAGCTGGGAACTTCAATTGCTGATAAACTTATTCTATGTCGATTGGAAAATGGAAAAATCTATTATTCAAACAAGCAAAGTTTTATATGTATGACTTTCTTGGCTTATAATATAAACATAGTAGATAATTTAACTAAAACATTATGTATGCAGCAGGGAGCATTAAGTATTTTTACAGTAATCTGATGCACTATTGTAGTAATTACCCTACTATTCAGTGAAATAGAATATTTTCTATTTTAACCCAGCATTCAAACCACATACATTTACATTCTTCTACAATCTTTTCTGTGCGATGAAATATACAGTGCTTGAAGCTGTTTTAAAAGATCAAAATGCTTGAATTAAGCCCAGAATTTCTCTTCCTGCATTTTTGAAGTACAAAGAAACTGGGGGTGGAAAGCTGCTGTGCAAAAGTCAAAAAGGTGGATCTATTCTCTATACCTGGAAGAGGAAAGACATTTATTTATATCAGATTGTCTCAGTTTGGTGGCTTCTTAAAAATATTTACTATAAGCTGAAAATAACTCAGAAGAAATGCCAAATTCTACATATCCTTGAGCCTCTCTGTGCATCTATTTTATACTTCTGTAAGAGAGTAAACAACATCTGCAGCTAATGAAACAAATGATACGAGTGACCAGGTATCAAGGTGACTCCAACACAAGCTGAGAGCAAATTCTCTCAGCTTTATATGTGAGTCTCTGAACGGTCATTGTTTTTCTTAGAGCTCTTAAATTTGGCTAGAATCCATTAATATTCTAGAGATCTCAGGTTTCTCATAAATAAAATGGTAAACTTTTAGCCCTTATGGTCCAGACAAAAGCCTGAAAACACAGCTTGACTGCACTCTGAAGTTACCAAAGCCACAGAGGCTATAGAGGAAATAACAGGATATGCATATGTTATTTATTGCTTAATCTCATTATTTTTAGGCCAATGTAATGACTTTAGGTGGCCCAAATAACCATATTTGAAGCATATGGAGTATAAATAACAACAACAACAACAATAATAATAATAATAACAACATAAAACCAGCAAAAAAAAACCCCAAAAACCTCTTGCAACTAAAGGCATATTTAAACAAGAAAACGTTCAGAGATTTTTAAAATTAAAAACATCCTTTTAAAATATTGTTGAGTAGTAAATGATTGACAACACTAAAGAAATGCTACAGATTATAACAAAAACATTTCTCTTCAGGTATGTTCTTTATTCTCATAATGATTATTAATTCCCTACTGATGACATTATGTAAACTAAACTTGCATCTGGGACTCTCGCATCACAGCCAAAGTTCTTCAGATTTAAAAGAACACAAAAACAAAAACAAAGAAACCCAAAAAAACATTCAGGGAAAATGAAGGCAAATTTTGAGATCCCCAAGCACATAGCTGGCTTCTTTTCAGTTTGGGATTTCTTCAGGCACTGAATAAAAAACCAGATCTTTAGATTTCAGACTGGTTACAGAGCTTCCTACGGGTATTAAAGGTGATGTCTGCCTATGACTAACAGGCCTCGACAACTTTTATTTACACTCATGGAAAGACTGATGAAGGAAGCATTAATTATGCTAAGAGGCATAAAACAACTCAGCTGCTTGCAAAATCTCAACTTGTTTGGCTCCTCACATGCTGTGTGAGAAGCCACAGAGGTTTGGTGCAGAAAGCACACAAGTGACCCGAGACTGGGGTGACTGTTGCTCTAGAACTGGAAAGATGATGTTTGATAACAGCTTGCAAATCACACTCTGTAAGTCTAATTCCCCAAAAAGGTCAATCTTTCCACCTGCATTTTTTCATCTGCTTTGCAGAGGGACCAGAGGAGACTGAATTACAAGTCTAGTCTGCGTGAGGATTAAAAAAAAGGTGCAAGTGACAAGCTCTGAAAGAGAGATTCGGACTTTGCTCAAATATTGGCTATAAAAGCTTCCAGCCTGCTTAAACCCTGCAGAATTTTTCCTCATTCAGAAAGAGTTAAGCACTAAGAAACAGGGGCAGGGAGTTCTGAGGATACAGAAATCCACAGGAATTTGTTTTAATAGCCACTTCTAGATGCATACATACTAGAGAAAAATACCTAATATAATTTACATTACACTGGGTTATTCCAAACTCAGACAACATTTATTTCTTATAACGAAAGAGTTCATCTAATTGAAATGAGATTTGAACATAAAACTTAGCAGAAATGGATCAGCTCCTTTGAACTGCACAATGGAAAAATAGTAGACAGTGAGATCATTAGCTAGTACATTGCAGTGAGCTGGAAACAGAAGAGATGTCTGGTTCCCTTAAAACTATTTATCGGCAGGTAATTTTTGGTCTGTTTGAAAGCCTTTGCCAAAGCAGTCAGAAGACCAGAGCTGATAGAAAGGAAAAATCACCTAACTAGCACAGCAACATGGGGGCTTCTGAAGCTGCTCATTGATAAAACACCCTGACAACTTCCCACATTTCCCAGGAGCATCACATAAGGAAAACGTCTAGACACAGTACCAGTGATACCACAGAAGTCTTAAAAACACAAACAGATATTGTCTTTCAAAGTTCTTCAAGTGAGTCATTTCTACTGCATAGCAAACAAATTGTTAGATTACTGTGAACACCTACAGGACAATTCTGGGTCAGGGAATCTCGCAAATTCATGAAAGGGTCAGAAGTCAACAACAGAGTTCATGCTTGGCTCCCTCAGGAACAAAATTTAAGCTGAACACAAGATTCTGTTCATCAGTCATTTTGAAGTTCCTTCCAATGCTGTGTTCAGTGCAGGCTCCTTAAATTACCATCAGTCTGCACACCAAGTACAAGTTTTTATGGGGATGCTTTTGCAAAGACAAACTCACCCTTGAAGATGCAGAATGCAATTGCAACATGTGCAACAGCAGATAAAGACTAGAAATTACTTCATCCTAAATATCTAATGATATCCTCAAAATTCAAAAACCTTGGAGTTTTAGAACACCTCTGGCAAAGACATTGGCTAAAAAGCAGTAAAGTGGATTTAAGATGGCAAGAAAATGGCTGTATGTTACAAAAATCAGTTGAGATACCGGAACTACAAATTTGGAATTAATGAATGGTTTGCTTCTGCTTTACAGTACAATTTCCCTATTTCTAAAAAGATTTCTCTTATTAAAATACTCAGCCATGATAGCTGTCACTACCATCTCATGCTGCTACACACTTGGACTACAGTCTCTCCTCCCTAGCCAGTCATGATGCCCACTGCAGGTAGTGCAGGCAATGGGATGTTCCAGCTTTTGTGATCACAGGTGCTGTTATTCCTATGGATCAACCCCCTCAGTAAGCAGCATTGTTAAATGATAAAGGAGGCACTATCAGTCACTTACCATCCTGCTGATCCCATTCTGGGGCATCCCTCCTAGCTCCTGTCCTCCAGCTTTGAGCTGGTGCTCCAGCACCAAGGAGGCTGCTGTCTGTGAGCTCTATCTCGCTCCCCACTTCCAATTGTTTCTGTTTCCCCTTTTTCTACATTTTTTATTTCTTCTATGGGTACAACTGTCTTCACTTCCCACTGATGTCAGCAGTCCTGTCATATATAGGTGTGTTCACAATTCCACTGCCTCCACTTAACACATCATAACTCACTGTGTTCAGTCCCAAAGTACAGTAAGTAGTAGCAACACCAGCAGCCTTGTCTGGTAACATGTACTTACGACGACAGGGAGATTCGATTACATCCAAGCAGGAATGTGCCTAACTACTTGCAGACAGATGTATGGCACAGAACCCCAGGCAGTGATACAGTGCACCCAGACCCAAACCAGCTCCTGTTTGATCTCCATGCCGGCCAGGCTGGAAGCAAGTCTCCCTAATTACAGCTCTGTATTCCTACAGAGTTCTGCAGAAAATGGCAGCTTTTTGGAAGAAAAGGAACAAACACGGGAATTTTTACTCTGAAACCACACACTTTTGGCTCCTAGGAAAAGGTAGATCATCTAAACATTTCCACCACTGATGTATCAAACATACTGGTGCCACAGAGGGCCTGGCAGCTGACACTCCTGCAGCAGCAAGACTAAAGCAAGCTGCTGTATCAAATTTCTGCACCTTACTTTACCCAATAAGTGTTTGCCAAAGGAAAGAAAGCAGTTTGAAATACTCTATTGATAACCAAAAATATGTTAAAGCTTGTAGCTGCCGGTTTTCCTACAGATCAACATAGTTTCTTTAAGGTAACACTAACAGGAGATGCAACAATACCAAACAATGCAAAATTCTTACAACTCAGGATAAATTAAGAAAAAATAAAAGGTACCTCCAAGACATGTGGCTGAACATGGAGTGAACCCAATATATTCCCAGTCATAAATCACAGTGCCATCTTCAGCATGAGGAAATTCAGGCGTGTAGGGGACAGGATCACTGTCACAGGATGCCTGGTGACAGACTCGCTCTGTGGGTGGCCTCTCATCCTCACATTCCTCCTCAGGCAGCTCCACCTCGGTCTGAGTAAACGCGAGAAGGATCCGGCACTTCACGTCCCGCACCTGGATGCCACTGCCACACGTGGCACTGCATGGAGACCAGGGCTCAGGAATAAACCTGCAGATCATCACAGCACTGTCATTTATTTCATGCAATTGTGTCTGTGTGTGCACAGCTAAAACACAGACAACACACATAAACAGGTGTTTATACAGAGAGCAGAAAATACATCGTACTGGCGCTTAAATAGAATGCAAAATCAAGTATCTTAAGTCTCTCACTTGACTCTCACAGCCCAGACCATTTGCTAAAATTCACACAAGAAGATGTAGGAAAAGAGGAGACAGAATCATGAGGAACAGGGAAAGCTGTATCCTTTGCTGAGAAAAAGGAAAACAACTAAATCTTTTCTCAGTCTCCTTCAGTGGGGAAAAAGGGAGAAACTCCAGGAAGATGCATCTGTACAATATAAAATAGCTCCCCAGATACACAGACTTGGGTATATGCCAAAAGTATATTTGCAATCTGCTTATATCTGAGGTGTCCTCACCTTTTGTCATACTAATAATCAGCAACCAGAGAGAGGAGAAGCACTTTTCAAATAGAGCCATATCCAGTGCACACCACTGCAGGCTCTTCAGATCCAATCTTGCAAGGAGTCTCTCATAAATAATAAAGAAGTCTAACCAGTCTACAGTCCATCATTTTTATTAGAAAGCATTTATGCCCTTGATGAACTACAATAAAATCTTGTTTTACAGGTCATGAATTTGCTATAATATTCTCTGACTTTGAGGGTCACATTAATATCTGACAATAATTTTAAAAATGGCACTAGAGACAAGGGGCTGGATTTCATTAATAAAGTTATCCTGGGTGGCTCTGGGGTATACTTTATAAGAAGTCAAATACAGAATTTCCTGGAAGTTTTTTTCCACATGCAAAGGCTGCAGTTGGCCTTTATTATATGTCCAAAGGTAGCTGATGATCAAAACACCAATGGGAGATATAGGAGGATAATTTGACCGATGTTAAAAATGTATTTGGAAAAAAAGATCCAAATTAGGATTCAAAGATTTGGCCCTGATCTTGGATAAAGAATTCATTCCCTTACTGCAGGAAAGCTGCCCTTACAAACATAAAAACAGTTGTGTAAGACAAAAATCAGTATTTACACTCTGCATACACAGTAAGCACAGAAAAATGTCAACAGTGTGGTTTGATGCTGTGCACAGTTTATCATCTTGCCAATAACTTCTTGCCAGTATACACAGAGGAAGAATCAAATAGAAGAAAGGAGAACAGATGGCTGGATAACCTGTAAGGATACTCTAAGTCAGCCCTTGGGATAGTCACCCAGGGTCTGAATGGGAGAGACCCCAAAAGTGACTTTTTCCATTTCCAACTATTTCCATTTCCAACAGAGGTTAAAAGATTAACTGGTTATTCTTTAAGGAGATGTTAATGAAATAGCTTTACAGCTCTGCTACAAAGATAAATCTATCTAAGTCCATCAAAATTTCTTTGAGCTGTCTCAGAATTTTTGTTAGAGCTCAGTGGTCCTCACCAGACTTCAGGAAAAGGCATGTTATCCCCTCCTGACACCAAGAACTCCCAGTGCTCATCCCTTCACAGGTCTGAGAACCTTCCTAGATGGCCAGATTGATGTTTATTGGAAGGATGCTATCACAACAGCACATGGCTGTGTCCTACAGTGATCAAATCTGAGCAAATGCCAGGTTAGAGCAGCCCAGCAGCCCACTGGGTCCGATGGCACAGCTGGTGGGGTCGGTGTCCAGATGCCTCTGATGTAAATTCTAATGACTATTCTGTGGGACAAGCTGCAACGGAAGGTTTTCTCCTACCCCAACAGATAAAATCAGCTTAACCCTGGAACATCAGTTCTCTCAGTCTTTTCAAAGACAGCCATGCAAACTACCTAGGGTGGCAAAATCACCTCATCCAATGAAATGCTTAAGCATGAGCCTGACTTAAGCATATTAGCTGTGCTTTGAAGACAACAGGATGACAGTGTGTTCAGAGGGAAACTTGTGCTTAAGTGCTTTATTGGATCAAGGCCAGTGTGCACAGGCTTAACAGAATGATCATTTTCTTCTCCTTCTGCGTAAAAAAAAAAAAAAAATTAGGTCCATTTATCCTTAGGTACCTAATTGGAAAAATAAAATTGATGGACTTTTATAGTTGAAAATAGTTGGTCTACTAACCATACCTAAGTTTATAGTCTGAAAGTAATAACTTCTTTTGGTAAAAGCATGACAGCAGCATACCAGAAATTAGTGTTAAGTTTTGTGTACTGTTAGTTGAGTGCATTTAAACATTCCAAAAATAATGTATTTCAAAAATATTCTTTTGAAACCCTGTATAAACTAAAGGAAATTTTGAACCACAGCAACAATTTCACTCATCAACCAACTGATTTATAAAGAAGCTCAGAAAATTCTAAGCATTTTTTACCTTGACTTATAGCAAGCCTGTATTAGAATTGAGCTTTTCATGTTGAATATTAGTGTCTGGTATTTTTTCAGTGAAGTGCAAGATAAAAAATGAACATAAAAAATACTTTTTATTGTACCTTGGCATTTGCTAAACTAGTCATGTGACTATTTACCTATTGAAGTCCTAAACTATAAAACTTCTCCAAGGATTATCATGTTTAAGTCACACCAAATACTTTCAACAGATGGAGCCAATGGAGACTGCTAACAGGAGAGCAGAGCAAAGAACTGACGGAACATAGAGAGATGATTTTTTATCTAAATTTTGAGTTCAGGCAGATGGAGCTTTTTTTATTTTTCTTCATCTTGAACATGCAAAAGCAAAGCCTGTGACAGGTCATTAAAGCAAACTCCACCAGGCTCAGATGTGAGGTATTTTGGCATTCACAGCATTGGACACTATGCTTTGGACACAATGCTTCCCTGAAGTAAACTCAGTCTGCCTTCAATGGGCACACACTCAGAGTCATCTCAGGTCAGGATTAAGGAGCATCAAAGTACTTGTACTACAAGGTGTTGTAGATCATCAGCAATTTATAATGGACAGGATAGTGGGAACTGGAAATTTTCTGAGATCTTTAGGTTCATAGACAAGACTCCTCTTTTTATTAAAAAAAAAAAGGAAAATAGAAAAATGCAAATTTGAGCACCTACAACTTCTTATAATCAGCTTTTTTACCCAGTCATTCTTCCCAATGCTACATTGAACTAAATTTCTGCTATACCCATCTGAGCAGGTATATATAATGAAGACACTACAGACGCAGTGGAGGGCACGTCCATGCTGCAGTGTTATCAGTCTAGCACTAATGGAAATGTGCATTCACCTGGCACACGCTGTAAAAGCAAGTGTAGGATGACCTGAGAAATGAAGCAGTGACCTAAACTAATGATGATTAAACTGGGACAGAGCAGTCCAACTCAAACAAATCAAATCTGAACTGAAAACTGAACTCAGTGCAGTCCTCTACAGCTTACTAAATACTTGGAAAACATGGTGTCTCTTAATTTTTTATTTACCTCATGACCATAGTTCTTGCTTTCAGTTAAGACAGGAAATGCCTAAATAATGAGGGAAAAAAGGCAGCTCTAGCATTATTTCCAGTCCAGTCCTAATGCACCAAGTCCTGGATAAAAGCCTAAAAAGGATCTACAATGTGGGCTCTTACTGAGCAGAACTTCCATGACGAACTTCCAGGCACCCTACCCCTCCCTGCAGCACCACCCTTGCCTGCTCTGAACAGAAGCACACTGCTGTTTTTTTCAGCCTCAAGGGTAATGTGTTGGACAAAATCACCAGCCCATTTTCAGAGAAGGAGCTGTGAGAAATGGGTAATTCTCCATCACCAAAGGCACAGTGGGGACGTCTGTGAAAATGACTCCAATGCAAAAGTGGGAACCTTTATGAGAAACACTGCATTTGATATCTTTTAGCTCATTTTGCTGAAAAAAATATATCAGTTTTTGAAAGCATTTTAGTTTTTCCCTAAACAATGACAGAGAAAGGCTGCAGAGGTGTCTATTTCTTTAACTTACAAGTAATAAAAAGGATGCAAAAACTTGCTGGAGCTTCTCTGCGAATCCCACTGTAACTAAGTAGGCTCGAGGGAAGAACATTTAAAATAATGATTGGTATCAACTGTCATCACATTCCACAACTGAAAACTAAAAAGGTCAGACCTACATTTTTCTTGGCCTCACTTTAAGGACAGTCATTTTTTATTTTGCTAATAATAAAAAAAAGAAGCTTTTGAACATTCCCCCTCTATGTAAATTCAGGACACCAGCCGTGGTAGACCACAGCGGCAGAAGTATTTATCTTCCACAAGCTACTTTTGGCATATCCATCACTTGTGGGTTCTAAAACACAGCTGCATTTATTCTCTTATTCATTATCAACTAAAACATCACACAAAAGCATAGAGAGAAAGTTGTCATAAAAGGATGGACTAGAAGTTGAGACTTCATATTGTGGTTTAAATTTGGATGACAAGAGAACAACTGAAATTAAAAGTGATTGCATTTTACCAAGGAAATCATAAGTCTCCTGCTAGGCAGAGGTGGGCTGTGAGTTATCACTGTGCCATGTCTAAATTACACATAACAAAGTTAAACAGATCTGAACCAGAGGGAAATCTTGTTATAATTTATTCTGGGAGAAGGAACAATTTATTGTCACAGTTTTTCTCTTTAAATCTTAATCCCTGCCCTAAAAAACTGACTCTGGCTGGAAGGGACCAGAGCAGTTTGGGCATGATGTTTAAAGCACTGATGGAGAAATTCTCTCGTTGCAAACCATTATTGCCCACATGACCCACAGACAATCTGCAAAAAGAAATTAAGTCAGGCATCAGCTATTTCTCATCTCTCCTTACCTGCCAGCTTCCTTAGAAGACTAAAGAGCGTGCATTTGGCAGCAGAAGACAGTAAATTGAAACTCATGGGGAATCTGGCTACAGTGTTAGAGCTGGGTCCCAGAGAGGGGAGGCACAGCCCCTGAGAGCACCTCAGCACAGAGGGGATGGTGAGAGGAGTCATCAGAGGTGGCTGGAGAAACCTTTCAGACTTAGGTGAAGATGCTTCTGGAAATTGTGAAGGAAAGTCTAATCACAGGATGAGGCTCACGAATGAAAGATGGAAAACATCTAAGTCTCCAGAGTAAGTGGAGAAGGAAAAGGCCACAGTGGAATATATGGGTCACAGCTAGGAAGGATGAATAACTGCTGTCATTGTCAGGACAAGGCACAAGGCAGCCCATGATAAAGTTTCTGGCTCAGCTCTGTTACATTCTACATCTCCTCTGAAGCAGCAGTGCTGTGTCCCTGCCAGTCCTCCCTGACTGGTCTGTCAGACTGCTGCTGAAGGATCCTAAAAACCCTGCATTAGCTCATGGTTGCCACAGCAGGACTTTGTAATGCTAGAGATAATTTTCTTTATAGCTTCATGCTGAATCCTCTCTAGAAGTGACCTCATATACCTTCATTCTGCTATCCTGACACTTAAAAGGCACATTTGATTGCATAATCCCCCTTTGACAATCACCCTTTATTTTTATATCTTTGCTACTACCCTGTCTGAATTCAGGGCCACTGATTTGGAGAGTGAAATAACCACTCACAGTAGGCTGACACTTGACTTGAGAGGCTAGAGCAGTGAAAAGTTTAAACTACAGTCACCATAACTATATAAACACCTGTTTGGCAAGGGGTTTCTTCTGTGAGTCATTGCAGGTGTAAAGATTTTATTACTCATGGTCACACCTGTTGCTGCATGTGTGCCAAAAAGCAGGAATAGCTTGATGGAAGAAGAAAAATAAGCATAAGGTACACTCTGCTATCAGACCAATATAAATCCAAAGCAACTTCATTAAGCTCATCTAAATTATTTCAAACTGACAATACTACAAAAGAGTGCAGAATTTGACACAGCACAACAAAACACTGTTCAAAATCTCACCATATATAAAGTTAATATTTTTTAGAAATTTAAATACTTTAATACCTATATATTGAATATATTACACATATAAATAAATGTGTGTGTGTGTGTATGAAATGTACACAGGGGATATAAGGAATTGTGTGGATGCCCTAACATACAAGGGTCATGAACAAGTGTAGCTGGATTTAAGTTATGCTTTCATCCCCAGGACTTGCAAGGCTTAACCTCATCAGTTTTTAAGAGGACTCACAAAATCCAGATGTTATTTCACACATATACACATGTAAAATAGCACAACTCACCCCCATAGATGCAGCTAAGCACAGGGATCAGCAGGTTTTTCTCACTTTATGCATTGGTCTCACCCCCCAAGGAAATCCTGGCAACCCTACAAAGTACCTCTTGAGTTTTAATACCACCACTACATTCTTGAGGTAACAGCTATGACCGGGATGAAACTAAAGTTATTTAATTTATTTCTGCTGAAGCATCTCCACATGCATTAATTAGGGCTTAATTAGGCTAAATCAAGATCCCTTTGAATTCCTGAATAATATAGGGGCACTGTAATGGTGTAGCTGTGTATCATCCAGAACAGGAGCTCCAGAAGCAAAGTTACTGAGATGCAAAATTAGGAACAGCTCACCACAGGACTCATCTCCCATGGAGGACCAACTGTCAAAGCAAACTGCATAGCAACAATCATTCCAGAGATCTGCAAAACACACTGGAAATGTTTCTTCACTGTGAAAGGCCATGTACTTACGTTGGCTCTTCTGAGACTGTGATGGTCTCTTCCATTTCATGGGCCTGTTTAAACCATGGCAATTTTGCTTCCACAGGACTTTTTTCTGGTAGAGGACAAAAACTCAAAACATTCAAAATCAAAGCAATATGTAGATGTCACCATTAATCACCTCAGAATTTCACAGTTGATATTGCTTATTGATCTACTGCTTTTGTAGATATACAGGGTAATAAAACAAAATTTACCAGAAAACTTCATCATGCCGTTTGAACTCCATTCTTTGTTTTAAATATGTAGAGATGGAGAAGGAAAAGAGAAAATAGTTTGAGTATAACTTGATGAGCTGCTGAGTCACACAAAGAATGTTGACACCAGGACAACATATTTAATTTAAAACAAACAGGAACATCCCAGGTGATACATATGGAGTTTCATTCCCATTTCAAGTATTATTGAACAACTCCTCCACCCTGCGTTAAGCTCATTAATTCTGGTTTTCCCAGTTTGATCAGACTATATAGATTTAGTTGGCACGTTCACGACAGTCTGGCCACATTATCAGCAAAAAATATCAGCAGGGCACTTTTCCTAGCACAAATAATTAAAGTGCTTGTTTCTGCCAAAACCGAAAAAAAAAAAAAAAAAAGCCCTAGTAAATTCCAGCTTCTGGCATTTCTGTAAAGGGTTACCAGGGGCTTTTAATTCTCTGGACAAAAATGTAAAACAATAACAGACCCAGACAAAATTCCAGTTACCTTTTGGCTTGTAGCAGGGTACTGGCACGATGCACTCCTCCTTTATGTGCAGTTTGAGCTGTGGGTTGCAGCCCCCGACGTGCTGCCCGCGGTGGTCGATGCACAGCACGACGCGGTAGCGCAGCCCCCGGCCGCAGGTCACCGTGCACTGGGGAGACAGCAGAGCAGCTCAGCCTGCTGCAACCCCTGCAAACACTGCTCAGGAGGGTGGTACAAGCAGCAATGAGGGGTTGGCTAAAGTTTTCCCACAGAGATCTAAGAATTTGTCGCTGTGTCGCTAGGCGAATAAGGAAAAGGTTGATGCTGGGAAAAAAGGTTGAAGTTTTGGGAATGCGAGTGATTTCTGGGGGTTCTGTGAGGTTTATCTGGTTGGCAGCAGGCTGAAATAGAAGTGGCTGTGCACTGAGAATGCACTCTCTCACAGTGGTGATTTTCAGTCAAGGTTGGGCCAGGGGAGCTGCATTTTCTACACTCTGGTGTCACTGATGCCATCTGGATGAACGCAGGAATTACAGGAGTGCTGGTCTACCTGACTGTATCAGATAACCACAGCCAGGACAGGCTGGCTTAGGCTATTGTTGCTGTAATGAAAGGTAAGAATGCTGGAAAATCACCCTTGCAGACTTGCCAGCCCCTGAGACAGACATGCCTTTAACTATTACAGCCAGTGAAATACTACATTTATCAAGAGCTGAGACATAACTGACCTGACTGCAAAGGGGCCTGACCTGTCTCTAACTTCTCCTCCATGCAAAGCAGGAATTGAACAGGCACAAGGAATTCTACATTTGCATTTTGCTCCACACAGACACATCAACGTTTTGATTATCAGGCAGAACTGTTTAGAGCAAACTTTTTCCAGTATTATTGATTGTCTTTCAGGGCTATACTTTTCTAATAGTCCTGTGCTAATAAAACATGGTAACACAAGACCAGAGGCTTTCTTTAGAAAACAAGACAGAAGGTCCAAATTACTTCTCTACTTACTTGAGACCACTCCATTGCCACCCATTTAGGACAATCAAACAGATTGCAGGTCTGAATGACTTTGGGCTTTGGGGCATACATGCATTTCCATTCCTCCACTTGCAGTATCTCTCCATGGATGGTCTCCTCTACACACACAAAACTTCTCCTCTGAATACCACCTCCGCAGGAAACCGAACATGCAGTCCATGGGTTATGTTCCCACCTGGAAAAAAAAAAAAAACAAAACCTCATAAGGCTCTTTCCTATTTCACTAAGGTCTATTAAAAATGCAAAATATTGAGTCCAACCTTAGTGTCAATTAAAGCTTACTGGTATATTGGTTGCTGGATTCTTACCACATACAAATACATTGACTTGCAGACCTACCTTCATTATTCAAGGCTTAAGTTCATGTGCAAAATCAGAAGTATAACTGCAAATGTAAGTATATTTCAAAACATAACTGAAACTCTTATTCTCATACATAAGTTAGAAACTGTGAATATACTGAGTTTGATTACTGGAATGAATTTACTTTCAAATAGTCTAAATCATCTAAATTGAATACTTTTGACAATTAATTTGCATGATCACATAGACACTTATTACTATTGTCAGAGACCAAGAAGCCCTTGTATTTAAGATTCTATGAAGTCTGAAAGACAAAGACAAATCTGGATGCCCTGAATGAGGGTGTTATTACTTACAGGCTCATGGCTGCTCACATCATTCAGACTACCCTTAAAAATCTGTTCCTGAAGAAATTTTTATGGGATTTCTAATACTTTGGGTCAAGCCAGCCATTTCATACCAAACTGCCTTCATCCATAAGGATCGTGATGAAATTAAATTGTGGCAGGTACCATTAGGCTGGTCATGACTGCAATTCTCCAAGAGTTTCCCACCCTCATTAAAATGCCATTGAACGACCTCGTATTCACACTTTCCAGCTTGCTTCAAGCAAAAGGCAGCTGCTCTTCCATCTCAGCTGCTTTGGCTAACTCAGCTGATTGCTCCTGCAGCAGGGAATGCACAGATTAAGGAAAATTTAGGATTAGAAAACCTGTGAATCAGCAGAGCTCTGGGGTAGTAGCCTCCACGAGAGAGATGATAAACAATCTGCTGGGAAGAAATATCTCCAAAATGGATATCTATTCACAATCTTAGACCTAACTACAATAAAGATGGAAAATGTTGCACCATCTGAAGTGAGAATGACATGGAGATTTTTAGGCTACAAACTCAATTTCATTCACCTCTTAGCATGAGTGTACATTTACCTCTCAAAAAAACCTAACTTCAATAATGTCCTGCTCCTGTCACATTTAGACATAACAAGTTCTATCAAAGTATTTGTCTGTAGGTTCCAATGGCCCACATACAACAACTTCTCACTCTTTACCTCCTCTCTTGCTTTCTTTCCATGTCCCTCCTGAATCAAAGCCAAGCCCTTGGAAATTATTGAGTCCTGCAGGACATCTTAATGTTCATCAATGTTTTGTTAGTTAAACCTTATCTCTGTTACTGCAGAGGCACAGAAAGGATCATGAAAATAATTATATCTGTTCTGAACAATGGACACAGCAGGGACTACAATATCCCACCAAAATCAATTAATCAAGAGTAATCAACTTGGCTATCATAAAGGAAGCCATAATATCAGACTCAATGAAGCAAAAGGTGATAAACCAAAGGTAAATTTAAGCAATCTACTTTTTATGATGCAGCATGTAAATCAAGGACACTTCCTATTTTAGGCAATTCATTAAGCTGCCAACAAAACCATATTAGTCATGCTTAAGCTCAACAGAAGAATGAGTATGAAACACAGAGCAAGCCATGGGACATCAACCATGGAGTATACACTCAAAAGCATTCTGAATAAAGCTGTGTGCTGAGATACTGATGTCATATCACAATAACAAAATGCATTTGGAGAGCAAGAGTTATACTCTTCTTTGACTTAAAGGAATGGCCAGTGTTAACTAATTTTCTTTCAAAAGTCAGGAACTAAAGAGCAATTAACTATTTAATGAATTAGCAGCTCATCGATTTATATATGTAAGGCTCACTGCGCTGTATGTAATATAAGGCTTGCAAGTGTTTATAGCGTGAAGTTTTATAGTTGTTTTTCTTTATCTCATCAGTTTCAAACACACTCCAGATCCCATACTCCCACAAGAATTTTCAAGATGGAGTGAGGTCTATGGCTACTGGGGGAAAGGGGGGTCTTGGGCAAGCAGTCAAGGAGATACTTTCCAGAACCCACAGCTGTCAAGGGATCCTCAACAGTCCAACAAGTCTGAAATAAATGGAGGCATTCCAAAAGCTTTAAAAGAAAATTTTCATCCTGGGAAATTTTTCTATTTATTTCAAAAGAATTCTCCATCTGTAAAAATATTTCAGTGGGGCATTTACAACTCTAGCCACAGGAGAACTCTTTCAAGATCTTGTGGTGTGCACCACGACTTTCCCACAACTTCCTCGTGTGAATGGGAAAGCAGTGGTACACTCCACAGGACTGCCAGGCAGCCTCCACATGGCCCTGGTGTTATGGAGGAGGTGTGATGGAGGGCTGCTGGTGGAGGTGAAGCAGTCCACACAGCTTTGCTCCAGTCTGTATCCAGGACTTTGGGTTTCCAAAACCTTTTTGTTCTTTGCAAGAACAATCCTGGGTCAGCATGCAAGAAACAGGTTAAAAAAGAGAAGAAGAGCCAGCACAGGGTAATGCGTTCCAGCTCCTTGCCAGGCAACAGCACAGACAAATCCTGCTGCACTGAAGCAAGACTTGCATCCACACTGGACCAGAGTCATCTCCTCATGCAGGTAAGCAAAATTTTAGCTGCTGTTTTCTTTCAGCAATTCTTGCAAGAAAAGGTGTTTCTTTGTCTTTGTGGTGTTTCCTTACGAGCCCTCCCAGTACAATACAGCCCATTTCCTTGCTCCTTCCTGCTGGCACCAGCTCTGAGCCCTGCTTGGCTGCCTGCTATTTTACAGTCCTTCCTCTGAAGCATCACCCAGGAAGACCATGATGCTTTCTGACAGAGCACACCGAGGTGCTGAAATGAGGTGGGCCCCTGTCTGTAGTTCTTAGTGTTTGAAATAAGAGATCCTGCCCACAGCTTTATCACAGACATAATCTATCTCACCACAGTGTCATGCAAACGTGCTGAGCACAGTAAAGCACAGAAAGGGGGATTAAATTTCTCTTCCATGTGGTCTCCAAGCCCTAAGTGGTTCAGAAGATGAAATACTCCTGTAAATACATTAAGCTGAGTTCCAGGAGAGATCTGAAGTACAAAGGCATTGGCAGAAGAAATGGAAAGGGAGAGACACAGAATATAATTAGAGCACTCTACAGGATAAAGCTATAGAGAAAAAAATCCCCTTCTATGCATGAAAGCCAAAGTACATCACAGGACAGCAGATCCACAAGGACAAATTGCTACAGAAATAAACTATGACATTTATATCAGCTGTAATCAGTAGCTCCACTAAGCTGTGCAAGTCTATGATTTCATTCTTATTACTTCATATCTTTACTTCTTTAGAAAAATACACATTATTCATTACATGACCTAATAAAGGAGAGGTTCAACTCACATAAATATGCAACAAACTCATCGACAATTATTCTTTACATTAAAAGCAAATGTGACTCAATACTGTTTAATCCTAACATTCTTTATAAAACATCCAAGAGCTCCTGAGAAGTTTTAAATCCTTGTAATTGATTCAGGTGTTAAAAAAGAATAAAAATGTAACAAACTGTTCTCTGATGCCCTAATTTATGGAACCAGATATTTCAACAATTTGGTATCTTGAAAGTGATGTGTCATCTTTGATGTCAGTAAATAGACTCTAGATCAAAAGAGGAGAAGGACCAGACCTCTCAAGAGAAAAACAATTTCCAGAATCCTGTACATAGCAAGGTCTGTTCTATAAAATCTCATACACTGTCAAAAGAAAAACCTTTCAAGACAAGAATTCATACATGTAGTTTAAAGATGATGATCTTCTCAGCACTACAGCCAGAGAAGGCTGTTTATTTTAAAGACTTCACATTGGTATTTTCAAGAAGAGCATATTAACCTCTGACTGTTAAGCTAATCATCCAGAGCACACTAAAATAAATCACAAGATTCAGAGATGTTTACAGGACCCTTGTAAACTTACCCTCCCGTACAGAAAAAAAAAATCAAAATATGTTCCATTATCTAAGTATTAAAGTAGTATATTTGCAGTGAAATTGTGCTGAAGCTGACACATATGCGGTCCTGGTTATACATACCGAGGAAGTGGCTGGAAGTGATCATAGGGCATGATTTCTTTAAATCCATCACTGTAAAAAAAAATAAAATATGGCATCATTATTTCTCATACCCAAGACTGTACATCAAGTACATACTTTTATGTGATCATGCTTGAAGTAAGCAATTCCCAATGTGAAATGCAGGAATCTTACTTCATTACACATGAGCCTTATGGTGAACCTTATGACTTGTATAATCTTACCTTTTCTGCATGGATAAAGAACTATTCACCATACAGCTTCTCTATTTCATACCACCATAAAACATTAAATGAGCAAGCCTCCAGCAGAGAAATTTATTATCAGCGACCCTTTAGGTCTGTGTTACTTCATTAACAAAAAAATATTCACATACTTCTATCTGTAACAAAGACTGCTGAGGAACATGAGTGTCAGTGAAATAAATACATCACAGGATTCATCCTAGACAGGTTCTGAATGCTGCTTAGGACCCTTCTAGAGCTGTTATTTGAACTGCATAGCATAGAGCAGGCATAAAGCTTTACTTCCAATGCTAGGAAATATGGTATTCTATCCAGTAGTACTTTCCTTTTCCTGGCTGTATAAGCTAAATTTGCAAGGTAAAATATAATTACACCCTTTCCTTCCCCTAATTTTTCCATTCCAGCTTTGGAACATTTGGCACTCATTGCCATCAAGCATTACTGAAATCTTTTTGCTTCATACAGTGATCAACTCTCCAGGAAAAACTCTTGAAAGTCTGCACATCTATAACTGTTAGAGGTCACTATCAACGATTATGTTCAACAGGAATGAAAGGAAATGGACAGTTTAGCTATAGGAAATGAAATCCATTGAGAGTGTTTCCTTTTCTTGCATATAACTCTAGCTCAGCCAGCTGGCATATTAATGTGAGGTTCTGGGACTTGATACTGTGATGTTATTTTAAGATTCTTTAGCACAGCCAGGAAACCTCACCAGACAATCCAAAAGTTAGTTTGAAATACTGTAGTGCAATTCAATACAATTTATATGTACTATAGCCTTTACAATTTGGCACTAATATCCTGTGGCATTTGTACCAAAGCATATTTACTTGGAATGATTTTTTTAATGCCTAGTATTAAAAAACCCAAACAAATAGACCCAAGCTTCAATTATTAAATTGTCAACACTACAGTACCAAAGAACCAAACTTTTATGGTAGGTAAATGAATAAATCAAGTTATACCATATGCAAAACTTGCACTGACTGGAGCTTCTGTCTGGCTGTTGAGATGTTCTGAATGGCAGCATCAATAAATCCAAAAGTAGGCAAACCCTCTGTCCTCCTCACACAACCTCACAAGATCCTCACACTAGTGCGGTACTACTCAGCAACGGACCAAGCAGAATTAGCCCTTTAGCAAACTGATATTTACAATATCACTGTATAATCAAAATCTTCTATTCTGCAACACTGAAGTGCCACACATCTACTGGCAGAGATATCAGCCTTTAACACATGCAATAACCAACCAAGATTTAAGCCTTAAGGATAAAAAGAATTGAAATTAATAAACTTAATAAATTAAATACAACTCCTTCTTCCTTAGTAACTGCCTGTGTCACACACAAATTTATTTGCCATACAGACCTGGAAGGGCAGGGATCCATGTTGCATTCTTTCAGCTTGGGCTTTGGTTTCTTGTTTTCTGGATGATAATGGCAGTAGTGGTCAGGAACAACACGCTTCAGACGAATGTCCACACACTCAGCTGAATTGAGCTGATAACCTAGGGCAGAAGCAAAGTTAAATGAAGATAAAGTAAAACAGCCTTTTCTCCCCATGGAGTTAATTTTCCGTCTTATTCTTTTTTTTGTTTACTTTTAAACAAGGAAAAAGGAAATGTACAACCAAACCTTCATTTAATGCAATTCAGCGCAGCAATTATATTAACCTGTCTTAATACTAAATGAGCTTCCAGCTCTTTATTCTACTAATATTCTAAGAGTAGAGGCACGCATATTTCCTTCAATTGCAGGAATACTTGTACTGCATCAGCTCACCTGTCAGAAAGCAAAACTATGAAGCCATATGGCTCTAGCATATGTTCCACAATGTATATCTGCCCTCCTCCAAGGAGGAGTTACCAGTATGTTGGAGAGCTATATTAAACAGTCATTCATGCTAAAAGAAATAAATACTTGAGACAGAAAGCCAGAGGAATTGAAGATGGGATCCAAAAACATTGCTAAGGAACTTTAGAAAACCAAGAAGTAGATTCAAGAACATTCCGAGTCAAAGAGCCAACAAAAGAAGACTTGAACTAACTACTTGGTGAAAAACAAATAATAAAATATGTGTGGAGACTGGTTGCAAGAAGGGATCTGAGTTTTATAAACCACTAGGTTATTTTTTGGCTAAATAAAAAAGACTCATTCAAAAAAGCTTACTTGGACTTAAACTGAGGAGAGGAGGATGTTCTGGTATGTGCAAAGAAAAAAAGTTTTAGACCACAAGAATTAAAATCAAACTGAGTCAACAAACTAATAGCACAAGTCCCTGTGCCTACTGAAAATGCTAAGGATCATGTATCAGTGGCTTCAGTTGTGTGTCTCTTGGCTGATCCAAAGTGTCATCATGCATGAGAGTGATAACCATAAAGAACTAAGCAATTCCAGTGCTCACAGCATCTATGTTTCAGTTCTTTTAAGTACTGAAAGGACCCACAAGAAACGTCACTTGCAAACAAGAGAAACAATCTTTAAACACTCTTGCTCATTCAAGCTTGACTGTGCTTTCTGAGATGCCCCTTCCAACACATGGAGATTACAGAATTAAAGACAGAAGCAGCATCCAAGTGAAGAATGGCAATGCACTAATTCCAAATCTCTGTTGTGAGGAACTTTTTCTTTTACTGCCAGTACCAGAGGCCAAACAGATAATCTGGACACTAAATCCAGATAAATCTAAGATAACAGGTTAAAGCCAGGCAGCTGCAATCCAACTTCCTTGCACGCCATTCTTAACACTACTACTGTCATGACTGAGCAGCTCAGTTTCGTGCTTCTTCAGTTCCTGTCCTCCCTGAGGACTGCCAAGCCCTCTGAGAAAGGTACCAGTTTTATATTAGAGGCAAGCAGCCACAAAGCAGGGCTTTGAACACCCTGGATGGTTTCAAAGAGATTGACATGCAGCTATAATTTTCAAGCCATAACAGCAGTCTGAATGAGGCTGGATTTGAGCCAATACCTTTGAAGGTAAATATGTCCCTTGAGCTATCCAGTGTTTACATGCAGTTCTCAAAAGTAACTGTGATGCTTTATACTCCTTCCCTTGTCAGACAAGTTAAGGAAAAAAAATTATAAACACAGTGTGATGGAATCATCAGAGGATATGCATTGCCACTCAGAGCTCCAGCAAGGATCACACTTCATGAGGCCAAGTATCTCGTAAGATACAGTAGTTTCCTGTGGGACTGCATATCAGACACATACATTGTCTGCATTTCAGATCACAGGGAGGTGCAAATGCCAAAATGGATGGCCCTTCAAAAGATCCCCAGACTCTGCTTGTACTTTAAACATCTCTCACTCTCTTTATTCATGCCCCATGTAACTATTTAAACCACATTTGCACTCTCCAGAAAATCCCTGTATCGGTATCACCAGCATCCTGGTCTGTTTCCCAGGTGACCTGGGAAATGCTAGCTGAAGGGAAACTGCTATCTGCAGTGTCAAACACTCCTCCTACCATGAGCTCACACTTCTTTTGCAGAACCAGACATGACAGGCAGTGGGCTGGGCTGGATGAGCAGAACGAAGCTACACTTCATCTAAGCTGCAGTGCTTAAACCAGGAGTAGATGCTACAATACCATATGTGCTGCTCTAGCCACCATCAGGACTAAATGTCTAAAATCAGACAGCCAAAGGTACTGATAGCAGATGTTCCTTAAAATCTATTTACTTATTCTGCTTTCTGTACAACTAATTTCTCAACTACATGTTCTAAAACTCTCCCTCATGTATACTACTGAGGCCAGAAATATTTCTTCACCTCTTGATTATTCTTATTTTAAAATCTCATCATGTTTCTTTGTTACTTTCCCCAAATACCCAATATGAGTTGCAATTTTCCATTTTGAATGCTATATTTTTATTTCTTAGTCAATGTTCTTACTCAAATGAACATCAGCTATGGAAAAACATAACTTCCAGTGACAACATGTAAAAACCTCTATGCCAGCTTAACCAACCTGCTTAGCTGCTGCTCTGTCATTTATTTTGCTGAGGAATTACCAGTGTGCAGAGGAACACAAACATCTAATCACTAAGAATGCAGAACAAAGGTTGGAAATTAGCTCCTTTTAATCTTTAGCTGTTATCACTCCTGAAGAACAGACATTACTTACCTCCTCCACAAGTCACTGTGCAGGGGAAGAACTCTGTTTGTCTCCACTGATGACTGATGGGTTGATAGAAGAAGAACTGAACCACACTCTCTTTTGATCCAGAGTACCTGGTCTGAAGAAATTTCCATTACAACACACATGTACACTGTACTCAACTGCTCATGCCATTTCAAAACAGAGTTCATGCATAATAGCAGTGCAGAGTAAGATGATGACATATATAAAACTTCTAGAAAGTGTAGAGTAGCCATTACATTTAGGCTCCCAACAGTCAAACATTTGAATGTGCTTTGTTTTTCAAATTATTCAAGGCAGTAATGTGACCATTAGATTATCCTCAAATAGCAAAGTTCTTAACTGTATTCTTTTTATGTCTGTTAACAAAAATTTTGAAATTTGCTGCAGAAAGAAGTCTAAAAGTGATCCAAGCACACTGTCAGGCAAGTCTAGCTGCACATGATGCTGGAGATGCAAAAGGAAAACTACCGAAATTCTATTTCTACAATGTGACAGGTAAAGCCAGGCAGTCTGATAATACTGAAACTTCTGTCACTTCCAATGACAAACTGTATGAGTGCCTTCCTCAAATACTGATATTCTCCTACTTATAAATATCTTGATGTGTGCTGCAAAGCACTGGTATGTGTTCTGGATAGAAAAGCAATTTAACAGGATTGGAAATGGTCAGTGACTGGATTAGCAATGTCTGAGGGAGAGTGTAGGGTGCTGCTGGAAGCAGTGCTCAGGTTCAGTAGGTGGCAGTCTGCAATTGGATTAGCACTGCACAAGGTCACACTGTTACTATTCCAGCAGTATTGAAAACAAAAATCCTGGCCATTTTTACCATTAAAGATCCTGTGGTACTTTCCACCACAGGAAAGACATAACATTTTAATTTTTTTTTATTTTCTTGGCATAAATGATCTCTGGACTGTAATTAGGATTTCTTACTTGCTAGCTAAAAGATTTTGTTGTATTGCTGCAAGCTGATGGACAGCCACCACTGTGTTGCATGTACTTGCAATAACTTTGTAGATTTGTACATTCACACACCCCACCTTGATAATGAAATCTGCTCCAAGAGGCCCCTGGATCTTTATGATTTCCCTGTCTGTGCTCTTCTGAAATTCAACAGTTGTATTTTCAATGACAAATGTTCCAGGAGCATTGAAACTGTGCTCTCCCTTTTCTCCTTGTAGTGTTTTTGACTCTATAACTAAAGAAGAAACATGCAATTAGTAAACTTAAACAGGTTTTTGTCTTCAAGAAAGTCAGAAAGTAATGTTTACAACTTTGTCTTGCAAGTACCAGCTGCATAAGTGCAGTAAAAACACACCCAGAGAATCTGTGAGAATATTAACTGCTTCAGATTATAGGCTGATAGATAATTGCAAGACAAGTCAACACAGGAATATCTGTCTGAACACACTATTCTTTCATACCAGAAGCACTTCTGAGACAGTTTTTCCTACACCAAGTGCTCTGTAACACTTGATATAAGCAATAGCTTGAGCAGGAAAAGCTGAAAGAAACTCAAAATTGACAGAATCAATATAGAGAAAAATACCTCATACTTCCATGGAACTCAAAAGCCAAGCAATCTGAGCAATCAGTCTCCAGAGAAGCCTGAGCGGTGCCAAACCCACCTGACACTCACCTCAATACCTGAATCACTGCACCAAGATCCTTAACTCAGCTTTGAGTATTTCCCATGTGAGGAAAAAGCAGGGCCAGGAGGTGGGCAGCTGCAGGGGACGGCCCTTTCCCAGAACAGCTGGTGATGAAAACCCTTTCTGAATTGTTCTCCACTCCTTGGAAACAGATTAAACTAACAGCCCACAGCCTCCAGAAGACAGATGAAGCATTTTAAGATTAAATCACTTCCAGAAAGCTGACTAAACTGTAAGTGGACAAAGCTAAAGGAAGATATTCATAACGAAGGTAGAATTCTGGGCTCTGTGTAGTACAGCACAGAGGCTCAGCAAGATGCATGACTTGAAATACCCTGGTCTGGTTACAATCTACCAGAGCACTGTATGAGAAAAGCATGAATCTCAGATGAGCTCAGGGCAAGCTAAAAGGAATCTTTTGATGAGCTATAAATACCCTCTTTCTCCCACTACCTTGCCTTTTTTGGTACTTTAAACAAAGTTACCTAAGTCAGGGTAGACCATTTAGGTTAAAAGCATCTGGTTTTACCTGCACTGAAAACATACTGTGAATGCTGAAATCCATCATTAACTGTTTTCTTCCTTCATATTTTTTTAAACAAATGTGCATTCTGGAGCACCCCAACAAAGAGAAAAAGAAATTATAGAATTAATTAAATTCCTTTAAAATATACTACCATTATCCCAAGCTTCTAAGCATTAGGTTCCACTGTGCTCATAGGTATAACAAAGATCACATACATGGTTGGAAGGAAGTTTCAGGAAGGATTTGTTTCTAGGAAATTACTTTATGTTAACCATAGGGTATGAATCTAGTGGTAAATAAAATGTACTGTGTCAAAGAGAAAACATAAATCTCTGGGATCAGTGTGCCCCACTGTCCAGCACATTCCCATTAGAAACATAGATATAAGCTAATCCCAGAAAAAACAAGTATTTAGATGATTACTACATATTTCTGTTTGTCACTTTTATGGAAGTGTCCTTTCCTGATTGCATTACAAAATAACCCTTTAAAATATATGGAACTCGGAATTCTTGGATGAAGCTTCTGCAAGCCTTGATCCCAAACTCCATGCTTAAATCACAAACTTACTGCTTGATCACAAATGCTGCTTAAAAGTAAGCAATAATGCATGGTGCCTGTATTGTCTCATTTTTAAAAATAAGAGTAAAATAAAATCTTAAGTACTTCCAACTCAAATTCAGTAAGATCCTCAGGAGTACAGGACTCTTTTAAAAGTACTATTTTAGATTACAAGGCAAGGCCTCCAGCTGGTGAAAAAAGATGATGAAAACCTCTATTTGGTGACCTCAGCTGCATTTCTGAACCATCTTTTTTTAAAATAAAAAACATTTTTGAAGTTTTTCTAAGCAGAAACAAAGAATATTGTTCTGCAACTAACAAGACAGTAACTCCCAAAGAGCTGACATGCTTACATTAGAGGTACATGAGATGTGGATGCAAATCACGTGTTTATTTGCAAGGTCCAGCCATGGAGCCATGGCCTGTGTCTCTGGAGGTCACACCACTGAAGCCCAGAACAGCTGCTCAGATTTTCCCTGTGTCACACAGGGACATGAGGAGCTGTTCCCCAGCACAAAGGATAACCTCTGGTGCCATGCATTCCTGCTCAATAGTACCTAGTGCTTGTCAGCACAGGCTTCTAAAACAGACACCAAGCATTTGGTGTATTTAACACATACTTAACATAATGATGCTTATTGGGGAGCAATTCCTCCCTATAAAACTGTTCATTTATTGATTTCAGAGAAGTAACTGAGAACAGGGGTTTGATCAGCTGGTTTCATGACAAGGTTAAAGAAAATAAGTCACCAAATATTTCTTTGTTCTGCAGAGTCCTGTTATACTAAAGATCTGGGAAGTTTGACTTCAGGAGTAAGCTTCCCCATCCTAAATCAATTCCTCAAGACTGCAGATGTGAAGAATGACATGGACAGAGAATTCTCTTGAGTGATCACCTGTTTCCATTCCTATCAGGACAATCACCAGTGCCAAAGACCTATAACTATCTGGGTTTAGTTTTTCCCTCCCTTGACAAAAATGGCCAATGTCTTGCCCAGCTGTGGGCAGAAGCCCCATGGCTGAAGCCCCCCATTCTCTTGGTGGCAGGAAGGAGCAGGGCAGTGAGGCACAGGAAACCCACTGCAGGGAGATGTACCTCCCTGTGCAGAGAGATGCATGGAAGAGTTCCCAGGGAAACTGCTCCTGCTCCCAGTGCAATAAACAGCAAGTATGGTGCTGCCCAAAAGCTGTTTCTTTTCTGTGATTCATTTGTAGGTAGCACAATGCAAAACATTCCTCTCAAAATGTAAGCAAAAGCAACACCTTGCTCCTCTGAGCATCTGCACAACCCCACAGCTAAAGGCTGTCACATGATGCAAATCACTGAGGAGAGAAAAAATTGACAAAAAGAAAAACATTTCAGTTCCTTTCAGTAATGTTTAACCTCCCTAAGTTCACGAACTCAGTTATCTAGCATTAGCCACTTGTAAAAATATTAGCTTCTGGTTTTCCTGTTTCTTCTGCTGGAGGATTAATTTCAGGGAACTTTCAGTCTTACTTTTGATTCTAATGCTCTTAAAACAACTACTAGAAAAGCCATGATACAGTCCAAATCAAAAACAAAGCCAACACAATGAAACATTTTATTCAGACCCATTTTTGTGCTAATTACTTGGTTATTTTCCACCAAATCTTTCACCAAACCCAAGCAGGCAGAAGTACAGGGGGGCCATATTTGTTAAAAACACAAAGTAACATCTTGATGAATCTGCCTCCTGTCTTTAAGAGCCCAGAGACACAAACAAAGTACTTATTATAACCAGCTACAAAGAAACACAGTCCTTGCTCAAACACTAACTGCAGGTTGCAAAACAATGCTCAGAGCATTTGTTTCAAATCTGTTATGTGCTACATCTCCAACCGCATTTCCATTTTTGATTAGTCCAGCAGCTGTGCTTTCCTGGAACAAGACCAGATCATAAACCCAGGATGAAGCCCCACTGAACACAAGATAAAGGGAAAAGTGCCAGACACTCCATAGTGCTCTTCAAGTTTTTGCTATTGCTGCTGACTCTACTTGAAGGACAAATATATACTGGCAACAGGAGGCAGTATAAAATTTTAACAATAAGTAGTCCCTGCTTCACCTGTTAAATTCAACTCCTTGCAAGCCAGGAAAAACATCTCTGACAAATGGAACCTGTAATAATAGGTGATTTTTTTAAAATTCTGGCTTTAATTATACACAAAAGTTGATGGAGTTGCAGCAAAGGATCATTTGGTATCTTCTGTTAAGCGACAAACACCCAGGAACACGTACAGTGGGAAGGTGGAGAAGCACCTCTGGAGCATCAGCTCTTTGGAGACCTGGCTATGAAGCCAGAAGCAATTCCCACCTCCCTCCCCACAACAGCTCTCAGTAGTTTTTTACTTCTGCAATTTTAACTTTAGGTAAAAAATGTCAGAATCCTTGCAGATTTGCAAACAGATGTGCTGGTGGAAGTGGTTAAAGGAACATTTCACAATTCCTGTCCAGCTAGAGTGAACTAACAAAGGTGATGCCAAGCCACAGCTTCTTTACACAACCACCCTGGGTAGGAAGCCAGGAGCACTCTGTACTCAGTTACTGAGTTGCTGCTGCATTCCTCAGGAGCTTTCCAGAAATCCCCCAAGAGCCACTCAATCTAGTACTTTTTCCTCATACAAAGCTGAAACAACAACTTTCTTCTGCAGAACTACTTAAGAAAGTCCAAGAGTCCTGACCTGAACTGGTCAGGATCACTCCTTCACACATCCCCCCAACAGTTTTAAAGGAATATTATTTATTTCAATATAAATTCAGCTTTGTAGGTTTTTTTATATAAGTAGTATATCTAGAAGTTATTGTCACTCTGGAGCTGTTCTGAAGAGGGAGTTTGATTTCAGCTTTTTTCTTTGAAAGGATGTGACAATATATTTCTGAAAGCAAACAAACTGATGAGCAATTTTCAAATAAAACACATTTTTTACTTCTGTTTACATATCTCAGAGCTTAAGTTATTTTTATTTCTATGATCCAGACTACATCTGCCACTTCCACAAATAAAAAATTGTTCAAACTTAAATGAATAGTTTATCTCATTGCTTGGTGCAGCAGCACCACTTACCATTGAAACCATCAATTCTCTAGGCAAACTAGGTCTATGGATAAGGAAATTGCCATAAATACTGCCATCAGCTTATAAAAATATAGAAAAACAATTTTCTTGCAGAATAACAAACTGTTCCTCATTGGTGGTATACACTGACTAAAAGAATTACATGGAAGCAGGACTTCTGTAGTGGTTCACCCTGCTTCATTTGTTCCTAGATCACTTGTCAGAGGCTTCAACAGAAATCTGGTGCTGAGTTATGCAAGAGTTGTTGATTCCACACATAATCCTCTGGAAGTTTTGGTTTTTTTGGTGTGTTGTTTAAGAGTGTACTGTATTTGAGATGCCTTATGTTCGTTTAAATGGAAGGAATAGAAACCACCACTATATATTCTATTTCCTTTTACCAAGTAAACTTTCCAGTGTCCTCTAGGACTATCTCCAGGCTGGATATCAAAGATGGGAAGAGCAATCAAGGTATCGAGGTCATGATCTTACCCATATTTTCCAAAGTTTGGGTGAGTTCAGATACAAGGTTCTGTTTTTATTTTCTGCCTATGTATAAATACATAAAACAGCTCAGTCATACCAAGGTGTGCTGGTCCTTTCAGGGTAATTCTCACACTGCGACTCCCATGTGGTACAGCAATCACAGTTTCTTCCCCTACAAAGATTAAAGAACTGGTTTAGAAATTATCTTTCATCAGGGAATTTGTACATCACATAATTAGACTGAAAACCGTCAAACGTGTCTAAGAAAATATTTCACAGCTTTCACAATTTTTCTATTAAAAATAATATGCTATTTTATTAAGTACAGGGTACCAAGTCTGTTTGCTATGTCATGCAACTACTAAGACCTACAAATGGACTTACAAATCTTGCTTTCTCTTGGAAAATAATTTGCTATTAACAATAACAACTCTGAAATGTCAGTAGTGTATTAGGAACATATTTATACTCTGTTGTCCTAGTTTTATTTTCTAATCACTGAATTGACATAAGGAATCTGCTAAGTAGTCCTTCCCCCTTACAAAAATCTGCAGCTGTTCAGTCTCATTTTGCCCACACCTCATTTCCTGCTGCAGGTCACAACTTTAATAAGTGGCAGGACTTACAGGAAATAAATCATCTACTTAACACTAACCCTTAACCAATTACAGACCAGTTAAGAGAAAATATATAATATCTATAAGGTATATGTTATAACAGTGTCTGCATCTAACTTACCATATAAGATCATTTCTTCCAGTAAGAGGCTCAATTTAAAATGAACTATAAACCAAACCAGCCCCCAACAGGACATATCAATACAAAACAGTTTTTGGCTGCCTGAAAAGCCTCTTCATATATAAATGTGCAACACACTTACTTCAGTGCATTTTACAAAGGCAGAAAGTTATTACTTTTCATTTCAAGTGTAGGAAATCTGTGATTTGCCCAAGCAAACTGAGTTACCAGTCAAATCAACAGGCTAGATACCCTCATGCCAAAAAAAGCAGTGCTCTCAGAAAAGGGATATCCACAGGGATATCCACAAAAGGGAGAGAGAAGCATCCAAGGAGCTGCCACCCATTTCCATCATGGCCCAACTGTGTAGTTTCTGCAAGGCAGCCCTGCCACACGTGCCCTCTGCAGCTGCACCCTGCACAAGATGCTCTGTTTGGTGATGAAACTAATGCACATTCAGTGGCTGGTGCACAGGAAGTTCCTTTTTGCAGATTCAAAAAGTAATGTGTGTTGAAAGTCAGTGATACACTGGCTCCAGAATTACCCATAAAATATTTAGAGGAAGAATAGTTGAGTTTAGTTTTAACTAAAAAAAATAGGTTAAAAAGCTTTCTTTCCACTTAAACCGGACCCCTTTATAGTAGATGCTAAATTATCAGCTTCTGGTTTACATCTCCTTAGCATAAGTATGATTTCCTGCCAAATGTTCAGAATACTTCAAGCAAATACTGCAATTATTTTTTCTGAAATAAACACCTTCTTATGTTACAGTTTTTATATCGTCAATTTCTAGGAAGGACATTTAAATATAACAATTTATTTTGGATGTAATAAAATATGAGCTTTATTAATTTCATTCTTGTGTATTCCACCAGAGTGAAAAACACTACAGTAAAATAATAATACAACTAAGGAGTCCTGGAAAAAACATTAACTACTGAACCACTTAATATCGTTTTGCATCTTGGTTTTTCATCAGAGGAATTGCTAAAGATAGCCAGGAGGTAGTGGGTGTGTATATCTCTAAAGTAAGGAAATAACTACTGAATTCACATGTGCTCGACAGTCCTTGAGAGAAAGCAGGTTTGAGGGGCCCATCTGTCCTTACTTGGTCGGGAATTGAGTCCCATCCTGATAACAACCAACGATCAGTCACAGCACAAAACCTCCAATGAAAGTCAGATGATGAGCAGTTCAGAACACATGACCTGCTGCTCTGAAGGAACCGAGGGCAGCCTGTGCTGCACAGACACAGCCTGGGTTTGCAGATGTGCACACATGTGCAGCCCTGCTCCTCTGGAGAACAACAGGGTCGATCTGCTGAGCTTCCTGCACCTCCCCACAGGCAGCTCCGCTGGCCCCGGCAGACCCTGCAGATCCCTTTTCAGGATGCCTCACATTCCTTTAGCAGTACTACAGACATTCCACCCTCACCGAAGCACTCTCTGATATGGTCCAAAAGTCTCATGGGGGTGCTAAATTTGGTGTTTCTCTGCGGCAGAGACAATATTACCAGAAAGTGTTTTATTTGCATTAGGGATGACTAAGCTCGCCGCCGCAGCAGCAGGCAACCTCTGCAGCCCACAGACCTGTCAAGAAGTCTGACAGCAGGAGATTTTTGTAACCTGACTGAGATAATTATGACCTAGGGCAGTCTTTCCTTGAGATGAAGTAAATTACAGGAAAAAATAAATGTGAGATTTTTGGACTTCTGAACAAAGATGAGGGTTTGGAAGAAACGGGACAGAACTGACCATAAGGGACTCCTCCTCCTCCTAGGGACAGCTTTGAAACAATAGTTAAGTTTGTCCAGGTCTGGCTCCAAAACTATATATTCCAAAGGTCTCTGGTTCTCAGTTGAATGTAATTCATATTCTTAAAGAAACACAAGGCTCTGTAAACCCACTCAAAATGGTTATGCTGTACATTTCCCATTAAATCAGTAGGGTCCACACTGTTAAAAGCAGTGAACTCTTACAAAAACATAAGGGGAAATTGCTACCCTGAAATCCATACCGAGAATTTTCAATTACCTCTTTTTTCTCCCCTTACAGTATTTCTTTGAAAGTTAATTGCTGACCTTTGTCTAAAGATGAAAACAAATTAGCCCAAATTCATCTGGAACATGCAGAAACACTAGACTCTAACATCTGAGCTCAGATTAGGGCTCACCTTAAAAACTGAGAAGCTGGTGAGATATTGTGTCTCTGTTCTAACACTGCTTTCAGGACAGGGGTTCCCAGCAGCACGTGGAGTCATCTCCCTCCACTCTCACCCAGAGACTCTCTCAGGAAATGTGTGCACACAACACAGCACTTGCTGATTAAGCTCCCAGATTACTTTTACTTTAGATGTCAAGGTTTGATCCTGTTTCTATGGTGTTAATGTGGATTTAGATCTTGGATCTCAATGAGAGCAAGATCAGACTCCCTGCTATGGTAAGACTGGGAGCTAATCCCCAGGATCAAAATAAAGGAGCCACATTCCTAAACTCAATCCAATTCAGCAGGTTTTATTTATTTTTCCATGTGGGCCATGGTGGACCCATTTACTGTTTCACATATGGGCCAGTTGGGATTTTTCCCTCTCTCCTCTTATAGCAGGTCAGAGGTTTATTTCAGGTCTATAAAAAGTGTTTCTTCTATGTATTTGCTCAGAACTTATTTGCTGGTTCCCTGGTTCTGATTGAAGACCTTTATGCTCTCAAAATACAAAGAGTAATCCAGGAACAACTACAGCACACAGGAACTAAAAATCTCAAAATATTTGGAACCTTATTGCAGTGGTTTCCCTCATCCACTCGGGCATCAGGCATAGTTTCAGAAGGCACTGCTGCTGGGCTTTGTGCTGACCTGCCTAATGAAAGCAAACCCAAATACATGCACTGGAGAAAACATAAAAGACATGCAGTAAACAGCCCCTCAAGAGAATGGATCTTAAAGAAATGCAGTGCAAAATAAGTCATGAAATAACCAATGTGCTTACAAAGAAATTTCTTCAAGACAAAAGAAACCATGAAAGTACAGAAGGAAGCTTCATACTACCCATAATAGCCCCAGCTAAACCAATCAAAATAAAGGGATGTCTAGACTGAACCAGTTGGTGCTGAAGACCCAGCATCCACACTACAAAATTTCAGGTGCCTCATTGGGACTAATTCTAGTCTGATTCCATGGACTGGATGTCCTATAGCTGCTGGAGAACATCAGGTGCTTTTCTGGGACACATCATCTGGTTTAGCTTCATCCAAAAAATTCCAATTTATGCTCTGCAAGACCACTCTGTGATGTGAACTGATGAACAGTATATTAGGGCCATGATGAAATTTTCTTCAAAAACATGCTCCTTATCCATACTGGAACACTAATGCATTGGCATTCTATCCCTCCCCACACACAGTTTTCCTGCCAAACCAGTCCCAATTCCCTCTTCTGGCTCCACAGATAGCTGATTTTTCCCCTTCCTCTCCAAGTGTTTTTGACTCCATCTCCCACCCAGATTCCTTATCTAATCTCAGTCTTCTCTTCCTCTTTCCTTGACTCAGTGTGTCTGTACAGCCAGTCCCACAACCTCCACCCACCTTCTCACATCTGCCTTTCCTTCACTGCATGAACTAATGGCAAATTTTTCTGTTCAGCTCATCTCATCTTTCCCTCTCCTCATGTGATCGCATCATTCCCTGTCATAAGTCTGAAGCTCAGGAGATTGGAAGCTCTCCACCAAATCTCTTCTGAATGCCTGAATGTGAGGTAGGAGGCATCACAAAGTTCATCCCATGGCACCTGGTCCACACTACAGTAAAGCAGAAAGCAAGAGCAGCCTCAAGTTAAAATTTTAACGGCTTATTTCTGGAAGAGCAACATGTTAATGTATTCTAAGGAGGCTACACACATGCAATCTGTTTGCAGTCAGGACTTGTAACAAGCTAGAGAACACTTAAAAGGATAAGTTTTCAGAAATTTCAGCTGTTAACATCCAAGAAGATTCCACTGAAACTGAAGGAAAAGGTTGGGGATTTTTGTAAAGGTTGTAGTAAAATACGTGTTGATGTTCACAGACATTGCAAAAGACTTATCCATGACCAGAAGATCATTGCCTGCCAAATTTCAAATCCCTGGTCTGTGATCAAGTCCAACAATTGGGGGATTTTAAGACATATTAAATAAAAGGTTTCAAGAATGTTTTGACAGTGGGAAACAACATGTTTTTCTCCTCTGTGTCCTTGGAATATGCTGAGCTGTTTTGGCTGAATTTTCTCCAAAACACATAGCACCTGGCATGAGAAGTTACTGACACGACTGTCTAATTTTGGCAAATAATCCTTCATATAAAATGAAGTATCAGACAACCTTGACAATTGGGCTTGCTAGCTCCATGTATATTTATTTCAGAGGGGAAAAAAATGTGAGGCAAGAAGTTGTCACAAAGTTGAGCTGGCTGATGACATACAAGAGGGAGCTGTGCCAAAGGCCTCTGTTTAGATAAATGACCAAAGTGAAATTAGGTTTTTGGTTAAGCATGCTTGGGGATGATGGCATACATCATGTGAGAAGAAGTGACCAATGGTATATTACACAAGTGCCATAGGAAATAAAGCACATGGAAAGGAAATTCAAACAGTTACAAAGCCATCACCAGTGAAAGCTTTTATAAGAAGCTCTTTAGGAAAACACTACAAAAGGCAAAACTTGCAAGTGTCTTGCAGTTTGGGAATCAAATAAAGCCAAACAGGGACAAGTCCATGCCTTCAACTTCACCCCCCACTGAACCAGCATCTTGTCTTCTTTGTTGGTATCAGAACCAGAACATTTTTCTACCATTTCTGGTCAACAATGGTGCAGAAAGGAGATATGAGGGCCCAATCCTACAATTTTTCCATGTGCACAAAGTGCAGTGAAGTTAATGGGAGTTCCATGCATTTAGTACTAGAAACTTCAGGCCCATGATATCTCATTTCCCAGTGGGATGGTACATTTTACAACCTATTACACTTTTTGTTTGAATATCGTTAGTCAAACCTTTTATCATTTTACCAGAATGTTAGAATCTGGCTTCCTGACAGAAGTTTAACTTACTTTGTCTTTCAAAGGCAATTAAGTGTTAGTGGAAAAAATAAACTTTTGAAATAATTGCTCCTTTCATATTTGCAAAGCAGTAAGCTCCCTTTCACTGCTGTTTAACTTTCTGATCAAAGACATTAATTTAATGTAAAAACATATAAAAAAGATAATAAAACAAAATTAGTCCTTCATGAGAAATCATTTGCTATCAAATCCTAAATTTCTTTGTTTTAAAATAAGGGCTAAGATAACCAAGCACTTTAGTTTCCCTTATGCCTCTTTTTTATACTAAAATCTTTGGCTCTTTCTTTCCTTCCAGTTTTTTAATTTGCTTCATTGAACAGTAAAATTTACATCCTGCTCACAGCCTTAAGCTCCCTCTTAAATACATTTCTGTCATGTGTCGATATTTTCTCAACACTAGTTCTGAAAGCTTCCAAATGACTCTTTGGAAGATAATGTGCCTCCCTTCACTGATATTTTACCACAAAGAAAGGATGGCTTTATTTCCACATTTCATTCACACACAGGATGATTATAGGGAACCCATTGCATAGTGCTGAACAACTTGACCAAAAATATATTTTGGCACCATCACAATAACCAAGAAAAACATCAAGTTCTGAATTTAGTAGCATGTGTACTGTTTTGCTTATGCCAGTGGTAATTCATTCATATCATCCAGCCTACTGCAGAGCAAGATAAACCCAAAACTTGGCAAAACTGACATATTTCCTCAGAATAGTCTTTCTTGGTCTTTAATTTTAGAAGACTCTTAAAGAGACACTGAGTTACGACAGAGGAAACAATGAACCATGGGCATTCTTCAAGGCAGTGGGACACCTTCCACCAAGTGATGTCAGCTCTTACCTGAGCCACAATACCACAGAATTAAGCACCTGCACAGTGGCACCCAACAGCCCTGCAGGGCAGTACAAGACACCACATTGCAAAGCAATGAGCATTGAGGTAGCAAACAAACTGCTCCAAGTTAGATCCAAACTGAAGCATATTGCAAACAGTGCCATTAAAAAACCCATGGAAATAGTTATATATACTACAATAATATTTTAGTATGATTCAATATACAAAGCTCTTTCAAAATCCGTGCAGAAGTGAAATCTTTGCGGGCTGAAATACAATATTAAAATAAATGCAGCTGTCAGAGGCAGGGGCTTCATCCATTAAAAAGAAAAGCTGGCTGCATTTGAACTTTGAGCACTGACTTTAAGAGCACCCTTCTATCTGGTGACTTTGCAGGAAGGTAATTAACCCCAAAGGCCCCATCTCCATGTGACAAATACACCATGTGAGTTCAGAAAAAGAAAAAATTACGTGAGGCAACTATTCATAGGAAAAATACATGGGACATGTGCTGTGAGATTCCAGGGAGCATCATCTGTGAGGGTGGAGAGCACCAGTGCCAGAGGGTGTTTGGAAAACTTTGCCTGCATATCAAAATAGCCAGAGTCTTCAGACTCCAGTAAGGGTCTAATTCCAATACCCTTCCCCTTTTATATTTTATATTTTCGATATTACTGAGACCTACAGAGTTACTCCCAGTAAGATGTTAATTATTTTGAGAAAGAATGGTGAAATTTGAGCCAAACAGAAAAGAGATAGAAATATTAGTCCCTTTCATTTTGTGCTTTTTGTACCATACAAGTAGTAACTTGCCCCTGAAGTTCAGCTGTTATCAGACACCACCAAAAAAAAAAAAAATCAAAGTTAATTTGAAAACCAGGTACTTATAAGCACAGGCCACTATTTCCATATTTCCATAAAACCATCTATAAGATGTTTCCATGGATTAATAACATTGCTGCAGCATCACATATACTGCAACATGAGGATACCCTCTAAAATAAGATGTGCATCTTGATGGTTATTCCTGATAGAATGAATTGAGTAGCTCTATTAAAAAAATGCATATCTCAAATTCTTTCCTAGCTATACCCTAATGTGTGGTATCCCTCACGGAATTTCACTAGACTAATCTAGCACAGACTTCAGAATAAGTAGCTTTGTAAAAGTGCAAACAAGTATATGGCTAAAAGGTCACTGCAATATGCATGCTAATACAGAAGCAGAAAACACAGTCAAGGATAAATTACCATAGGATCAATTTGCAACCTACTTTTTTCTGGTGAGACATGTGCCTTAGCTTGTCCCCTCACAAGCCTGCATGTTGAGCCATCTCCTGCACAGATTCCACAGTTGTCTTCCTTGGCATTGCTCCCAAGCTGTCGATCACAGCCCACTGCCTGCCAACATCAACACCACAGTCAGAAGGAGGGCAAAGCTGTAGTAGACATGCTCAGGTTTCTGGAATTTTATTTATTATGTTATCCTTTTGATTTTATGAGTTGGCCTCATTCTATCAAAGCATATCTTGCCATTTAGGATTTTAAAGCATGCTGTCATTTCCATGATTTTAATGATGAACCACAACAACTGATATATGAAGCTATTCAAGCATAGGAAATACATGAATCCGCTTCCCACTACTTATGTGAATGAATACCATTGAGCATTATTCTTTCCAACACAAGGCATAACTATGTTATTTACAGTTTGGTTTTCATCACCTGTTTAATTATGTCTGAGAAGGATTATTTAATTGCATTTATCCTAAGTTAAAAATTTAAAGGGCACTCAGCCCTCAGCTTCACAGACAGGGAGTTGAGGGCAGTGCTAACATTCTAGTGTCTTGGCCATTCAGAATTTAGCTGGCACTTGTGCAGATCTATTTGCCATTAACATCAGTGTCAATTGCATACACATTCGCTAACCAGATTTTAAAAAAACTTGGACAATTCATTTCTCACCTTTGAATTTTTTCTGGTTTATGAATATAAGACCCATTCTATAAAACTTTCCAAAGATTATTATAAAAACACCCAAACTTAAACACTGCCAAAAATTCAAAAAGCAATTTAAAAAAAAAGCCCTGTCAACTGAAAACCCTCCAAATTATAATGAAAACATTTTTCCAGGTTTTTCTTTTTCTGCATATCAGTCATCTCCACAAGAAAGATGGGAATGAGAATGGAAAGACAAAGAATAGACAAAAACTGACTAAAAGCAGCTTCCTGATGAATGGAAGATAAATATTTGGCCTCACCTATCTTACTCTCCACTATTTCATAGAAGAGTTTTTCAGGGAGTACCAAATGCTCAACAACGTGGTAAAAAGCTGATCTCCAGCTTCAAGTTTTCTCAAGTCAGCCTACCTGCCTCTTACATTCACATATCCCTGAGAAGGGCAGCTAATTTGTCATGGATGTACATATTTAACAAAAATCCAAACCGACAAATGGGTAGAAAATCCTCTGGAAACTCAGAGTTAAAAGCAGTGCTAGAATTCTGAAACTGGCCAGCACACGCCTCTTCCTATATAAAAATGCCTGGAAGGGGCAGTCTCAGCTGCCAAGATCCTGCATCTGTGCTGTGCCAGAGCTGACACACGATCCCCTTGGAGAGGTGAGGATCCAGTCCACACGTAAGAGGCAGGGCTGGGTCTTCCAGTCTGAGTCAACACACACACACAGACACACAAATCACACACATCCACTGCCAAACACGGAAAAATGCAATCTCAAAGTTTCACATGGCTGTGGAAAAGAAAACAAAGCAGCCCCACCTCCCCCTTCGTCCCCTTTCCCTTATTTTCCCAATTCCCTACAGCCTGAATTCCCTTTAGAGGAGGGCATTAATGGGGACAGTTTAGTCCTTCACTTGAGAGACCTGCAGGGAAGACTCTCAAGGACATCTCCTCCCTAAGGGCTTCAGATTCACCAGAGAAACCTACCTTAGCAGCAGGAAATTATTTTATTCCTGCAATTGAAGGGGACCTTAATTCCAGCCCAGCAAGCAATTAATGTTAAAAATATAGAAGCCACTTAACACTAACAGTAAATAATTTCAGTTTTAACAAAAACTTGGTTGTACAAATGCAAATGTACACATGTGTGAACATCAGGTGCTTATTTACCACACAGAAGGCATGTGGGAACACTGTACTGTAATTTAGGCATGGATTACAGATTAAAGTATTTGCACTTGAAATTGTCTTTAGCATTAGCTCTGGGCTCATTACTGACACCCAGAAAAACATTAAAAGGTTGTAAACAAATGACTATAAACAAGTCTATCTTTGCACTTTATAAACAATTAACATTGAGAAATGAATGAAAACATCATTTAAGAAACAGAAACTGACTGGACCACTCTGTGAATCAGAAAGCAGATGAAATTTCATGGGATATAGTAATAATAATGTGCTCGACAGACACATTTGCCTCAGCATTGACAACTCTTTCAGTTCCCAGCTCCACAACAGACTTTGTTTTCTGACCTTTGAAAACTCCTGTGTTTTTCCATTCCAATCCATGGAAGAGATCTAACTGCAGAACTCCAGCTGACAGAGATGTTGCATGAATTAATCTCCTAAAGTCTGTGAAGCATGCAGATGGTGCAGTGATGGAGACCATACCAGTGGTTGAGTCTATATTTCTATTTGGAAGACTTTTAAAGTTGTTACTGCCCTTCACTGATTCTTCTGCTCTTATGCACATAAAGACACTGCTAGAACATGGAGGTAAGTTGTATCACTGCAAGTGTAACCTAACCACTATGCCTCAAACACATCTCCATTTCATACAGCAATCTCCTTTTCTAAATATTAAAAAAAATCTGTTTATTCACTCATCAATTAATTTCAAAGGGAAAAATAAGGTGCAAATTCTGATACCCTGTGTGGAAACTCCCGTTTTTCTTAGTTTAATCTCTTGCATATTTACAGGCTACAGATGCTGCAGGTCTTTAGTGGCAGGAGGGCACTGAGCAAGCAGAGCAGGACCAGCCCACTAGGGCCCAACAGGACAATAACAAACATCCAGACTGGGCTCATCCACACAGCTTCTGTGAAAACAAACTCCCACTGGATGTAACAAAAATTACACAACTGTGCAAACAAAAGGCATTGTTGTGTCCTACACAGAATGTACAAAGAGATAATCAGCACAGCAGCATGCTTCAGAGGGCTGTTTCATATAGTATTATTGCTTATTTTTTAATAATACACAAATGTCACAGAAATAAAACAGGAGCGCTAGCTGCAAGGGACTTAGATGTGGGAAAAGGTTTACAGCTCCCCTGACAGCAAAGGTGGTGTGTTCAGCTAGATGCATTCACCCTCTGCAGATTTCCTTCCCAGATTATGTTTACATCAGCTGTTACAAATATGAATATCAAGCAATGATATCTGGGAACACAATCTAGAAAACAACTCAAATTATAATCACAATTTTGACTTGAAGTGAGCATAGAATCCCAGATTTTGTTTAACTTGAAGGACCCAAAAATTTAACAGGTTTTTAAGAGACAAGCCACAAATTTAGAGTTAATTCAAGAAGGAATCTTAATAAGTGAACACTGGAATGGGACATATTTTAAACCTCAGAGTCTAGAGCCAGCCTTTCTTTTCCTGTTTGTAAACCCTTGATCAGGTATGTGTCAGGTGAGCTGAACAGCCACAGATCTCCCCAGAAGAGGAAGATGTAAGGTACAGCATTGGAAACAGGGTCTCAAAAGCATATGGCATTGACACAAAATATTATGATTTTAAACTGTTCATATTGTAGCCAATAACTACTGGAGAGGAAAAAAAAAGTGCTTGATGAAACATTTTGAAGACAGTAAATTTTGTTATTTGCAAATAAAGCTGCAACCAGGACAAGAAAATGATAAATGAGAGCAGCCTTCCTCCACCTCAGCCAGCCAAAGAGGCTGATGATTTTCACAATTAAGGCATTTTGTGGGATTAATTTACCCCACATTGCTTGCTGTTTACAGAGCAAAGGGATCAGCTGAAAATATTACAGGCAGACTGGGAAAACATCTGCAGGCTTTTAGGGCATAGTCAGAAATAATATTAGGTGATTTTAACATAGGCTGAATAAATGAAACAAGTGATAACACAAACTGTGTAATGAAAGGGTTGGGACCCAGCAAATTTAAGAAATTTGTAATCATAAATATCATCATCCCAAAAAATGATGAAGGTACTGTAATGACCAGGCTGTAATTGAGCTCCCCAGACAGCAGGCAGAATATTCACCAATATGTAACAAAACAAACAGCAAGTAGAAATTTAATATAAGAAGAGTATTGAGGAAATGAGCAGTATGTGAATTTATAAAATTGTCCATGATGGGGTATCAATTAATATAGATATGGCAGGATTATTTTCAGAAACAGGTCTCCAATCCATTACTAATTTTGGGCACAACCTGAATATGTTACTTGTCTGTTCTTACAAAGGGGGGAAAAAAAAAGAAAAATAATTATCTCATTTACAGAATTACATCTACTTTTCTCACAAGCAGCTCAGATAGAAAGCATCTGGTTAAGCAGAGAACAAAAGCACTCATCTGCTTCAACAAACCTCAGCATGGCAGTGCTGTTGTGAAAGACAGTCCTGAAGGGTGTGAAATACTTTGGAGCATGCTTAGAATAGTTCATGTAGGTTCAGAAAGGCAAAGGAAGAGCAAAAGGTCAGGATATAAAATACAGTAATATAGATGAAAGAGAAGAAGAAAATCACTGCTGATATGTTAAACGTGACTATGGAACATTACAAATATTTTTGCAAATATGAATCCAAAAATCACTCAGAAGCCCATGTAAAACTGTTTCTTTAGGTCATATTCAATTAGTAGTGTTTCAGCTGAGGAATTGGACTTAAACAAAGAAATTAATGTAGCATGTTAATTTTGATTTGTGAAGGTCCAAGAATAATCTGTTAAATTCAAAAGGCTTCCTTTGTTAAGATGTTTAAAATTAAGCATGATAAGAAAATTGACAGGACTGCAAGGTGATGGAATTTTAACTTAAATTCCAACATGGTAAAAAAGCATCATAGTGAAAAACAAGGCAAACCCCACCCATACCCTCCCTCCATCCTTTCAGAGACTTCTCTTCATAAGTATAAATACAAACATGGACTAGAATTGCCAGTGCAGAGTCCAATACAGAATCAGGTTTTAAAATTTCAACATTTGCTTGTGAGACCATTGCTTTAGCCCCCCTGAAATGTGGCATTACCTCAGCTGGACTCACCTCCAGCTGCAGGCACTCCCAAAACAGACACAGCACCACTTTTTTGTAGAACTCATTCTACAGAAGTGATTTGTCAGTTATAAAAATATTACATTTCAATTATTCAAAAGGGTTTCTGGAATGCCAATGACTCAAGATTATATACTTCAAATAAATAAGCTGAAGATAAACCTACGCTTTATAAAATAAAAATATTTATTTCAGAGATGAGTAAAACCAGACATCTCTGCATAACAAGCATCATGTAAGTGTTAAGTGTCATTATTGTTATCAAAAGCATGAAATCATATCCAGAAATGTAGATAATTATAAATAATATTTCTCTTTCAAAGTGAGCTTTCCCCCTTCTAGGGTCCTCTGGAGCCAAAGATCCAGGTATAGCCAGAAAAAACAAATATTCTGAGTTCTCCTAATAGAAGCAGCCACAAAAGAATAAATCACTGCAATTTTTATTTGTGACAGATACATAAATTCTATGAAACATTAAAACTGAAGCTGCCATTATTTTTCTATCTACCATGTCTTAGACTAAGCTCTTTAGCAGACATGTCATTTAAATATTCAGCAATGTATTTGTTAAATACTAAATAATTTCCTACTCTGACTAAGAAATTTATTATTGATACAGACTCTCATTTGTCAGTGATTCCATTGAAATTATCAGGTAAGCTTCTGTTTTGCAGTGTTCTATGTTTGCTTGAGGGACTGCAGCTCAGTGTCAGGGAGTAATGCCCTTTATTAATGTGATTTGGTTTAACAAAATGAAAACAGAAAATCAATTCAACTATATATCAATATGCCATAATTACCATCCCTCTACAGCTGCTGAGCAAACCCCCCAGGTGTCAGGAAAACCCAGGTGAAGGCTACTCTGGGTACATTTCTATTCATGTGCTTCCAGTGGCCTGGCTGTTTCAAAGGATGCACAGAATGTGTATTCCAGGAACAACCTGCAAGTGGAATTTCAGCTCAAACATACAGATGATATTTACTGAAATTCAGCTAAAGCAGAAAACCCAGAAAATCATTCATGGGCAAGTGCTCAATATACTTAAAATGTCGAAGAGGTGCTGCATTTCTGCTGAGCAAGGAACTGCACCGCAGAATGCACAACTGGAGATGATAATTGTACTTCTCACAAGGAGTTACTGCACAGGAGATCCTTCCCCTCAAGGGCTGAAGAGTCTGTAATTATCTCAGTACACGTTGTCCAGTGGATATTATTTTAAACCTGGCCAGCAGCAGATCTGAAAGGTGGCAAAAACTTTGTGTCCCAGGTGCAAGTGCCCTCCACTGCCTTCAAAACTGTTAAGATTTGCAAAATATAATGTGAAAATAAGCTATTACACCAAGCATATCCAACTTAGTGATCTGACTGCTCAGCCACCAGGATAGCAGTATTTGGACTTTTATAAACAAAATTATTTATTTCAGGCTTACAAGAGATGAGAACTAAGATAAAAATGGAATAAGAACATCTACATACTACTAAAGGTTATCAGCATTGCCCAAAATACAAGATAACCTCCAAATTACTTCTGATAAAAATGCCTTTTCCAAGTTTTTGACTTGAATAAGAAAGGACATGTTTTATTTCAGCATTTACTGGTAAAGGAAGAAAACAGTGAAAAAGACTTACATGTTAAAAAACACAAATCTCTATTGCAATTCATTAGAATCACTCAATAGGGAAAATTAAAGTCCCTTGGGTCTTGCTCAGAGAAAAGGGATTTTTATTTCCAAAAACACAGACACTCACAAAATCCAAAACTCAGAGAAAATAAGGTTGTGTTTCATGGCACAGTTGCATGTGCTGTGACAGTACAGAGATCTCATTGCATCAATGTCAGCTATTTGCTGCATTTTTCCCTGCTCTGCTTGTCTGAGCTCAGAATCCAGCAAAGGCAGATGTCAAGACTGACTGTATCCACACAACAAATAACTAATTTTAAATACGGCTATGGGAATTCATAGTAATAAAAATGAATGAAAAAACTGTCATGTGAAAATCCTGCTCTCCCTTGGTCAATATTTTCCATGTCTCTTTGCCCTGCTGTAAAACCCTGCTGTCATTCAAAGCCCATCTATTCAGGACTTTGCAATCTCTGCTCACATCCTTCACTTCATGCTAGCTTCAGCTTGCACTTTATTCCTACACAGATAAAATATGTCCCCGGAGAGAACATAAAGAAAAAAGCTCCCACTGTCTCTTTCCCATGCTCATCATCCACAAGTAATTGATTCTGACAAGCAGAGGGAGAGATACCAGAACAACATCCCTCCAATTAAGCAATTTACTTTTTTTTTTTCCTTTTAATTTACTTTAAAAGTAGTGTGGAATCTAAGCTTTCAAGCAGCACTTTCAAACCCTAGTTTATCCTCACTGAGGATTTATCTTGGTCTAAAGTCTGATGGCTTTATCTAAGTCATGATTTCCTTCTCACATGGTCCTGCCTCACAACTCTTCAGTTCTGTCTGAGCTAACAAAGAAAGGCCTGATTGTGGCACGGGTTCTCACATCTCTGGAATCAAACCAGCCCAGGACAGCAGCAGCCCAGACAAGCTGACACAGGCTTCAGCATGTGCTAATTAACAGAATAAAGCCCCTCCAGGCTCAGGACCACAGTGAACTCCCCAGCCCATCTCCTTCCCACAAAGCTGCAGTCACAGCTGCCTAGGTGAATGGGCAGCAGCCTTGCTGGGAGGAGAAAAACTTCCTCTCTTTGAGGATTTTCAGTTCCTCACAGGTAAGAAATCAGGCAGAAAAGGCAAAGTGTGCCAAAATGCAAACCTCAGAACGGAGATGCAAAATAAGTCAGAATGATGGGCACAAGGAGACGCTCCATGATGCTCAAATTCCTGAGCCATCCATACAGAGGAAAAGAATGTGAAGCAATAAAAAACTCCCAGAAAATAAAAAAATGCAGTGCATAAAATTCACTGCATACTAAAGGGCTCCTAAAAAGACTTTCCACATATTTCTGCTGACATTTTATATCTGAAGGCAAGAGGCTAAAGAGTGTTCCACAACTCTGTAAATCCACTTCCATCAAATAAAACAAAGTGCTTCCAAAACCTTTAACTCTTACTACAGGATCTGTCACATGCTAGAGGAGCTGAGAGATTATGGGACCACCCAGCAGGAGCAAGTACCCTTTCCCACATGGTCTCCATTTGAAAAAACACACATACACACAGCCAGAGGATAGGACACAAACTCCCAGTGAGCTTCTTGTTTGTGAGAACACTTTCAAAAAAGAAATCAGTATATGAAATCAAATTACTTTGCTCCTTTACTGACTGGGTTCAGCCAAATCTGCCTTGCTTGGTGAAGTTAGCCCTGGGGGATTTGAAGGTTACTAAGGCTCTACTTCAAGATAACACCCAAATCATGAGTTTTTCTGCTATCACTGCTCAAATGATTTAGGTCTTTGCTAGGCTGGGAAGTAAAGTCACATTTGCACTCAGCTCACTAAAACAAAACAAAACTTGGCAGTGAATCACTTACGACCAAAGAGGTACAGATAAGACACTGGAGATCAGAAAAAACCCACTACTCATCTGACAAGAAAGGATAACTTCCACAGCAAGAAATCCCTATGGAGAGCATTCTCCATAAGAAACAGTAGGAGAAAGAATAAGATAAAACCTGAAAAGAAACACCAGTTTCTAGCAGAAGTGGGAAACTGAAAAACAAAAACAAGTGATCCCAAAAGACCTTTTCAGTGTCTGAGAGTATCCCATTATTACCTGCGGTGTCTGAGAGCATCCTGTTATTATTATTTATTTATAAAAGCCCACCACCGAGTTGCCAACAATGTCATCACAAGGGAACAACTACACCAAGGTGGGCAGTGACATTCAGAGGGGGCAAGTGCAGCCCTTGAAGGGTGGCTCCATGATCTGCTGGCCTGGGCAGTGCCAAGAGCTTCCACAGGTGAGAAACCAACCCCCTGAGGCCAGGGATGGTGACAGTGACAGGTCACCGGGATGCAGCAGCCCCTGCTTAGCTCAGCCCCATCCTCCAGTGGGACTTCTGGAGAGCCACCAACATCTCCCAGCTGAGCTGCAGCTGGAGCTCCCCACTCCCAGTTTTATCACGCCTGTCACACGTGTGCAGTCACATGAAGTTTTTCATGTGTAGCTCTGAGAGCCAGAAAGTTTTGTTGGCTCTCCCTGAGTAACTGCCAGTCTTTCTGGGCAGGGTCCAGCCTGCCAGCTCTGGTGCAGTAACACATACACAGAGTACAGGCATCTACACAGGGGTTCCTTCATGCTCCAAAATGCACTTTACTCTGTGCATTTGCTAATTAGTGGTACCCAGGAGAGAATGCCAGGTTTAGTATAACAGCTGGCTTGACACAGAGCTACCTCAAAATCAGTTCTTCCTATGAATCACTCAAAGGCTAAAAAGAAGAAAAATGCAACACTGACCCTTTTTTTTCTAATTTTAAATATTAAAAAGAGATCAAGAGTAAGTATTAATTTTGGGGGGAAAAAAGTGCTTTTTAACAGCTATTCAGGAATTAACTACTCAGACTAACATGTGTTAGAAAGATGTCTGCAGTAACACAGGATGGAAAGGAAACCTTCCTTTCTAAGTCTCTGCACACCAAACCTCCTGTGCATCTTGGGCAGTCCTTAAGCATATTTACAGGCAAAAAAATGGATTTGCAGGAACCAAAAGAGAAAGTACAGAAAACAAACAGTTTGAGAAAGCAACTCTCAGGATAAAAGGAGTCAAGATGCAAAGAAATTAATAACCTGCTATAATTTTAAGTTTAAAACACAAACAAAGCTTATTAAAAAAAAAGAAAAAAAAGTGCAAGAGCCTTCCAAGAGCTTACAGAAACTGTTTTCAATGAAAACTCTGACAGATATTTACATCCAGCATAGAAGTGCTTTGGTGGTGAGTGATACCTACTCGCCATATGATGACATGTGACAGAAGAGAGCTAGCATGGCAGAAGTGGATGGCTCTCCCCTTGACATGTGGGATGTGTTCTGATGTCAGCTAAATTTATGCCATATGCTACAAGGCACACTGTAGTGTCTGCCTTTTTTGGAACACAAACAACTTGCTGACACTAAATGGAAAGTTCACTGCAGGATTTACATCATCCTTGACCTAATTGTGACAACCTAGGACAGAACTACTCAGGCTGCTCCTCAGGACTCCAGATTTTTTGGGTGATGCGTGTATTTGTTGTCCAAACATATTACTCCATATTAGGAAAATTACCACTGTAACCATTTCAGGTGCTGGCACAAGTAACACCCCATTCTGCATTCTGGTAGAAAAAAAGCAGGTCTGCACAAATTAAAAACAAAACCCAAGAAGAGGCAGGGCCCCAAAGCAGGCGGAGTAACTGGGTAAATGTTGCCCACATATGTGTCTGACATGCAGATGTTTTTAAATGTCTCCACCCACAGCCAGATGGGCACAGCAGGAACATATTATATGAAAAAATGTTTGGGGAGCTATACAGAGACTAGAAAAAATATCAGAAGTGTGAAAATCCTGGCAGTGAAGTTTTGACCTGTCCCCATTTAACACAACAGCCCCAGATATTTGGGTTGATAACAGAAGCAGGGAAGTAGCAAATGAAAACATGATCAAATGGTTTCACTGAGTTAAGCCTCAAACAACCCCAAAATATCTTACTAATTTTCCCAATAAACCTTTACTGCTCCACCATCTTTAGATTTCACCTCCTGTAAAGTCTCACACCTCCTATTCAGAGTGCAGCTTTGTCATCTCACAATTTTCTTTGATAGAGCTTATGCAGCTTGATTTGCTTGATAAGGGAAGTGCAAAGGATCAGAACTGAAGCTGGATAACAAGAATTCACCATCTTTGTAAATTCATATGCTGCCAAGGTGAGAGCTTGAACAAGAGGCAGAATTAGTGAAGCAGCCCAGCTTAGCAGGAACCAGAACAAAAGTGAAATCACGCTGGGGAGGAGGGGAAGTTGAGTCAACTTCGAGACAATAAATGAGCAAAACCAGCACCAGTCTCCTTTACAGAAAGTCTTTGGTGTTCCCAGGCATAAAAGTGAAGATCCTCACATCAGCAGTGTGATGTGCTCATTTAGATGGGTTAGCTGTAAAAACACTTGCCAAGCAATTTGCTGGTTGTGCCAATTACATGTCAGAACCCACCAGACAGATCTTATAGCAACAACTGAGGAGAATCACGACTGTGCTGTCTCTCTTAAGAGCAGTTAACTAAATAACCATGTTTTTCTGGGACAGATTAGGCATCAATTTGTTTTCTTTTCCTGCTCAAACAGGAGTAGCACAAAGCTCTGTGTTGGTTTCTGAGGAAGACCCCACCTCCCACAGCCTCTTTCACAAGAAGCAAGCCTTTCACTCTTCCCTCAAAATAGGAGTAGGTTATTTAAATGAAGCTTCATTTAATTTAATTGAATTCTACTTCAGTTTTTTTACCTCAATAAAATTATCCAACACTAAATTATCAAATATATACTTTAAAAAGCAAACATTTTCAATTTGTGCAAAAATACCTCAGGAATGACCAGTGACTTCAAGAAAATAAAGTTAAAACAGTTAATTGTTTATGAGTATCAGCAATAAATTTTTAAAATTGAGTAAGTTACAGCAGAGGACACATTCTAAACATGTTTGTTCCAGGCTTTTTTCCTGAAGATGTTACCTAACACTGAGAAATATTTTTGTGAAATTGGAAGAAATAATGAAAAAAATAAAAATGGGAGATGGAGAAAAGAAATTGATTCTCATCAACAGTGTAAGAGTTCCAGTTCTTGCTTCTGGAATGATTAATTTCTTCTCCACCATTTCATTTATTCTAAAAATTGATTATTTACGTTTCCAAGCATCTTGTATCATATACACACACGAATACTACAAAATGCTAAGAAGGAACATTGAAAGCAGCCCTTTTAAATGTACCTCCCAACTGCTCTTCACAAAATTGGATCCACTCTGGGCAAAGAGAATTTTATGCCGTGTATAAAATTGGGATGGAAGAAGGTGTTTGAAGTCGCTGTGGGAGACACTGGCACCCCCAAAGCACCCTGAGCACCAGCCCTAGAAAAGCCTTCAGGCTGCAGTGGGCACAGACAGCAAAGGCACCTCCTAGAAAAGGCTGGGCAACCCTCCTGGGTAAAAGCCTTTTTATTGGGATAGGAAGCATCACTAAGAGCATGGCACAAGAAATATATTATTTGGCAAGTGCTCCCAGAGTTTCTGGAGGTATATCCTATTTGCAATAGAGGGTAACAAACACTGCTGGATCCCACAGTGAAGCACCACTGACAAATGAAGTCTCTCTGTGAGGAATTCTTCTGTCCCAGAGCTGCAGATGCACCGAGTGTCGACACGACTGGCATTGGAACTACAACATGCACAGAAGTCACATAAAACCCACAGCAAGGTCCAGATCATATATTAATGCTGCTATAATCCATGCACCAGTCTTCTGCCAAATGTGTCAAATTTTCCTCTATAATAGAGCTATTTTTCTCACTGGGCCATATCCTGCATTTTTGAGTCACACACATTTTAGACATTTAACAGAGCAACAACCACTTGCAGAGAAAGAAAACTAATTGCAATAACATGTCCATTCTCTATAAACTGCTCTGTTCATAAAACAAGTTTGCAATATTGCTTTGTAAATGAGACATGGGCAAGGCTAGCAAGCCTCAAATATTGTAACTCTCTGCTTTTACACTAACTGTATAAAGTCAATAGCATAACTAATAAATAATAAATATATCTAGAAATTTATATTGCCATTTAAAGACTCAAACAATCAGTTCATGCAGCCACAACATACAGTCACTCATCCATACAACAAGACAGACCTACATACTCACACGTGCCATTATGGGCTGGATCCCATAAAATGTCCCATTTTCTCCTTAACAGAGATTATATGAGACTCAGAAAATGAAATGAAAGGCTCTGCAATTTTATCATGTCCTCACAGATATACTAAATTTTGGAAAGCTATAGCTACAATAACTAAGTTCATTAATTTTTACATGCATAAATAGAAGAGTGAATGAATTTTATTGACCTTTTATCTATATAGATAAATATCCATGGCTAAGGCAGTCAGGATGTTCTGTGTCTTCCTGAAAAGGTAATTTATCTACAACCCATTTGACAGCACTTGCAGATACATCTAGACTGATGAATAGAATGAAAAACAATCCCAAAGCACCAACTGAAGGGCGAAGTGCCTCTCAACAAAGCCCCCATTTAGATTCACACCATGAACATACCTGGCAAATCCCACTGATGCACATATCCAAGGATTCAGTGTTGCAACGAGTACCATCTAGCACTTTTGGGGCAAGCTCCACAACCAGGTTCTTCCCAAGAGCTTGACATTTCAGGGCACAAGGTGCAGTAGGATCATTGTACACAGGGATCCACTCGTAAAAGTGTCCCTGGTATTTGACATCATTGTAGGCAGAACACTGCTGTGCTCTAAAGTCACCAACATCTGAAGGGCAGTCCTGAAAACAAACAAAAAAAAATTTTTTTTTTAAACTAGGGAATATTTTGCATTTGCAGTAAAGTTATCTGATGAATAACACAGAAGCTCTTCAGGCAGACTTGGTTCAAGAACTGATCTGCTTTGACAAATACGTCACACTGAAAAATTTTACTATGTGTATTAAAAGAATTTATGTTGCTTAATCCATCGCTTGGAGTACAAATACAGAATATCATGCATATTCCAGCAATAGCAACATAATTGATAGGAGAGGATAATTAAAAATGCTAATTTTTACAACACCAAGCAGTACAGTTAAAGTCTGGTTCTACAGTAAGAATTAGCTTCTAAAGGAATCTATATATTTCAAGTAACTACAAGGTGATGTCTGATATTTGGTATTTTTCTTTTCAGTAGCCTTTCCCACTAAAGGATTTCTGAGGCCTCTACGCTCATTCATACATTCATAAGTTAGAGTAATGAAAAAGGTATTATGGCTACATATAAATAAAAAAATGAAATTTATCTAATTAATCGTTTGGTACTGCTTGAAAAAAGCACAAGATTTAGGAGAAAACACCAGAGCTTTCAGTGCTTAGCCCTTTAGTCTAATTACAAAGCACCTTCACCTCATGGAAGCAGTAAAGCTCATTTTGTTGGAATAAAATAAACTTCAAATTGGTAACAATTCATCCTGTATTTCCAGTTCTAATAAGACAGTTCCCTACCTTCTCCCACACAGTGCCTCAGCATACACAGCAGAAAGACCAAGTATGAGAACTGCTGGAAATAAAACATTCTAAAACATTTTTTTCTACATAAAGCATTGCACCCAAACAATGATGTTAGTATTAAACTATAGTGACAGGAATGGAGATGAATACTGATTGATTTGAAAATAACTTTGGTAAAGTACTGGCAAAGGAGTTACTGTGTCAATTCCTCACTGCAGACTTCATTTGAAAGTATGTCCAGTGTCAAAGAGTCCATATGCCAGACTGAAAGGATATTCTTCCAAGAATTCCAACTGCACATATAAGCCAGATGTGAGGCTGATTTTAGTAAAGTTTTGTTTTCATTGGATGGAAGACTGAAAGATTGTGATGTGTCAGGCGAACTCATGGAACTTATTAGTAAGTATTAGTTAACAATGCTGATCCCAAGCACGGCTTCAACCTTATCAGTGAGCTGAACCTTCCCTGAATAAAGCTGACAAAATAGCAAGTGCATGATAGAGGACTGGAGAGTAAAATATACAGGAGAAAGTTTTGAATTTCAGTCCAATGCCCCCAACAATACTGCACTCAGTCTGGGTATTTTTTTAACCATGGCTAACAGTAGCCTAAAACTGTCTCTGAATTGGTTGTAATCTACATAAAATACCTCCTAAAAATCAGTATTCTATCTAGTGACCAATATATGGAGTTTTTGCAGCTGAGCACTGAGCAAGTTACTGAACTTGCCCAGCAAAACTTTTCAGCTCTGTCTAATGCTACACCCTACAGTGACAATAATTTAGAATGATACTAACCATTTTGTATTATTTTTAATCTGGGATAATGCTAGTTTGAGCCATATTTTTTGAAACTATACAATGATGGAATAAGACACAGGGAGTATTTTACCTCTACAAAATCCCTCCAGTGAGAGCTTCTAGGAACATTGAATAAATACTGTGAGAAGCCACACATATTTACTGCAGTCACTCCCCAGAAATTCACCAAGTTTGCACTGGTGTAAATGAGAGCAGAATTTTGGCTCTGACTTATCTGTCACCTCTCATTTTCCACAATAGCAAGTCTAAAATGCAGAGAGGACTTCAGAGTTCATATGGATCCCATATGTTTCCCTCCCACCAATGCAGACAGAGGAGCAACTAAGGATCGAAAAATAAAAAGTGGACGTTAGATTCAGGTAAAGTTAGAAGCAGTATTTGGGAGCAGTGTCACTCAGCCATGCACAGCTACATTTTCATCACAAAGAATTCAAGAGTAATCAGTAAAGCAGGCAGAGTGCTGGCCTTCAGCTGAGCTCTGACAGGCTGCTGTTACAGTCCATTATCGCTGGGCGTTGATGCGGTGCCAAGACACAAACACCACCAAGCCAGGATCTCAAGCCCATGGTTACTGTATGTTTCTCATTGACTCAACACAATGCAGCTCCTTCCTTCCACTCGCCTCCTGGCTGCTTCAGAGCAAGTGAATCCTCATCTCCCTATTCTCTTTTGGCATCTTCAAAGCACCCAAAGTGATTCTGGCAGCTCGATTCACATGCCAGCTCCACCTGCTTTATGTTTGAGCTCTGTGCAAAAGCAGGAGCATAAAAGGAGCATCACAGAGGGGTATCAAAGGGCTGAAATTATTATCATTTGCATTATATCAGAGTTTGGATGGCAACCAAGTCCACATCCCAGTCTTCCAGGGAACAATAAATATTTGTATAAAGAAAGGAGTTTAAAGACAAACACAACTAAGCACAGAATGAATGCAATCAAGACAACAAGAGGACTTGCAAACATCAGTTTAATTCCATTAGAGTGGTTTGGAAAACTGAAAGAGGGTTTAAAAAATAGAAAGGGAAAGGCAGGGCAAAGATGTGAATGGTAGGCGAGGGTGAACCATGTTCAGGAAGTGGGCAGGGTCATAATATCAGACAATGATATGGGGGACCCAGCCCTCATCCTGTTTGTGTGTCTCTGGTTTTAATCTCTTCCAGACATCACTTCATTCCACCGTTCTCTCTTCCCTCTCAATATTTCACATTTTTTCTTACTTATTAAATTTTTTTGTTACAAATTTCAGGATTTCTCCAATTTCTTAGATTCAGCAATAGCTTTTCTATCACACTCAATCTACTGAACCATGGCCAAGGCCATTTGTAGGTTCACACACTGCATAAGGAGCTGAAGACGTATCTGTGAGGTCTAATACATGAAAATGTTGGCAAAAACAATCACACCCAGACCTCGCAGTGGAATGAAATGTATTTATGACATGACTTATGAACATATTAGATCTGAAAAAGATGCTTTAGACATGACTACCATGAAGATTAAAAACACACACACACACATATATCTAGATATATTCTTTTTTTTTTTTTTTTTTTTTTTTTTTTTTTGTGACACACGATTAAAAACTACTGCATCCAAAGGCTGGCTCCTTATGAAATATATCTTTGAGCTCTGGCAATAAGCACCCTCAGCCTTTGAAAACAAAGGTGACCTGGGAAATCTGTATCTTTGTAGGCAATGTTCATGTACAAAATATGAAGGTTGCATCAGACCCTGTGACTCTTGCCAACAATTACTCTACTGAAAAAAGCACAAAAGAGAAGGCAAGAAAATTCCCAGTAAAAATGATGACACCAAAGAAAGTCTAGCCCTTTGTCTCGTTTTATTCTTTGAATCTCATTTTGTTGAAACCCAGCCAAAACTGATGAAGTCATTGTTTTGTTTTCTTTTTGAAACTAGCTTCAGGTTCTGTGCTTTTCCTACACAATTTTCAGGCCACTTCTAAGCAGAATCAAGATACCCAAGCTGCAAATCACCTCAGCCAAGGGAGCCTTATGGTGCATCAGCATTGTAAATATAAACTAAATAAATGAACAGATTCGAGAGAATCTATGTAACTCAAGGTGAAATGTTATAGTCTAAAGCAGACACAGTACAGCCAAGATTTTCTGATTGGGATAAATTAGCTGGTTAAGTGGATGCTGGGACAGTTATAGATAAATGTGTTGAACAAGTGTGAGCATTATCTGCACTTAATAAAAGTTTACTTCGGACTTAAAAATTGAGCTGTCTTTTACAAAATAGTGGTTTTTTTCTGACCGTAGAAAAATCACTCTGGCAAAAATATAAGCGACTTTTTGGCACACAAGAATGTGAAATTTATGGGGAAGTGGCCCAAATAACTTGTTCTGTGAATAGGACCCTAAAGGATTAACTTAATCACTTCAACATAGTGCACATCATAGCATTAGAATGCAACACTGTATACAAAAAATGAAATTTAAAAAAGGGGTGCAAAAAAGACTGAAAATCTCATTGAACAACATACAATGGATAGTTTATTTCTCAAAAATCTCTGTATGGAAGGCTGAAAGCACACATGCAGTTTAAGGAAACCATGCACCTGGCATCTCAGTTATGATAGAAAGATAAGCAGGCTATACATACACCTTAATCTTAGCAATTATTTTGTTGTTAAGACCTTGAATTAATTTTTTGATTGAAATATCACTAATATTATTCTGGAACTATGCTTGAGTTCAATGAACTTACTACTATTCCATTACAAATCCACATGAAACCAATTTTCTGGTAAAATGATTCTTGTTCTTTTCATTAGAATGACACACATATTAAGTTGTGCTTCATTTGTACTCCCCAATATAGATGTTAGTGGTGTAATGTATCATGTAGCAAAATTACATTTGCAGACAGCTTTACACTGTGTATTTATACCGAATGTCTCATGTGGTTACCAGTAATACCTATTAGTATGGAAAGAAGCTAGTATAAACTCTTAATTTTCAAACTACAATTTCACTCCTAAAGTGAGAAGCCTCGATTAGAAATAATGCTTTTGGGAAAATTATATCATTTGAAACTAAACGGGCCTAGTAGTCTCAAATTTACATTAGGTGTAAGGTCCTGTTTCAAGGTTAACTCAGATCTAACATGGGGTTTGAATTCAGGGATGCCAATTTCAGAGATCAACTGTATTAACAGTGGAAATCTCATTAAATATATTTTCCTCAGGAGTTCTTCATTATCTAACCCATAATCTAGGAAAAACCATTCCTGAGAAATTCTGACTGTATCTGAACTGAAATGGGAACCTGATCCCTTTCAGACATGCCCCAAAACCAGAACTGTAAAGGCAGTTTCCTGTCTGGAAATTAACATTTGAATCATCATAAATTCAAACAGATTCACATACAAGGTGCCTGCCACTTATCGCTTTAAAATAAGTCCTAAAGTTAAAAACCAGGCTCCGGTGACTTCAGATAAATTCTCTGGGAGTTCAGAGAGGATATGAGAATCATCTTAATTTTCTCTATGATGAAGCATAAAGCGCCATCATTTCCATCAGATTTCTACTGCATAGATCTTGAAATGAACAGCGTCCACAGCTACACTAAAATGCAACAGATATCCTAAAAGCACACAGACCTGTGCATGACAGCAGGAAACGTGCCCAGAGTGACCTCACCACCCTCCCTTCTCCGTGCCCTGGGCAGCACCCAGGCCTGGTGCTGGAGGAACAAGGTGCACTGGAATGAGCTCTCTGCACTCCTGCAGGAAGCTGCAGTGCAGGGGATCCAGCACCCAGAGGTGTGTCACTGTACACAGTGCATACAAACAGACATTTAGATAGGCAGTGGAGCACTCAGGCAGTTTGCTCATGGCTTACGTCCTGACTGGCTGCAAGCTACCAAGTTATCCCACAGATTTTAAACATCAGGGTACTTTTGCAGGTAGCATTTTTATTTATGAGCTCATGCACCAAGCTGCTGGGCCTTTTCTCCTGAAAGGGCAAGGGACAGGGTTTGTCTCCAGAATCTGATTTCTGCATGCACTGGGACTGATTCATTTATCACTTCCACTTGCTTCTGCCAGCAGGAACTTCGGCTGCAAGCTGCTGTGGTGGGAAACCCATCCAACACTGAACAGTGGAGTGTAGAGCCACTCAAGGTGTGAGCAAGCCATGTTCAGGAGGGCAGGAGCCAGCTGGCACAGCAGACTCTGTAGGTGTGGCAAACTGAAAAGCAGGAATAGTAAGTTCTCCTAGGAGATGCACTGATTCAATATTTACTGGGCAACTTCCAGTGTCAGGCATCTTAAGGAGAACATGTCCCACTCCACAGCTGCCTGCTGCTGGCAAAAATTATGGGATTGGTAATGACTGCGTACCACTTGAGCTTACACACCTTTGGGCACAATTCAACCCATAGGAAACTCAGGCCTCACCTTTTAGTATTATTGTTAATTACTTACCTGCCTGCTGTCTTTCCTGGAATAGGACACGACTGTCACACTGTACTGTGAGGTAAGCCAAGCAAGGGGTGAGTGCAGATCACAAACCACCCTGCAGGACTGTGTTTGCACACTCCTTATGTAGACCTGTGGCACCACAAAGTCCTGCCTGAGCTGCTCACCTTGGGCAGTCTAGACCTGGGCTGAAGGGCAGCAGTTGTTTAAACAGCACAAAGCACAGCTACAAGTCAGAGGAACACGAGTCATGAGGTTTGCTGTGCATGAATGGTTTTCATAAAACGTGTCTGTAAAAATGAAATGTGATTGCATCACAGCAACAGCAAATGTATGGTCAAACCTCCAGCTCCACACTCACTCATGGACATTGTCTGTGCCAGTGCACCTAAATGTGCATGTTCTTGCACACAGACATATAAATATCTGGGTTTCGGCAAACAGAGGGAATATAAGGAGTAATTATCCTATTTAAGATCCGAAAGGGACCAGGCACTCTTTGTTCACATGAGGAGAGTCACCATATCACTAACAACCCTGAGCTCAGTTTAATGCTTCATCTACAGGACAGCACCCCCAGGAAAACCACTTGCTAGTTTAAGATGAGAATTGATTTGTTAATCCTCCAAAATGTGTAACTCTCCTAATAAGTGATATAAAACATTATGAATCACAATTGGCACTATAATTTCAAAAGAAAATGTCCATTTGGGACATCTAAATTTGAGACCTCATGGTGTCATGCAGACTGAATTGTTTAAAAATGGTAATAATGATGGAAAGAAAATTATGCACCATAAGGTTTTAAATAAGAAGCAGCATTTCTTAAACTTTAACACATTTTTTGAATGAGTAAAACAGGATTAAAGGCCAGACTCACATTACTACTGCAGGTTTTGTATCGAATATTCCGACCTTCACAGTTCCTAAAAAGAAAGAGCAAAAATGGTTACACTGTGTAATAGCAAAACACAACCTTGCCTGTATTACAGCTAGATATTCTCTCAAAAATTAGACTTTTATTGCTACTGCCCTGCCATAACCTAGACTTAAAATACAAGGTTTAAATACAAAGGGGATCTGGGTATTCAGCTTTACACTGCTGTCTCTCCTCAGTAAAGAACGTGTGACTTTCCCTGTAAGCCAAATTTACAGCAAACCATATGAAAAACACATTTATTTTGTGAAAAAGACATCTCTAAGTCTGCTGTATGCTGACTGCAACCAAGTTATTTCTAATAAACGGGATGTGACCTAGAGGAGAAGATCAGAATATCTGATTCATAATTTTAAATTAAACAGAATTCTCAGGGACTGCATGCAAATGTGCCCAAAGCATGTGAATCCTGACATCCAGGCAATGCAGATGCTCAGTCTGTTGTTAGTAGCTGAAATAAAAGGCATGTAATAGAGTCATGGTTATTTATTGTGGTCTCATAAATCTGGGGAGGTTGGGTTTCACACTTTTTTAAAGATACACTCTGCCAAACTTCTCGCTAACAAACCAGCACTTTTGCACAGTGTAAGATATTCTTCTATGTTAAAAATGGCAATATCAAGACTTTGAAAGAACTTAAAACATATTTCAAATTACTGGAAAAGAAATTATAATTAGTGATTTGTCTAAAATCAGGAACAGTATTTTGGAATAATTCCTTCATACCAAAAAGATTACATTAAAAAATGTGTGAACATATAACTGATAATTTCCATCTCTTTGATTAAATTTTCTTCTTCTTGCATGAAAATAACATTTTTTTAATAATGTCTAAGAGAGACTGAAAAATAACATTTAAAAAGGAAAAAAAATAGATGCCTGAAGCAAGAGCTGAGCTCAGCTCAGCTGAAAGTACACCTGTTAAAGCTCAAGGTATTTCAAGTCTCAAATTTCCAATCTTTTGCAAAACTTACTGCATCACAACATGCATATTAAAAATGTTTATGATACACAAAAATGTGAAAACTTTGTTTCACAGTTGTGCGTTTCCTGGACATTACTACAAAAATCAAGCACAGAAAAAACCTTTTAAACTATGTGTTTGTCAAGGTATAGAAAACACATGTTTTTCACAGGGGAACACATTAAAAATATTAATAAAACCACATTGGAATTTATACTGCTGCAGTTTATTGAGCTTGTTTCACAGTCCCTAACACACTGGTAGAGTATCAAGGCTTCTTGCTGGAACTATTACTTTTCTCCAAGGTCTTTGTGCAATTTTTCACTAAAAGAAACAGGCAGTGCTTTAATCAATCATCTTCAGCTCTGTATTTCATATAGTTTGCCCTTAAGTAGGACATCACACTCCAAGCCTTCTTTAAGAACAAGTGACTTCCTGGCTGATACTGCATTCAGCTAAATAAAAATGTAAACACAACCATCAGTTTTAAAAATGTTTAAGAATAATTCAAGTGAAACAGGCAATTATGGATGCCAGCACAGATGTCTCAAAGCTGGCTGGGATCTTGTCTTGCCTGACTACAGGCTTGGTGCATTATTCCTACTTTAAGGATTGTACCAACAAGTCCTGCATTAGTCCAGTTTTACCTCTGAGGTAAAAGGCTTTCACTGCATGTATTCTTCTCTTCAAGTCACACTAACACTTATACATGAAAACATACAGCTACCAGGACCACTGCATGGGAAGAACTGGCAGGGAAGAATCAGAGCATCAATTTGGTTGGAAAAGATCTCCGAGATCATCGAGCTCAACCTGTGACCCAGCGCCACTGTGTCACTTTAGACCATGCACAGAGTGCCAGGTTCAGTCCTTCCTTAAACACTTCCAGGGACAGCGACTGCACTGCCTTCCTGGAGGGCCCATTCCAGTGTCTAATCACCTTTCTGAGAAGAAATTCCTCCTAACATCTAACCTGAATCTCCCTTGGTGCAGTTGGAGACTACGGCCTCCTGTCCTTCCTTCCCTGACAGAAAGCAGCATTTGATACATCCATATGAGCAGCACATTATGTCAAGTCATGTCCAAGCGCAGGCTAATTTGTACACAGGTGACTCACCCTTTGATCTGTATTACAGTGAAAAGGACTCCCCCCTCTATTTGACCATACCAAATAAATAATTCCTGCCATTCCACAATCATACTTCACAACACGTTAAAGGTCAGAGTTAAAGCCTGACTTATTTGTCTATTACAGACACGTATTAAAAGCAGTCTTTTATAACACTTGATCTATCTTTCACAGCACTTAGTCTCAGAAACAGAAGCAACCAGAAGAGGATTGGAAATGTGCCAGAGCTGCAGAAGAACCCCCACACACCAGCTCGTGGCTTACCTGCCATTTAAGCATCTCCTCAGAGAGTAGGAGGCTCCCCCTCCACAGGTCCGTGAGCAATCACTCCAGGCCCCCCAGGCATCCCAGGAATCATCCTTATCTTCATCTGAGCGGGTTGTTCTGGAGCTCTAAAGGAAAAGAAAAGAAGATGGAAAGGAGGAAAAAAAAAATGTTTGGAGTATGTTTTACTGCTTGGCATTAATAGTACCAATTATGTTACTTTGCTGCTTATTTACAGTATTTCAAATTTCCTATTTTAATGCATAAAAATTATATGGGGGAAAAGCACAGCCTTTGAAGATCCGTGTAGATGATGTGTTGCCTCCTGCCAAAGCACTGCTGTGCCCAAACATGCTGCTGTTCCCAACTCCTCTATGCCCAGCTTGCTGTGTAGGAACTAAACAGTCCCAAGCACACAGACAAGGCACTGTGTTCAAACATATCATGGGCCTGTTACAATGGAACCAAGAGTTTTAGAATTCTATATTACACCCAGCTTAAGATTAAAACACCAATTTCTCAAACCACCTCGGTGATAGTTTGCACATAAAAATACCACTAACATAAAGTAATGGCTTTTGGCATCATTACGAAAGTCAGATTGTGCATAAGAGTGAGGCAGTGAGTAATTTTTCTCAGGTGGCAGAGAATATTGACCAATATTTACTCTGCCCCAAAAGAGTCACCACTGAGAGAACATGACAATTTAATTCAAGCTTTAAAAAACAACTATTGCCAGCCAATTTTTTTTATTATTATTCTCATTGACATCAGTGCTCAACTTGTCAAAAAAAAAGCTAATTGTTTACTAGAGGATAAGCATCTCTATTTGAACACTGAATTGCAGAAGGTCTAAAATCATCAGTGGCTTTTAAACTTTCTTGTTCTTATAAATTTTCAAATTTTACAATTGCTTGCCGTAAAGCTTTAAAAGCACTCTTAGGCCAATCTACCATTCCAAAAACGATAGAGCCCAGCTCTGCCAAGATCCCCGAGGAATTTTCACACTGATGCTGGGTTTACTTTATATCAGAAGCCAAGTCTGAAATGTCTGACACTGAAAATGGAATCAACTGCCTTCAGTCTTGACAAAAAAAGCTCAACACTTCCCAACAAGTCACTCGGCACATGAAAATAAATCAAGATGAACAAGAGGGTCACTTCTTTCAAATTTATGGGTGCAAAATTATTTTGTTCTCTGCAAGTCCAAAGCAAATTATTGGATTTTAGCACGTTGAGGAATGACTAAACTTGTGATATTAAAAAAGCAACACTTGCCATACTTTTTTAGAATAGCTAGTTTCTTTTGACAAAGCAGTGACAATGCCTAAAATAATCCTAACTTCATCATTGTATTAAAACCAGCCACATGATATTAACAGACAGAATGTCATCCAAAGCTCTAAACAAAGTCCAGTTGTTCACTTCCCAAACTGCTTTGATAAAAGCCATTGTTCTGGACTGTATCTAATTAAAAAGCTGTAAATACTATGGCGATCAAAGCAGAACTTTATGCCAACAAAGCCTTCTTTAGAATCATTGACTAATTCAGTGCCCACAGTGTTGATTTAAGCTCCAGCTAGTTCAAGCTATTTGTCCCATGGGAAAGAGTTAAAAGCAGCTTGCACTGACTTAGTAATTTACTACCAAAATAATATTGATTTACTAGCTGTCTGGTTTCATAAACTCTACACATTACATTTGTCTTCACCATGGTACTAAATTGAAGTCAAATAAAGAAAAGATCACCAACATCATGATTTACACCAACAAAGCCTTGGAAACTCATTTAGGAATCAAATAGAGAGCTAATTGCAATTGGACACAGAAGGATATTATTGTACATCACGACTGCATTCCCAGCTTGCTTGACTTCTGCCTTTATTGTCTTCAATCATAATTCAAACATGGTTCAGCAGTGAAAAATTGAACCAAATTAGAATAGTTTTTCCCTTAGTGCCTTAATTTTGCAATAGATGAAGTACAACACATATATTTTGCATATTCTTTGTGGACGTATTTATGTACCAGCACAAATGTAATTGACATGGACATGCACATGTGCACCCACGATGTTACATGATGAAGCCACAAGTGCTGCAGTGAATCCAGATAAAATAACTTCAACCAGCTATAAACACAACCTAGATTGTTTGCTGCTCTTTACATAGAGCTGCATGGGAAAACACGTCACTGGGAGAGTTGTACCACATGTGAACACAGGGTTAGAGGCAAACATTGCAGTCAGAGCAACAACCTAAACAAAGTTTCTGCAGAAATCCAGTATATATGACAAAGGTAAACTCAAAATATTTCATCCCAATCTAACTCATTTTGAAAGCAAAAAACTCACAACACTAAACATGAACCTGGACAATGATTACTTGAATCAGGGGGTAAGGGAAAATTAAATCTTAGTTTTGAAGCACTTGGTGACACAGACAGATCCTCAAAGACTGAGATGAGAATTTGCCAAGGCTTCCTTGAGGTCTGAGGCCCAGTGATGTGCAATCTGAGCTCTGGGCTCAGATTTGAACAGAGGGGAAAGTGTTGGTGGCAGTTTCCCTTCTTCTGTCCAGGGCTCTGTTTTTGCTTCTGTCACATATGGGCACATACTGTACCACCATGTTCTGAAAATTATTGGTGTGCATGAGTTCTCAGGCCATATTCCCCTTGTAACCTACTACCCAAAGTAACCCAGAGGAAGGGCACTGAGGTAAAATAAATGAAATCCAGAAACAGGGCTGATCACTGCTCCAAAACAAGGGGATATTTACTGTCACTTGTAGCACCCAGTAAATAACAACAGCTACATTGACACACATTACAAAAAAATCAAACACAGCGCTTTAAGCTATAAACACAACCTGCTCTTTACATAGAGCTGCATGGGAAAACACGTCACTGGGAGAGTTGTACCACATGTGAACACAGGGTTAGAGGCAAACATTGCAGTCAGAGCAACAACCTAAACAAAGTTTCTGCAGAAATCCAGTATATGTAACAAAGGTAAAGTCAAAATATTTCATCCCAATCTAACTCATTTTGAAAGCAAAAATCTCACAACACTAAACATGAACCTGGACAATGATTACTTGAATCAGGGGGTAAGGGAAAATTAAATCTTAGTTTTGAAGCACTTGGTGACACAGACAGATCCTCAAAGACTGAGATGAGAATTTGCCAAGGCTTCCTTGAGGTCTGAGGCCCAGTGATGTGCAATCTGAGCTCTGGGCTCAGATTTGAACAGAGGGGAAAGTGTTGGTGCCAGTTTCCCTTCTTCTGTCCAGGGCTCTGTTTTTGCTTCTGTCACATATGGGCACATACTGTACCACCATGTTCTGAAAACTATTGGTGTGCATGAGTTCTCAGGCCATATTCCCCTTGTAACCTACTACCCAAAGTAACCCAGAGGAAGGGCACTGAGGTAAAATAAATGAAATCCAGATGTTAACAGGGCTGATCACTGCTCCAAAACAAGGGGATATTTACTGTCACTTGTAGCACCCAGTAAATAACAACAGCTACATTGACACACATTACAAAAAAATCAAACACAGCGCTTTCAGATGAAGAAAAAAAGATTATTTGGCCAAACTTTTGTTTGGCTGTTAGGAAGGATGACATAATTGTCTTGAATTTGGTCATGCAGACTTCAAAGGAGAAGTGGTGCCAGAGAACGAAGGTCAGTTTATGCAGTTTTATTATTATTCAGACACTATTACATAAGGCTTGGATATGTAAATGTTTAGCATTCAGTGTAACAAAGGTTCAGCTTCTCAACAGAAATGCCCTGATACCTTAAATGTTTGTTTTTACAGAGTTTTTAGCATACAATTTTTCTTTAAACACAAAGCAAGTCCATAGTATTTGACGCAAGAGTTACAGCAGCAGTATGTGCAGTGAAAGAAACGCAGAGACCTGGCACACAGATTCTCCTGCCAGAGTCCCCAGGTGACAGTCCCTGTGCCATGCACACATCAACACAAACCCTGCCCTGTGACAGCCCCTAAGCACCTCCCCAGGGCAAGGTGCCCAGCTCTGTCAGGTTCTAGAAGAGATTCAGTGCAACCTCTGGGCAGCAGATGTAGCAGTGGTACACAGATCACCCCTGGGGCCGGATGGATGCACAGAAATTCAAACAAGTGAATGTGGCCCAGAAAATACATCTCTGTCATTTCAAGTAAGGACTTGGATATGGAGGAATATTTACCAATACACCTGCTATTATGCCTATGTCACTGCAGCTCTCTGGGTGGCTGTGCTTTTGTTTTTCTCACAGCTGCTTACTAAACTGGTTTGTATTAATTTACTAAGGCTTGCCAAATCCTAAAAGAAAATCACCAAAAGGAGTTACACTGGCACAGTTATAGCATATTTCTATTTAATAATGCATTTCTTATAATTAAATACAGAATTTAGGTTCTTCAGATTAAACTCATCCAAGGGAAGGAACCTGTTGAAGAGTATAAACACCACTTCTGTACCACTGAAGGCCTAAATTAAGCAACACCCAAAGCTCAGTGCTGGCCCTTCTCCCAGGAGTGAATTTCATCTTTGATGATGTTTTGAAAAGAGATGAAGCATTTCCTTTTCATTGCTTCTTCCCACTCTCACAACCCAGAAATACCATTAACACTGTTCTGACTTTCAGAGTCCTCCAAAGCACAAGGTTGTTTTGCTCTTCACTAATCTTCATGTGCAGCACTGCTCTGTGCCATTTGCTTCTCCTCATACCTGCAAGAGCTCCAAAAAGAGGTAGCACAAGCAATTATGGCACTGAAGGGAACACATCCTGCCTGAGTAGCTCTGTGATGCATTTCCCAGATCCTTGTTTCCAGACACTGCACTTGGTGGAAGAGGTATCAAATTGCACTGATGACTATCCGTGAGCAGGAAAGAACAAGTACTTACCTGCAATAATCACTGGATGTGCTATTCGGCCTCAGAACTGCATCCTTCACTTTTAACTCTGGCTATTATGTCTAGAGCTTTGAAACAAGCTGTACTAGCAATCTCTTTCACTGCTAAGGTCACATACAAAAGTGATTTACACCTCTGTTTTGTATTCTAAGTGAGATGCAGAACGCAGATTATAGATCTAGGAAAAACTATTTCACTTGTGGCAGTGACTAAATAGAACAGTCAAAACATATTTCCAGACAAATAAGAATTATTAATAAAAGATCTTGCATTACCTGGTTTTAGCTTAAAAACTCCTCTTGTTTCCTTAAAACAGGTTTCAAGACATTTCCTGGTCTAATTCTGCTATTGCTGAGTGCATTATATATTACCTAATTGTGCACTGTATATGTCATTGAGTTTAATAAATACTTTACTTCTATGTACCAAAGTAAATTATGTATTACTCTGTATGTTAATAAGAACCTATCTGGAATTTTTAAATCCTGGAGAAAAAACAATGCATCATTATTTTAGATTGATAAAAAACACCTGGGAGTAAATGCAGTTATTTTAAGCAGATGTTTAGAATTATTTCATTTTTAAATTGTTAACATTGTTAACATTTAAATTGTTGCATTACCTATTCCTTGCACTTGGCCTCAGCACTGCAAACTCACAGTGAAATGGAACCTGTGCCCCATAATAACAGGAGCATTTCAGAAACACAAGCTGGTAAAGCTCAGTAACAAGGTGAATCACCAGCAAGGAATCAGCCAAAAGGCCAATGATGGACTTGTTGAGCTACATGAAAAAACACATCTGGGGGCTCAGATGGACTTTAGACCTCTCAGTGTTGAATTCTGCAACATATTTTCATTCTACAGAAGTTTTGAATAAATTCAAATTTTGGAGAATAAAGCATGCACAAGTGTCACACACAGGAAATATTTACAGCATAATTCATTTTCATACTAAACTGCAGGCGAATCTCAGCGTGTTTTTCAGTGTTCTACTGCATCCAGATTTTTTCCGTTGTCAGAGTGTTGCAAAATTTCACATTGACAGCACAGGCCTGCTCTGCAGGAGTTGTCAGGACAGAGTTGGAGGTTTTGGCAGGTGGAGCAGGGATACTTGAGGCTTTTGGCATCCAGGAAGGGATGAAATGTTGCTTGGCTGTTTGGCACCTATGAGCTAGTTGAGGCTTTTGGCACTGAAAAGAGTCTGTATCCCCTCCTTCCTTCTTTGTGAGCAGTAAGAGAGGGAACATGGAATTTGTGGGCATGGAGAAGAAATTGAGAATCCCTCCCTAACCAGGCCAAGCAGAAAGCAACTGCACTGCAATACCTGACACCTACAGCTCTCTCTGCATCTAACTGCTAAGGACAGCACCTACATGTTCCTGCTAAAAGGAATCAGTATTGAAGTACTTAAAGCATAATTAAGTTGCTATTTTTCAATTTCTGAGTTCATTATATTTTTCAGATGGGTTTACAAAAACTCCACACAAATTCTATTTTACTCTATTTTATTGACAGATTTGATGACCTAAATCAGAGTCCCAGGGTACCTTTTCATTCCACTGCTGACTTTGACAAGAGAAGCACTTGCCTCTGGCCCCTCTGAACAACAGCAAACTGGTTTATTTTCTTGGATGATATTCCATAAATTAATATTTTGACAGAAAAACCTCTAGAAAAGAGAGAAACCCTTTTTAAAACCCTGATAAGCACATCCTGCAGATACTGGTGCATTACATCATTGGCAGTGCAGCTGAAAATCTAGACTTAGTTGCCCAGGTTTCCATTCATGCTTGCCCAACCAGAGCCATATAATCCCTGTATCTGCTTATCTGCAGAGGTAAATATTGTCCCACGTTCACCAGCATTAGAACATAGAGAAGATACTCTCCTGAGATCAAGGAGGAAGGCTATTCACTACCCTTGGTGATAGCTAGGGAGGCAGACCAAGTCTCTAATCAGCTTTTAGGTCCAATCATCCAGGACAGCTGCCCAGGAAGAAAAATATGAAAAAGTTGTTCCTGAGTTTCCAGTATTTAATTGTCTTCCAAGATTAAACAGTTCATGTGACCAGGTGGAGGGAAATATACAAATCTGAGCTCTCAATACATATCCATTCCTCTGAATCTTCCCCATCTGAAGGGGAAATTACACTGAGAAATGTTCAGCATCACTCCAATTTCCTCTGTTTCTAAGTGGTCAGGAGAATTAGAAGTTGAAGATTTGCATGTGTAGCTGGCAAACAGCTCCAAAGTCACAGAGCCTGAAGAACACACAGAGGTTCTGAAAGGAAACATAACCAATAAACCAATACAAACTGTAGCACACTCTGCCCACTTTCTCAGTAGCCAGCCTGAGGCAAACACTTGGCAGAGCTTGGAAGAGAGATAAAGGCAGAATTTTAAAATGGGTAAAAAAAAGACAGAATGGAATGCTTTATAATGTTTCTTAGAAACATGATATTCTTTTCAAAAAATCATTGATTATATTAACATTCCCAATGAAGAACTTAGAAGTTATACCCTCAAATGTAAGAAAAAAATAACTATAAGTTATCATCAATTAGAAAACATTCTCCAAAATATGGTATTTAAATACTCAATCCTTGCATATAGCTGTGCAAGGAAAACTTGGCACAGACATAATGAGAGTTTTTTAAGGTTATGCATTATGTTCATTTTATGGATGAAAATCTGACCTCAGGAAGAAGGATGAAGTGCTTTGTGAGAGTAGCACAGCTGAGAATTTTATCTCAGTGCCCAAAGGCAGATTTTCATGCACCTTGTAGAGCTCTTCCACCTCCTGTTTCGCAACTCCAAACATTGGCCTTTCAAATGTGGGTATGTACAGTAGGTACAAAGTGTGAGGGGGAAGACAATCTTCAAGACATTTGGATATGTTCATTATCTCTGGGCCTACTTAAAAATTTGCATTAACACCAGTCCGTATATTTCCTGGAGTTCATAAAACAATAATAATGCATGAAAACTTTACTGAATGCATATTCAAAATTTGCACCTGGATACAGTGGGTTTTTCCACCTTCACACAGCACACCACATGTTCCCCATCCAGCACAAACAGTGTGACAGGTCAGCCAGAGTCCAACATGCAGAATGCCTCAGGTGCATAATAGAAAAAGATTCCAATTTCTGGGAAGTATATCTGGCATTATTTTTTTTGAATTAACTTATTAAATGTATTTGCAAACATCCAAATGAAGGTTCTTTTAAATGCTTTACCATGCAAATTTTAAAACTGGTCTCACTTCAGCACATGCACTGGAAAAAAAGTAACAGATGAAAATGTGGGCATTATGTCTGTGAAAGGAGAGGACCATCAGCTCTCAAAAATCACACTGGGGCACATTGGTGCCACTGTCAAATATGCAAAATCTTTCCTGTTGAGGTTTATTTTTCAGAGGTTTTTTATCCACATTCTGATGCCATATGAAATTGCAATCCTACTTCTGTGATTACATATTTCCAATGCTGTTAAATAATGGTCTCCATGTAAAAAAAAACAGTGCAAACAAAAAGAAACCCTGAGCATTTTTCCTGAGGGTCAGGCAGCTATCATAGACCCATCTCCTTTTGATAAAATTTCTGTGCTGGTTTAGGACTCCTCACGTCCTTCTTGATGGGCTCATTTGATGGAGACCCACTTGCCAGTATTTGAGGAAGTCATTCCAGGCTAAGGAGAACTATGGCAGGAATGCTGTCAATGACTGAACCTCCAGATTAAAATCAGTCAGGCAGCAAACTTACAGTTCACTGTAGGAGAAGAGTGACAGGGGAGAGCATGGGGGGGACACTTGATTCTCAGCCTACAGGTGAGTTGTAAGAACCACAATCACCATCAAAATCTCTCCTGCTGATTTGTGGTGGTCCTGGTGGCCTTTGCCCAGATTGCCACAGCAAAGTGAAGTATGGGAAAGGCTGTTCTGCTCCCGTGAATGCTCACACAACCCGAGGGTACTCCCACCCTAAAACAGATTGACATAATGACACCACTTGCTCACACAACCCTATTAATTACTGTATTGTACTGAACTTGTTGAAGGGCTGATTTTCCAAGACTTGTGTACAAAACTTACAGGCAGGTTATGGAAAAGTAAATCAAGAGGGAGTGTTGGGCATTTAAAATTACACATTGTGCATGCTATTTCCCTAACAGTTTATAATGTCATAAACAAGCTTTATTCCATCACAGTGACACATGAGGCATTTGACTTAAAGCAATAACCTAAAAACCATCACTTAAAAACACACAAGTCATTGACACTTACGTACAGTACCCTCATACACATGCTTTTGAAAGAAAAGTTATGTTTTCACTATTTGGTTACAGCTTTTTTGTTGTTGTTATTTTTTAAGAAAATGTTTAGAAAATTTACAATGAAAAAATGCACTGAAACCAATTCTTTTTCTCACAAAAAATTACCGCACCTCTAACTTTTAAAAGAGCCCCAATACACACATTTTAAAAATTTGTTTAAAATAATTTTCCTAACTTGAGACACTGTCTGCCAAGTTCCTGCTAGAAGCAAAATTTTATGGCTAACTGCCAAGCCTATGCATAAAAGGAGTTTATAGGGGAAATACTGACAGAAGAATAAACTGTAGCAAGAGCAACCAGTATAGGAAAGTCTTTCTTGTGCATTTTGTCTATCCATAATCTGCAATTTCATAACCCTGGATATTGGGTTATTGCACTCCTGCCTGCCTCAATTTCATACCAGGATTATCCATAGGACCAGACCAATAATTTGATTATAGGTATTTATACCCTATCACTGAGACAAGGCATCCAACCTCCTCATTTGTGAACAAGTGATTCCACTCATGTCTCCTGCCTCATCCTGCTATTTAATACTACATGTAGCACTTTTAATGGCAATATTTCTATAAACATAATGCAAAACAGATCACAGACCATGAGCAGATACAGCAGGCAACAGAACAAATGTCAAAAGGAAATATATTAAATCCATATTTTTAGATGACAGCAATTATACAAATCCTAATTTCTATTTCTATAAATGGAAACAAATTCAAACCTTATTCATTTCAAAAGAATTATTTTATGTTAGTGTATTTTTTGCCCCTGATTTTTAAGGTAGATATCACTTTTTGAATAGCCATTTTAAATTAACATACTGAAGGAGAAGATTTACTGAGCCTATAACTGAAAAGCAGTATGACTGAAATTCTGCTCAGAGTAACTCTAAAACTTGTCAGCCTGATCACGGTGCCTCTTTACTGTGGCATAAATCAAATTTAGCCAGATGAGTTTTCTTCTCAGAGAAAGCAGTTCTTGCCCCTTTAACCATGAGCTGATCTTTGGGTGATATTAAGCAATGGCATAACTGATCAAAAATTAAAATTTCAGTGTTTCTTTTTACTATTCATCTTAACTTCAAGAAAAATCTAATTTTTAAGTTTTCTTAGCTCCACTGGCCCCAACTGATTTCCTGCCCTTGAAGAACAGTTTCCTTCATTGTTTGGAAGGGGTTGCTTTACACAGGGCAGCCTGTCTTGAAGATGTTGGGAACCTTCCTTGGTGGGCACCTGCACCAGTCAAACAGGTCCTCAAGCTGCTTCTGTGCTCTCCCAGAGGTGTAACTTCTGTTTAATCTCTGTTTATTCACAGTCAAAAGCTTGTACCAATTCTGACATCTCAAGCTTCCTCCAGCTATGTTGCCTCACAAGCAACAAAATACACTTAGATTTGTCAGGAAGGGTTTGTGGGGTTTTTTAGATAATTAAAAAAAAAATCAAAAAACCAACCAATCAAAAAAACCCAAACATTAAAATCTCCTGCCTATATCTCATCTTGAAGAACACCTCAATATTCAGAAGTTCTGAGGGCAGATTTTGGATATAACTTATGTACAGGTTTAAAAAAGACTGTTGCTGAGGAAAAAAAAAGGTCCATGTGCAGAGAACAGTTTCCCAGAAATGTATTTTATGTGGGATTAAAAATGTAATATTCTCTTGTCATTCCTTTCCACTTTAAGTCAAATAAAATATAATCCACTGAAATTCATTTGATATCTGGTGAACAGTTTTCCTTTTATTGATTGTCTAGCTTCCAGCTTTGGGAGAAAAAAAACCTGTCTAGGGAACTGTTACAATGGCAGCACAGGTCTAGATCCAATTCCCAAAGAAGCAAGAGAAAAAGCCACTGACTTCAAATAAAGGAAGATGAGGGCTTAATTACACATGTGGGGTAAAGACATATATTTCCCCATTTGGAAAAATGTTAGCACAACTTGCTTTCTCTTCTGTGTCCAAGTTCCTGGCTTTTAATTCTCCAAAGACAGAATTATCCAATGAATAGCATTCATGGGAGAAAAAGACAATTTCATCTATCTTGAGTTGACTCTGATTTTGTTCCAGATCTCTACTACTGTGTGTGTTTCACCACAGCATCTTTAGCACTCGGCACAGGGCAGCAGGCCTGGATATGGAATATTAACATGACTCTTTCCATATCTGTTCAGTGCCAGTGTTTCCTATTATCAGTCCAATATTTTATGGTTATTGTATTAGCTTCCCAGCAGTACCTTCTCAAGTTCTGTAGCCTGAAACCTCCATTAACAGATGCTAAATACAATAGTTGTTTTTCACTTTTAGATCTTGTGAAAGCCCATAAAAATGAGTGGTCAGTTTGTCCAACTTTCTGAAGAAATTTTCCAAGATTTGAATGGGCAACATATAAAACCACTAAAAATACTCTTGGCAGCTCATTCATTTGGATTATGTTCCTTCTGCCAAGCCAACTAATGAATAGCTTATTCCAAGATAGGACTTCCGCATGAATTTTTTGTAGTAAAGGTAAGAATATCTATTTATAAAATTCCCTGGTTGCTTGTATTTGAAGGGTTTGGAGAAGGGAGGAGTTTGGGGGGGATTTTGTGGGTTCTGTGTTTTATTATTAGCATTTGGACTTAAGGAAAATTTGTGTAAATAAATTTTAACCAATAAATTCCCTTTTTGTTTTTAATTGTGCTATATACTCTGGTAAATGAAAGATAACCAAACTATCACTGTCAGGCACTCAGAGAATAAAGCTTGATATAAAAGCCATTGAATCTGATGGAAAGTATCTCACTCACTTGGTTGGGTTTTGTATAGGACCTACAAGAACCCGTGAATTCCATGTCAGATACAGCCAAACTACAGACGGGGATGTGATTTCTTACACACATGGGCAGATAAAGATCAAAGAAGAGGGGAAAAATCTCCGACATACTTTTCTCAGCTTCATTCCTTTCACCAGTCTCCCCTAGCTATAAAGTATTTGTTTAGGCTCTATAATTATGCTGCTTCAAATACCCTTAAAAAAGATCCACTTAAGAATACATTTTTATACACACACATCTAGATTTTAAATGGTGTTTTTTCCAACATCTTTAGCATAGCAAAGTTCCTTTTTTTGGCATGAAAGAGAGAGATATCTTTTATGTCTTTTCCCATATTCCATATACAAATTGATTTTGAAAGCCTGAAACAACTTCCTGCTTGGTTGCACACATTTTTTCCACTGAAATATATAAAGCTGAATTAATTAAGTGAAGCTTTCCAGAGAGCTAGGAGATCAATGAGCTGTGCAGTCCACAACACACAGTTAACAGATTTTATGCAAGTTTATCCACTGTCAAATTTCAAACACTTTTAAATGTTCCACAATTTATAGCATTACTTATTTCTCTTCTTAAAATAGATCCTCAAAAGAGGCCTTTTTTTCCTCAAGAAAAGGTCTTGTTCACCATTTATGAGTCAACTCAAAGACCACAACATAATTAATCATATTTATCTCGCTGAGCACAAAGGCAGATAAGCACTTGTATTTTTCCTCACTGATGCACTACATCTATAAATTCCATAGTTTTTCTATGCACATCATTCAACTCTATTAAAAATTACATGAGTAGCAGCTTACGGGTTGAAAAATAAAGAACAAGTTTCTTAACCTTTGTAGAGAAGACAACTAGCTAATGGTAAAAGTATAAATTTGGCTTGTGATCTCATTCTCCTTTCCCCTTTGTATGTTCAAAGCCACAGCAGCAGCTAGAGAAGAATAACAAACAGGGAAGCTAGCTGCAACAACAGGGAAATGCTGGGTTTGGAAGGCTTTGCAATCCTGGTCAACAAATAGATTTAAAAACAAGCTGGACAAATATCCACCAGGAGCAGTTCACTTGGATTTGATCCTGCCTGGAAGCCAAGTATAGACCAGAGCTGTTCTCCCTTTGATCTGTACCAGATATTGTGGTGGGGGAGAAGGCCAAGGTACAGCTACTCTGAAGAAGCAATCAGGATTCAGAACACCACAGTAACAAAAGGCCTCCACTGTTTTAATCCATAGGCCTTGCAATGTCTCATATCTGGCTCAAAAACAAGGTCCATCACTCAGCTGTCTGTTCTTTCCAAGATGTGTGTCCTGGTTTAGGCCTGCCAGAGGGAGGCCTCTTCCAAAACACGTTATCTCACAATATATTTCCCACTTTAAGCAGCATCCTTCAAATCATCTAACTACTGTTTTGCTCTACTCTTTTATCGCAAATCAACTTTGTGTTTCTTATTTAATATAAAAGCAGCCTGGATGAATCAAGTCTTCTGTCTTCTGGAGGCTGGCTATACATACCTATTCCCAGATGGTCTGTCTGGAAACAGATATATTGCACACCCAAAAGCTACTTCTCTTTTGGGGCTTTTAAGCTTGCTGATGAACAGTTCCTGCCCAATTTAGATCATTAACTGAACTCCCAAATCCTCATCTGCACTATAAATACCACCTATTGTACCAATATATTTTCTCATTCTCTTGGCGACCATGGATTAACAGCTTTCTTTAGAAACTACTCAGGAAACACTAGGAAACATCATAAACACAGACAACAGCTGCTATATGCACATTCATCTTCACTTTGCTTCACCTCAGCCCTCAGCATTTGCACATGGCCATGTGCAAGATACTGGGCTGTGTGATTCTGGGGAGCTGCAGAAGTCCCAGGGAGAGTGAAGAGGGGTAACCACCTTCCACTCATCTATGTTCTGAATCTGAGCTGCTGTAGGGGCAGTCCCTCCCCTGCCCTTCTGACACCTCTTTTCACAGCAGGTCACTGACCTTTCTGCAGGCTGCCTTACAGAGGATCTGACCTTAAGTTAGGCTTTACATTCGTGGTGCACACAATCATAAACCTACAGCACTACTGAGCCAAAGATGTTTTCCTCAGCCTCAGCACTGCTTTTCTGTACATTCTGGGGCGTGAGGTAAATCCAGATTAAAACCCACTGCTTTTATTTTACCTCACTCAAATAGTTTATTGCTTTTGACAACTGGGTCTCCTGCCTTTTAGGCATCCACACTGCTAGAGGGACATCTATACTTTGTTTCTCTGGGTCTTACAGTTACACAATCAGAATTTATAGTAGATGCCAACAGAGGGTTTTAAAACATAACTATGAAAACATGAGAAGGATTTTAAATCTCCTTTGTGTAATTTGGCTGAAGTTATCATGTTGCAAAGGAGATCTATTCATAGGCAATCCTATGGGGGTTTTTTTGCCTAGTTCTCACTAGGGAATGTTTTGGAAGAAAAGTATAAAAAGACATTGTTTCCTTATTATATAATACTCCTGACTTATGCCAAGAATATTCTCATCATAACCATGTTCATAATCTCAAAGACTGAGCTATTGCATTACTTGTGTCTATACAAATAATAGGCTTCTAAAAATATGATTCCTTGACAGTTTTTGAAAGGTGACTTACATATGATTAAAAAGCTGTGTGCTTGTGTTTGCATTTCTGATTTGTAAATCCTATCCAGTAATTAAAAGCAGATCTCAAGTGTGTCTGCACACATACAAAGTGAATACAAATCTAAGTCAGAGATGCATTTAGGGAAAAGACAAAAATCCAATTTTGCTGGCATGTAACTGTTTAGACACTACCAACAATTTTCCCAAGTAAGAGAAAGTTTCTCAGTTAATAGTAAAACTGATCATGTTTTTAAAGGAAATATCTTCTAAAATTATAACGTTAAAATGCTCATAAAGGGATTGACAAATCAAAGAGCACTGAAATGTACCATCACACCAATTTTGATACAATGCATTAACATAATACCTGAAGCAGCTAATAAATTCTCTGTTGGAAAAGAGGAATAAAGCACTGATTTGCTGCTTGAGAAGAAAGATGGGATATCATACAGTCTGACCTCTTATAACACCAGCAATACAATTTACTCTTCCTGCTTTACTAAGCAACTCAACTCAAATATGTCCTTTCTTTCCAATTTTTCAAACAGAGAGAAAGAAGCACATCCTGAGCTGGACTTAAGGGATACTTTTCAATTGCATAGCTAACAATTTTTATTATATCCCCAAATGCTAATTCAGAACCCAAGCGATTCCTTAGTTCTTAAGCTCATAAAATCAAATCTCCCAGTACAGACAATTTGCATGTGTCTCTCATATGACACATTTTTTGCATTTGTGAACTCATTCAAATCTTCTCCTTCCAAACACGTTTGCAGTAAGGAAGTGTTTTACTTAACTGACACAGATGTCAGTAAAAGATCTCAGTCTTTCAGTACAAACCCTTTATACAAAGTGAGAGAGCTGAAAATTTACCCAGACAACAGAGAAACACCAAGAAAAAAAATAAAAGGCAGAAAAAAAAGACTACTTTCCTGGTTTTACCATACTTAATTCAAATGTTGTCCTTGTCACTATGCAGAATAGGAGGCTCCTAGAGTTTGATGGAGCCTGGCAAAGGACAGATTCCTTAAAAAGACTCATGATTAAGGAAAATTGGATAGGATGTGGAGACAGTTAATAATACTTCTGGAGGAATGTGTGGCAGCTTTAGAGGACAATATTGTGTGCATTATTTTGCCTCTTTGAAGGAATAATCTTTAACTGGAAGAAAACCTGCACAGTCTGAAGGACGGTAACCTCACTGGCAGTCATGGTTAGGTAACCAAGGGATAAACAGAGTTTACAAAACATTTATGCTCTACCTATTCTCCTGTTTTAGCAAGACCCTGGAGTAGGAGCACTTTGTAACAGAATAAACCTCTGCCTCCATCATGCTCCTGGCTGAGTTTGACAGAGCTAAAAGATAGTAAAAGTTAAGACTGCTTCTCCAAAACTGTTTTTCCATCCCTTGCAGTGCAAAAACCTGTGCATGAAGGGAGTGTTTCAGATTTCACTCTTGGTGCAACAACTGCTCCCTCATTCAGCTTCTGGGTCTAGCTGAGAAACTGGGAAGCATCTTCAGGAACAGAGCAGAGAGCTCTGTGCTGTGATCATACCACACAGCGCTCTAGTAGTCCATGTGTGTCAGACAGAGCCAAAATCCCTGCTCAACACCGACTGTAAACCCAGCTTGTCATAATGTTAACCTCCCAAGTGAGTAAAAGAATTGTGTTTAAAAAACATGGTCCTCTCTGCCAAGCAATCCCTTTAACTGGCCCAGTTACTTTGCATAAATCCCAGCAATGCTGGGGGAAAAACTCTGAAGACAGACTACGCCCTTCAGTAATTCAAAACCACAGAGCAAAGATATCCTGTTGTAACGTACATGGTATTCCAGGATTATAATTTTTGCTTTGAGCCACCTTTCAACGTAGACCAAATGGAAGCAAACCTCATTCCTGAGTGCTACGAAGCCAGTTTTGTGTCTCTCACAATTATGTCTGAAACCATAATGACAGATTACAGGAAATGAACATATGGACAGGGTGATTTATAAACACTTTTAAACAATGTAACTTTTATCATTTCTGCTACATCAATCACCAATCTAGGAACAATTTTTTTTTTTTGTATAAGATACTCTCAAGAGTGGTCGGAACAGGATTTGCTGACAGCCTATCTTAAAAACAGAATTATAAATTGCCTTCACTTTCTGTGCCAAGGTAATGGCTCCATACAGATAAGGGAAATCATGAGCTTCTCACAAACAGAAGAGCAGAAGCAGAGAACCAAGAAAACTTTGCTATGCACACCAACAGAGAAGCAATCCTGTCAAATAAACCTGATGCCACACACTGATATCAGGTGTGGCTGGGAGGCTTAGTGGTAATTATAAAACTGTTGAACTTTGGAGAGCACTTGATCTAGTAGGCATAGCTTTAAAACCAATATTTACAAAATCAAAAGTTCATATGAATATAAATGAGTGGCAGATTTTGAGTAACTCTCATCAAGGAATCAACAAAGGGAATGAGGAACTAGGTAAAATTATTAATTAATAAATAAAAACAGCTTAGATGAGCACTTAGTAGTCAGTAAAAATAAGCAAATAATTGCAACCACACTTAGAAATAGTGATTTTCAAAAACTGATTTTTAAAAGCCCTCATACTTTTGGTTATTATATTTCTATAAATTTTTGAAAAGCTGAACATCCAAAAAGTAATTATAAAAATGGCCTAAGGGCCAAGACAAGGTCTTACCTATGGACCTTCATGAACAGAGAGAACACAGGATTACAGTATTGCAAACAACTTCCCATAAGCAAATCACAGGTACTAGAAGTTTATTTATATCTATGAATTGTAGGAGAGTGTAAGAAACCAGCCACTGGAAGCTGAAATTGGACAAATTCAAATGACACACTGGACACACAATTCTCACACAAAGCACAAAGAACAACTGCTTGAGGCAAAACTGGATTAATTGAATATACATAAGGTCACAAACATCACCTAAAAGTACTTTTCTTTTCAGCTTCTGTGACTATCTTAATAATATGGAAAATCAAGTCTAATGTAACATTTTATTATGAGCGTTCCTGACAGCTAGAATGAACCACTGAAGAAACTGAAACCACAGGAAGGAATCTTAACCCACAGATTTTTAACACAAAGATCACTGCAGCTGGATCCATACAGCAACAACAGGCCCCCAACACAGCAAAATGTGTAGGTTAATGGCTCACAGCCTTAAGGCTGCTTTCTAGAGAACAGGAGTAAACAGAGGATGCATCTACCAAACTAACTGGTATGAAACAAAAAATTTAGAGGAAAGGAGGGGAATATCAAGAAAATCAAAACCAAAACCAACAAAACCTCAGGAAAAGAATGAGCATCTACAATGCAATTCATAGATGACTTCAAGCTCCCAAGTAAAAAATTATAGCTCCTGATTTCAGGAATCTTAAATCTCTCTACTTTTGACTATCAGATCCTATACATCGTATAGGCAGAAACTTAAGAAAATAGCAATAAAAACTACTTGTATGTACATATATATATATATATATATATATGATCTAACTTTGCCATAAATCAAGAAAACCCCATTATCTTAGTCTGAACCATGTCAGAATTTCAGAAGTGAAAATATGTCTTCAAAGAAAATAATTTTCAGTACAGTCTATGTCCCTTGCTCTAATCCTTGTTACCAGCAGCTTCTCACCAGGGGAACCACCGGGCCAATTAATTTATAGGGGGGAAAAAAGGTGCAGAACAAAATTATCCATGTTCCACAGACAGCAAGGAGACAGCAGTATTTTAACAGAGCAGCAGAGGGCATCGAAGCATAGTAAAGCTCAAACATCCCGGTGAAGGGAAGCTGCCTTTAGGTGACAGCACACGTGCAGAATGGACAAGTGTTTAGGACAGAAGATCTGAGGTCCAGGCACCTCCTCTGATGCCTGATGAGGAGCAGCTACCAGTGTTTGGATAAACAACTTCCTGACTCAGTTTCCCAAACAATAAGCGAGATTATGTGCAACTAATCCTGACCCCTCACAAGGCAGGTTTGTGTTTCAAAAGTTCATGTGGATGTAACACTCACCTAAGTGACAGCTGCAGACAGTCCAGTTAATTACCTTTGAGAGAAAATGCTAATTAGACACTGAATAATATCACTGCAATATACCCTTTACAGCTAACACAGACAGTCCAATGCTGCCCAACGCAAAACCAACTGTACTTCAAATCATACTTGGAGTTTTACCACTTCAAGTAGTCAAATCACAAGGTCTCACATATCAGGGCATGAAAGCCAAGTGTGTAATACTTCCTTTGGAGAGTTGCCCAGGGCAGAATGGCCTCATTGCTCTTCTCTTGTGCCTTCAGACATGCTCCAGCAACATCCCCTGCCTGCTCCAAGATGACCATCAGCTAAAGGGAAATATTTAACTGCGGCTGAAATGGTCAATAAGAATGTAGCTGGAGAAGAAACCTGAAGAAAGCTGCCATAAGTAACCTAGTTGGAGAGTCAGAGTTTGGTTATAAACTTTAAAGAGTAAGCTTCTTGTCTTCATTTTTTCTCTCCAAATGGTATCACACACAAAACTTCAAAATGCAATAACAGCTTGCAGTTGGCCAGTGCTTTTCCATATTAAACCCACATACACACACACAAAAGAGTAAAATATGACAATCTGTTTTAGCAGGGAAGTGGCTAATAACCTACACAAAAAAAGGGTGAGGAGAAAGACAGATGTTTCTTATTTTCTTTAAACTGTTTTCAACCTTCTTTTTTATGTGCTTTTTTGAAAAAAAACCAAAACATTTCTATTTCTATAATGTATAGCAACCTCCCACAGAGACGGGAATCCCACAGGAAATTTCTATCAGTTATCTGCTACCTAGATTTTTTGTTCCATGAACTTGATTTACTTTGGATTAATTTGCATTTTCTGAAAATGAATTATTCTGACATTCATTTTTCAGCACTCCAGTCATGGACTGCTGCCCTACAGCCACCATGAGCAAGCTCACACAGCCCCAGAGCAGAGCTTTTGGGCTGTGAGGACTCTTCTAAGAGTTTATACAGTGAAACAACATCAGTTTACCCATAAATGAGGGTTGGCACACAAGCAGCTGTCACTAACTTTGTTGTGAGGCCTCACCAGAATGGCAGAAAAACAAGCAGACAGTAGAAACCCTTTCACAAGTCCTGTCTGTTCTGGTTTTCAGTCTTAACTAACTCATGCTGCTGGGTCAGGAGAAGACCCTACCCTAGCCCAAAAAAGGAGATTTCTCAAACAACACACTCAAAGGTTAGCTATGTCTGCTCTCCATCATCCACATCTTCCCTGCAATAGTAATGAGGTGAGAGAGATTTGCAGCCTCTCAGACCATGGTGCTTAACCCCCCTGGAGGCCCTGGCAAGCAGCACATCTTGGGGCAAACTGGTGAAGAATAAAGCACCAGGACTGTCTGGCAAGATGGTGAAAACAACAAGTGCTCTCTCCATGTGTGAGGTAGGGCTGCAATACCCTAGTGACACTTAGCCTGGAAAGGCTCAGTGAGGAAAGCCTCTAATAATCCTTCCTGTGCTTGTGCTGTGAGCCACACATCAGGGACTACACTGTTGAGTTATTTGCTGCATATTCATTTCATCTGACAAGGGTAAATAAACTACTCCAAAAAGCTATTTGCTTTCTCGCTCTGCATACACCCAGAATATATTGGCTTAGTCTTCCCAAACTTCAGCTGAACTTCTGACTCAATTACCAAGGTTGCTACTAATCTTCATTCAGAGGATAAACGGTACAAGAATGGTATTCAGTTTTCAATGAAAAATCAGTTGTACAATTGCCTACAATGTCTCTCCCCAGTCATCAAAGTAAGCAAGAGCAAAATCTAATATTTTTTCCTTTTCACCAAGACCATCACTGCTCTTCAAAGCCTACTTTGGGATTGAATATTTTTAATATATATATACAAAACCAGTTAATTTCTCTTATTCAAGAAATGCCTTTTTCAAAGAACAGTGACTCCTATCTTTCATGGGGGAAAAAAGCCTACAGACTTCTAAAAAGTCAACTGTTTTATTTCAGGAACAATGACTCCAAATTTAATCAGGTGAAAAGAGGTATTTGAGAAAGTTGCCTGGCTTTATTCTAATTACACACAAAAATTGCAGTATGTAAGTGGAACAATCTGTTTTTGAGCCATTTATGGTAACCCATCAGCCAAAGCCTCAGCTGAATGCAAATCACCCACAAGACAGAACACCAGAAGTGGAGATACGAGATTAAAATAACAAACTGGGTTATTTCATTTTTGTACTGTCAAATAATGCTTCTTCCAGAAGCTTGTTTAAAAGCTGTGCCCTTAAAAATTGCTCTGGGTTATGTTCCTGATGATTTTTGGCACCAAACCCAAAGTTTCTCCACATTAACTTATTAACAATGAATAGAAGTAAATCACCAAGTTAAGGGAAAAAGTACTTACTATGTATTTTGAAAGTTTATAAACCATGTTGATTCCTTCCCTTGGCTTCTCTCCAGAGAAATTTCCTGGGGTATCTGAACTGATTTACTACCTGCAGGAGATTTTAAGGTAGGTCCAACTCAGAGACAAACATGAAAGCTATCTTGGTCTCATCCTAAGAACTGTGCTTGCAGGGGAATGTACAAAGGTGCTCTTGGCACGGGGAAGAAAGAGCTGAACAAACTCCAGGAGAGGGAAGATCAGCCCTGGCACAAGGACAAAGCAACTCTTCTGGCCTAATGCTGCTTTCAGAGCAGAAAGAGCATCTTCTACAGCACCAGGCTCCTCCTGCTCATTCAGCACTACACCATACCTGTCTGCTGAAAATGTGGGTCAGCAGTGACACCTCCAGGGTCATCCTCATCATTGACTGTGTCTGATATGGGGGAACAGAGAAGGAAACTGGGGTATTGTAAAAAAAGCTGAACTGTCTTCCATTGTGAGTGGTGAGAAGATGGAAAAGAACACAGATGTCTAAAACAGTAAACAAGAACAGCTCTTCACCCTGTACAGAAGAGACAGAGGAGTGTCTGGGTCAGAGTGTGCCACAGCAGGGCAGTGAGTGTTACAGCTTGCAGGAATAATGAAGGGCCCAGGAAAATGATAGCATTGCCAGGCTGAGACTCTCAAAAGCCTAAACCTACACCAGAAAGTCCCTATAAGTTTCACAACTGACTCCAATGACAACAACATTTGTTTCTTAAAAGGAAAAAAAATGACAAACAGCTGTCCCTGGGCATCAGAAGCAGGTGTGATGCATCACCTCAGACAGAAAAGAATTAAAAACCTGATGGGGAAAGTTATATAACTTGAAGAAAACAACAACAAAAAAAGACCAACAAAAAGAAACACATCAACCAAGAAACTATGGAGAGAGTACAGAATATTTCATTTCAGCTCTATTAAGCATGTTATATTTTTTCCCTTCAACTTGCACATCTGATTCTTAACCTTTAATTAAATAGCAAAAGAAATAAACTTTCCAGTCCTCTTTTAATGCACATTTTAGTGAAAATTTATGTTACCATATCTCAGTTACAGTTTCCATAACTTCTTTATTACTAGAGTTAATTAAAATTCACTTTTATAAGGAGGGTCACTTCATAAAAAAGAGCCAGTGAGATAAAAATGTAATTGAAATAAGAACCCTGAGATGGCCAACAGCACAAATTACAAAAACACAAGAATGCTGAGCTAAATTTGGTAAGCTGAACTTCAAGGTGACATAGCAAACAAAGAACCCACAGTGTCCACAATTTGGCTATGAAAAGCAGTACAAGAGGCATTACAAATCTTTCCCTTTAACCTATTGAATTACATGTTTGTCATTCCTAATTACTTTTGTCATTGAATATACACATGGAGAAAAGATTTATTAAAGAAAAATAACCTTACGTACACACTGGATCATTTATTCTAATTAAACAGCATTCCAGACAGAAATACAGTTTCAGCTATAGCCCATTTCATCAATAGAAGATGAAAACAGTTCAGATGAAAGGAAAAACAGAAATATAGGCTCAATTCTACAATAAGAGCAATATGGGGGTCACCAGTAGGAACAAGGGTTTCCTGAGCACAGCAGTGATGCAGCTTTTACTCCAGCTGTTTCAGCAGCTACCAGTGGGCTACAGGAGGTGTTTGCAGAAAAGATGTGGAGCACAGCTATTCCACTCACACAGTGTGCCCCAGCCTGGGGACAGAGCTAGGAGCAGCTAGCAGGAAGAGGCACTTAAGTGGGAATAAATTTTATGTGAACTAGGGCTCCCCCCTCCAGTATCCTCAGTATTTTGTGGTCTTCTGAAAATACCATCATTCACTAACATGAAAGCAACGACAACAACATGCTTCGGGCACATTTGTTTTAGAAGAGAAATCTGATCTCTGGTCTCAAAAACAAAAATTAAGGTTTCCTGCATTTCACTTTCAAGACTTTCCTGACCTTATTCAAATCTTAAACATCCCTGACTGGGGTGAAGCATTGTTCCACCACGTCAGAGTGATAAGACAGCAGTGTTGAACAGGATCTCCTCTGGCACCAAGCAGGCAGAGTGATTTCTGCTCAGACTATCAAAGAGCTGCTGCTCTAATGGGCAGAGTGACAGCACCAGAAAGAGTCCACGTGCTGGAAGGTACTTGGAAAGTTAAAATAATAAGTGTGCATTAACAACACTGATTCTTCTGTCATTGCCACTCAGTTATAAAAAAGTGCTTCTCACACATCCACCAGCAGCTCCAGCTCCTGCACAACCTGACAGCAGGTCATTCCAAGAGGTACTACTGTAAAGCAAACCAAAGCCAAATTATTACTTCACACTACTTCATTCCATCTTAAATTAGCAGGATCATTTCTTTAATGAAAGTTTTCTTGGCTTCTCTTGCGCTTGGGAGAAAATGCATACAATAAGCTGGTTAATACACAGCATGGTTTAAACATGTGCATTTACAAATTCCAGGCTATAGTAACAGCTCAATTCACAGAGCATCTACCACAAGTATCCACCCAAATAACTTTAAAGGGCTATGTTTTCATTGTGCAGTAATTGCAGCTTTGGAATTATTATGGCTCAATACAATCATCCCTGTGCAAAGAGCCTAAACAGTTCTGGATGCAGCAAACCCCACAGATCCTCCCCAGCCATTGTGTGGTTGCCTAATACACTGCAATATACCATTAATTCAACCACTTTTGCTCTGTAATACCAATCAGGCTACTCCAAACCTAAAACAATATCTAGTGTTATTGACTTGGAAAACAATTAATAGTATTTAATCCTTCAAATTTGAAAAGTTTTTGCTTGTTTGGGATTAATTGTATCTGTGGTAAACATTCACTACAAAAACCTGTACAAGTTTCAAAAAATGACACAATATATTGACACAAGACTCATTAAAATTAAGTTGACAGTAATCAACACCTAAGAGTGGTGAAAAGGTATTTTTAAATACAGCAGAAGTCAGACAGAAAGAGAAAAAAATGCAATCAACCTCATTGGTAAGCTCAGGGTCGATGCAGAGCAGTGTTATCAGGGCAAACAAAAACTCAGCAAGGAAGAGTGGGTATGTATTTGGAGAAGCTGATAAGTTAGTGAGTACAACTAAAAGGCCATCTTTCCCATATTAACAGCTCTTTAAAAGTTTTAAAAACTGGACTGAAGTTGATGATCACAGAAACAGAAGGAGGTGGTTTTTTTCCTGCTACATCATTAGGTGTGCACAGGTTTTGCCTCTCAGATGAGGTCAGACAGTTCCACACATGTTCAGGCAGGAGATATCAAGGCACAGGAGTCAAAGGGCACAATAACAAAATGACAAACAAAAAGACATTATGAAAGCTGGCTGCATGGATAGCTGTGTGCCTCTACTAGCCTCTTTACTTCATTTTTTGTTTTCCAATTCTGCATAAAATTTTTGAGCTTTCCCTCAGAAAATATTCTGTGAATGCTGCTCTTCAAGCCACGGTGCAGTATTCCCAGATTTCCTCCCTACATCTTACAGGTAAGCGCTCCATACCTCCAGCACAGAAATAAATAGCATTTTTCATTGTGCTTTAAGTATTACTACACATAATTATTTGCACTATGCTCTGCACAGATGTGATAGCCAGATGTGTCTTGTAATCACACCCAGACAGTTCAAGAGTATAAATGTTGGTATAGCAGAAGTTTACAAAGCCATGCCCACTTCAGGGAGCAGCACTGACATTCTGAGATGGTCAAATAGGAACACTGAACTTCTCTATAAATCCTTCAGCCACTATCTCCATTTTCAAGTCAACGTGATTGCCAAAACTGATGGACTCTCCAACTCCCAAAGGTCTCTGCCTAAGGGGAACCATAAATATACTACAAAGGAAGGCACTACAATATTAATGATCTGGCCTGTCTCCTCCTGTTTCCATGCTTGGGCTCTTACTATGTTCCCCGAGAAACACTTACAGAGGTTGAAGTCATTTCAGCCACAGAAGAATACTGCAAGGATGCTCAGTTTGGTTCAGCCTCAACTTCTGCAGCATAATGCCTAAGCAGAGTATAAGCACTACTTGGCAACACCCAGTCACACAGATTTTGAACTTGGAACATTAGAGAGAGTTTATAATATTAAATTCAGAAAGAAAGCCCAAGGAGCAATGAAAAAGTAAATTGGGATGGTGCATATTTTCCTGCTATATGTGAAACTATTTGCTTTTGCCATAAAAGGGACTTTGCATACAGCTCATAAGGAACTTGCACACAGCCATGCTCCCCAATATGCTGCAGCCAATAGCAGATTCCCTGCAATCAGAGATGAGTCAAAGGAAAAATGCTGTCCAGAACCACGTGCCAACAGACGACTGATTATACATCGGTCCCACCGGCTGCTTTGCAGCCAAGTTAAAAACCAGCAGCATCAGAGCCAGCCAAAGCAGCAAACCAGGGCCAAGTCAGTACTATAATTGTTTGTGCCATTAAGCATAAAGAATGCCATTGCTTCCTAATCTTATAGAGAAAAATGAAGCATGGGAATAATGACAATTACTGCATGATAAATTATTTTTAAAACCCTATGCGCTCGTTACATCACTGCTCACACATGAGGAAAGGAATTTTCAGGGTAGTCTTATTTTTAAGTTCACACACACACCCCCCAGAAGTAAATTATGATGTCATGGACGAAGCTTATTAAAAAAAAAAAAAAGGTTTTCAGGGACAGTTCCTGCTTTGTTTTCTCCTATGAAGCCACATAACATCATATATAAAAATAAAGCAGGAGTGAAACATGAGTGCATTTCATCTCTGAATTTGGAGAAGGCATTCAGCCCTGCCTTGTGCCAGGCCTCCTAACAGAGATACTCCAGTAAGCCAGGAGAGAATAGCAGTGAAGGACCCTTACTCCATGCAGTAAAAATACTCAAGAATTTTCCACACTATGCACAGAATCACCTGATGTGAGAAGCTCTTTTGCCTTTTTTCTGCTCTGTTGTTACATGCACCCACTGTGGGTACACTGATGCCTGGTGGCAATCAGCAGCCAGAGTGGGAATCTGATATAGATATCTGTCAGAGTGAGGGAGTGCCCATCAGTGCATGCCCTCTGTGAAGTGAACCAAAAGCATTCCCAGATTTTTATATGTCTGTGAGTCTAAGACACAAACTATAAACTCTTCTCCAAAGGGAAAGACAAGAGGAGAAAATTTTGATGCCATAAACTGAAGTCAATTATGTTAACTCACCTTTCACCATAAACAAGGAAAACATAAGAGAAAAGGATCCTAAAGAATCTTGGCGAATTCCAATTTCAAATAGAATACTTATTTATGTATATTTCTTTTAACTTAGAAGTCTACAAACTCTAAGGTGACATAAACCATTTAGTATTGATTCTTCTTTCTAGCATCTAAGGGGATTGAAATCACTGTCTCATTCTCCTCCAATTCTTTCAGGGAAGTACAGTGTCTCTACTCACTTTGAATCAATAATTCTGGAATAAAAAACTCTAATCCCTATCACTATGAGTCATCTCACCCCACATTTTTCAGCAGTTAGGTGCAATACATGGTTTGGATTTTTTCCTTGTCAGTCTGTTCCACAGTGCCTTTGAAAGGTACCACAAAACCTACTCATTTTTTAAAGATTACATCTTGATTCATTTCCCTGCAATGTATTTTTATAAGTGTACTAGAACCACAGTTCTCCAAGCTCCATAGTCAATGGACTTTGGAACAGAAACAGTTTTGTCTTTCTTCTCATATTACAGGAAACCCTATCACCCTTCTGAATCAAAAAATATAGATGTGTATCCTACAATCTTTAATATGAGCTCCCACTAATTTCAATGGCTATTTTTGTTCTCTCAGGAGCAGCAGCACCCAGCCTTTAGGCTGAGCACCCTGGTATCAGCCCCCAGTCCTACTGCTGGAGCACTGTTCCTGTCCTACAGGAAGAGGTGCCACACACAGTACATTTCCATCCTGCTTCTATTAATCTTTATTTCAGCACCTACTTAAGCAGAAATGTAGATAAAAGCATTGTGTTTGCAAGGAGCAAGGACTCAACATCTTCTCGGACCAAGTGGTCCTGCATACAATTTTAATTATTCCAAAAACAGAGTTCCCAGCTCAAAGATCCATGCCTTCTTTTCACTACAAAGTCTTTGGTAACATCCTGTGCTAAACAGAGGAATTAGGACTGAATTAGAAATTTCCAGAAATACTTTTCTATCTCTGGAAATACCAGGACCAATTTGACAACACTTACTATTATTGTGTCAACGTTGCAATTTAAAATACTTTCACAATCTACTAAAGGCAATTTTCCAAAGGTTACTACCAAAGACTTCATTGTTCAGTTGTTCCTTATGAAGGCAGAAAAATAGCAACTATGTTAGATGTTATTTGTGGGGGTTTGATACCCATATATACCATGTACATATGCAAAATTTATGCATCTACTCAACCTGATAGGATCATCCAGTGAAACCTACTCAAGCCAGTTAATACAGAGATTATCCCTAAGCTTCAAGACACTTTTCAAAGCAGAAAAGCAATGGAGAGCTCCCCACTGAAACCCCCAGGTCCTTAACACACCAAGTTCAGCACAGCCCTCAGCAGCACTGCAGCTGATCTCAGCTGGTCAGAGCTGATGCCCACTGCACTCCCCCTCCACAAACCTTTGACCATGGACTTTAAAATTCAACAAATTGTCAGCCTGGACTCTTCCATGCACTCTATAGCCAAGCACAGGGATGTGGGCACCTGGAAACCACTGCAAGTGAAAACCAAGCAGGAAAATAACACCTAGAAATGCACAATGATCAAAGTCCCAAAGGCTGCAAAATTCTTTAACTATGGAATTCCTGAGCCTGTGCATACTATTTCCCCAGTCCTTTAAAACTGCCACATTGGGGTTCTACAGCTCTTTCACACAAACTTTGTATGTTCTTATTCACATATTCAAACCAATTACTCAGAATCTTCTGGTCTAAAAAGAAAATTATTTTCTTTTAAATTCTGAATGCATTACATCATATTGCTTATCTAAATTCCTTTATAAATTCAAACATTAGCCCTGTCACAATCACAACATTTATATTTAAGGCTCTTTTCAGTCATAGCTTGCTCATTTTGTTATTTCAGTGGTGTTGTCTCAGTGAAAACTGACTTCACTCACTCAGTTCTCCATGAACAAAAGCTAACTATTAAAGTTTGTACGATAAGAGAGAGCTGGTTTATAAATCAAACTGAAGCCCATTAGTGAGTGGTTTTGAACAAATATATGAACAACTATTGCCCTTGAAGTCAATTCTCATTTCCCAGTGAAGCCAGACTATCACCAGGTGATAGTTTAAAAAATAAATTACAGAGATAAGAGAAATGTGTTGCTTAAAAAGGAATCATGAACAATTACATACTCTCCTCTGCATAGCACTGAGTTAAAAAAGCCCAAAAGTTTACCCAATAATCGCACAAGAGCAATAAAGTCCTGCTACTTATGAAAACATAGTAGCAACAAAAGATACACCCATTTAATTTTGCCATGAACTGATAGCCTGGCAAGAAAGGAAGGCAGCTATAAAAAGCTACCTACAGATTAGCCAATGGATTACATTTCTAGATGTGCCTTAAGAAAAGGTCATTTCAAAAAGCAGCACAAAAACATTTGTCATTGAAACTGCTGCAAATCCCTAAAATCACACATGCACATGTACAATGCCTCTGGGCTTGCATCATGGGCTCCTAACACGAACCAAATGAACTTAGCACCCAAGAAGAGTGACACCAATTCCTTTCAGTTTTACCTGAACTCTTCGGTTATCAGACCATACCTTGGCAAGAGGGGGTGTGTTTAAAGCCTCATCTGTTTCTAACTGACATCTAGTACCAATCTGATATAATTCATTAACAAATACATATAAAGCTTTTAAAATATCAGTTTCAGAAAAGTTAGACCTCCCAAGTCCATTACCCTGCCATTTAGAAACAGAGCACTTCTAGATTTATAATAAGCAATATACACTGATGTTTTTACTCTCATGATATAACTCACTAAAAATCTTAAAATAATGCCAAAATAACAAATATACAGAAACCAGTTCCATTGTCTTTATTTTTGTTTAATGGGGCATACACCCCTGGAAGTCTTCAAAGGGCAGTGTTCAGAGAATGGTTTACATATTCTGTGATAAAAGAGATCCATTAACTTTGTGATGCTTCACCCAGCCCAGGATCTCAGAGCACTTTACAAAAGCACTATCTAATTACACAGGGATTAACAAATGGGGATTAACAAATCCCCCCCTACCTTGAAGTCCTGCAGGGCTAAAGTATGCAGAGTACAGTTTACAATTGTCTGGGTCTAAATTTGGAAAGCTTAGCATTTATCACATAACATAGGATCCAACCCTCAAAGCTCGGCATCAACGTGTGACATGGGTCATGCTGAACACATGAGGGAAACTTAAGCCTTAGCAAGAGTCCATACTCAAAAAGGATCTCAGCAGTGAGACACAGAGCCAGAGAAGTCACCCAGACCCCAACAGCAAAGGGGCACCATATAATTTGCTCATTCAGAGACACCACCTATGAAAGTCCTGGGCATTTCTGTGAAAACACACAGAGGATGTCTCAAACGTACTCCTTCTTCAGGCCACAGATAAAACAGAGTCATAATAGCTGGCCAATTTTTAAGCCATCCATATTATGGCTGGCAAACTCTTATCTCAATGCAGCCTTAATAGTGATTTCTGCTCAAATGTGAGCAACCACAGAGTATCCTCAAATGAACTTATCTACAAAGTGAAGATTTCTAAGCAGAGGAGTTCTGCTACTTGTGCCAAGTAGATCATCCCTTTTTCTTCTGAAGGTAACTGTTATACATGTCACTAAGTTTCTGAGCTAGTTAATAAATTATACAAAAATATTAGTATTTCCAGTTTAAAAAAACACAAGTGTTAACAGCTATAAAGTTATACAAAAGAATATATATTAAGAATAGTGAAAATTGTTTATTTTCATATGATCCTCTGCTTGGCAGAAATGCAGAATACCAAAATCACTCCTATAACTAGTCAGAATTATATGAGAGCAACTCACTAGCAATACAATACTAAGATAAACAAAACTCTTTTCCTTCCATGCTACCTTTTATCTTAGTTATGACTTTAGGCCCAAATACTGCCAGGTAAAGTAAAGGGAACAACTCAGGCACAGGACAGACCTGTCTGGTAATTCTGAATGAATGCCTAATGCTGTCTCCCTGCAATGTTATCAAGGACCTCTTCCACCTCAGAAAATCTGTTCAAAATTTGTCTCCAAAGAAAGAACAAAAAGGCTTTTTCTAGGAGAAAAAGTTATTGCCCATGCTCCAGCAAGTTCAACTCAGCAAAAATATTTGAGCACTTTTAATCACTCTTCACAAAAAGTCAGATTCAGCTGACACACAGCTAAGCTTTAATGTCTCATGGCTATGAACTGTCACCCTCCTGCCTGAAACCTGGTGCTTAACTGCACCTCAGAAATACAAAACAAGCCTAGACATCCTCTGGATAAAAACCCTAGGCCCAAGGGGAAAATGGCATTCAAACACACAGTACATGGGGCAGAAGATTTAATGTATGCAGTTTATATCTGATATAAACCTTTCATGGCACCAAGCAGATCCTTCAAAAAAGTTTAATGTGTAAAACAGAATCTAATTGAGCTGGAAATCAGCAGAGAGCTGGAAATCAGCATCCAGTCTCAGAGGCAGAACTGAGTGAACTCAACTCTCTGCATCTCTGTAATCTGTAATCACTGTACAATCTGAAGCTGCAGTGCAACAGCCTTCAGATTGTGAGCTATAAAACACCACACCTTTAGGAAAAGAAAGGGAAAACTGCTTCATGGTTTACATGAGACTCACTGGTCAACAGAAGAATTTCCACAGTGACATCCCAATGCTTTTGCTTTCAGTAATTTGACAGAAACCATAAGGCCAAACAAAACAACAGAGAGGGACAAAAGGAGGGAGTGGGTAGATCCGCATAATACCATGCTTAATGAAAACTGGAATTAAATTTTAATAAATTATATGTATTCTCAGTACCTTCTCCTTTTTATTGCTCAGCCATTTTTGTGTCCTGTGTGTAACCTTTAAAGAGTGAAAGAAGCATTTTCTTGATCCACAGCGATCTTTCAGCATGATTGTCAAAAATTTACCAATCAGGAGGTTCAGAAGTTGAGTTTTATTAACATTTCCTATTCTGTACAGGGAATAAGAGAAAGTAATTGATACCTTCACTCTTCATACAAAAAATGAATGGCTTCAAGCAATTTTCATTTAAGAAATTATATCCTCTGGACAATACTTAAAACAGCAGGAACCATCCTAGTGTAAGCATATAAACCTATAAAGTTACAGAGCTATTGCCAAACCAACTTGAACAGTAAATGGATGCATTTGCATTCCAGCTCACTGGCAAAAAGTGGCTGGAAATTTTCTTCATCTGTGCATGTCATCCATGAAATGCTGGGTTAATGGAAGGAATTTTATTTCAAACAAATAGGTTAACAACTCTAAGAATTGCTAAGAAAAATGATAGTAACAAGGAAAAAAAAAAAAAAGCCAAATGAGCAATGCACAAATACCTCAGCAAGTAATACAGGTTAGGGATGACCCTGAATCCACTATAATTTCATATGTTACTTTAATAAATATTTACTAAAGCACACAAATTAACATGCAAAAACTAGTTAAACATTGGTGGTACCATTTCTGTCAATGTGTTAAACAACTCCAATACGTGTGTATGACCAGCATGGCATGCATTTCCCCACAACCGGTACTCCAAAAAATGAAGTTCAAGAATGGAGCTCCTGAGGCTCCAAATACTGACTTGTGACAGCATCAAATTTCTCTTTTATAAAATAACCCAAAGACAACAGTACACATTAAAGAGTAATTACTCCACATGATTTAACTGAATTCACAATCTCCAGCTGTACAGATAACAGGGACACAGCCAGTTCGGTCTGCAGTACAAGCACAGGATCAGACCCCAAATAAGCAATAGTTTATGCAGATATCTAGCAGTTTTAGATGTAAAGATCTGTCAGTTAGACCCCCTCTCCCTTTTTAAATCCCATTATATTTTTGCTTGCTTGTTTCCATCATATTCCAGTTTTAAATTCACAGCAATGGGGCAACATGAGACTGTGGTGCTAACATCACCTGAGACTGTGGTGCTGACATCATGCTTCACCTCAACATAATGTTTGCTTTAGGTAGACACTTTGTTGCGTTACTTATAGTTTGGAAAAAGTTAAAACTATTCTAGTAGGAACTCAGTTGTCTGTGCCTGGGGAGACCCATCAGGCTACTGGAGTGCTTGGAGACTTGCCTGCAAAACACATGGCACAGGCTGGGCAGAAGAGTCAGGGAAGAACTAAGATCAAACCAGACAATGGCAGCTACTCCAAAAGCAAAGCAGTATTCAAGAAACTCAGTCTGAAGGACTTGGAGTTAACTGTTAATAGCCTATAACCAATAGCATCAATTAGTGACACCACCCTGCAGATAAATCAGCTTCCTCCTTGTCAGCTGCAGCCATTTCAGATCTCGCCTTTCCACCTCCAAATCCAAACTGCTACCAAAGTGCAGCTGCAAAAGTCATCTCTCCTCCCTCTCTAGGTCCATCTTCTCCTGGATTCTGTTGGCCTCCTGCCAAGTCATATTCAAGTTGCTTGTCTTCACCTACAAGATCTTGCACAGCAATAAATAACATAGAAATGACCACAGTGTGCTGAGGAATTACCAAGTCCTTTCTAAAAACAAATGGAGGAATAAGGCCTTGGACTACACCCCTCTCCATCAATTACAGCCCAGTCACATTCACACCCTACATCCTCCTCCTCTGCACACTCCCGTGCCCACACTGTCACTCCAAATGAGAAGTGCAGCTTCTCACACTCCTCCTGCTCCAGCATCCCACAGAAAGAGGCAGATCAGAGAGAAAAGCCCAGAGTGTCCCAGAGCAGAAAGGGAACACGTGCAGAACAGCAGAGAGGTTTCAGCAAACTGTCCCCTACCTGCAGCATCCCACCATGGCCTGTCCCCGGAGCTGCAGGACAGGGCACACAGCTCTGTGCCCCTGGGCTGGGCTGCCCTGCAGAACACACAGGGTTTGACCTTACTTTGGGGGACACAAAGGCAGTCGAAGGCAGAGGGACTGGCAAGCACTCTGTGGGACTGCAAACAGAGCTCGCCTCCAGCTCATTTTCAGACCTTTCACCACGCTCAGGGCTGCAGGTGGCTCTGTCCTTATCCCTGCCTGCAACTTTGTTGGGCCTGTCTAGCAACACGTTCAATTACAGTTTGGAGATTAGATGACCAAAGATTAACTAAACACCAAATAGAAAAAAAAAATCCCAGGCTTTCTTAGACATAAATCTTGCAAATATGGTTCCATAGAGCACAAGTCCAGATTCCTGAATATTTTATTATTCTGTAAAATCTTCACTGTAAAAGACTGCATATACTTGAAATTTGCAAAGGTAGCAGCTTAAGTTATTTCTAGTCAGCTCATAAAAATCTGTCTTTAGCACTTTTTTCCTAAGAAGAAAGAAAGAAACCCAGACATACTCTAAGCTTAGTGAAAAGATAAGACTCTGGATATAATACCAATATGACTTCACCTTTTCTTTTTTAAGGGTTCGAAACAATACTGGATGAAAGTTTATATGTAAGCATAAGGGATCTGCCAAAAAGAAAGTGAAAACCCATCAAATTATATTTCAGACACCTTAACATATTATGCACCATACATGCTGTCAGCCTCACTGTCCTTCCCTTTGCTGTAGGCCGAATGCTTGAATACCAATCTTATTAAACTACAACTCTGAATTTATCCACTATATATAACATTCCAGATGTCGTACCAGCTGGGAACAGACCCTTAGGCCATCTTTGGTTGATCTCTTAGTCGCTTTCCAGCTTTTCCCAGGCATTCATCCAAAAATATGAAGGAAAGTGCTAAAAACAGATGTCAGAGTTAATGGTTTTTTCTTTTTTTTTCTTCACGGTAGGAAATACAGAAAACTTGCACCCTACGCCTATACTTTGAAATATGAATGGTGTCAAAGAACCATAAGTTAATTTTTAATTAAATCACAATGTAGAAGAGTTAATTTTTACACTATTTTTCTGACAACAGGCCAGCCTCCATCAGTCTGTTCTTTGAAAATATTATGTGGTCATTTGGATTTTTTTCATTAAGTTGGAAAATCTTCTGATGTTGTCTATCTGCAAAAATGGGTTTGAGTCCCTCATTTAAGAAAAAATAATGGTTAAAATGTAAACTAGATCGATTGCAATTCATGGTAAGCTTTGTGACAAGGCCGGAGTAATGGGAGTTATTAAATCAGTACACATCTGAGCTATGAAAGGGGAAGACCTGTTGGCCCCATCATATTACAACAAATCATTTCAACTTCCACTCACTGCAATATGAGCAGGAGATGTTCAGGTCTTCCCAAGAGATGCTGTCTCTCTTTGGGGTCCTCTCAGGAGTTTAAGCATGGAGTTTCAAAGATCAGGGCTGGAAAGGAGGCGGTGGTCCTGCTGACACTTTGGAAGGTGTGCCCCTTCACTCACGGGGCAGCTCTGACGTACCTGGGAGTCCTCACAAGAATTGAGTTATGCACGTGCAGAAGTGCCTGGGCTGTAGACTCCAAGGCCTGTGCAAGAGGTAATCTATTTTATCTGCTTTAGACAGGGCTCCAAAACTTCTCTCCACACACACCAGCATATTAACAACCATATGCAGAACCAATTGTCAAAGCCCTCGTGGTGCTGCCCACAGAACCTCCCCTCAGCATGCAAGACCTTGGTCTCTGGTACAGCAAAGTCCAGGAGATCACTTCCATTATAACCACACCTTACAAGGATGATCATCTCTTTTGTCCCTAAAGACATCCCTTTTAAAATTATTTTTGGGGCAATAGCCTTCATTTAAAGTCAGTTAACTGTATTGAAAAAGGACTTTTCTTAAGAAATATTTTCACCCTCCTTTTCCTTGCCTCACATTCATTAGAATGCAGAGCTGAAAGTATGAGAAAAACAGACTATCCTATAGCCTCAATATTGAAGAAGCAGGAGAAGAATGAACATTAACTGGCAAGTTCACTGTAAAGTATAAAAATACCTGCAAAAAAAAGAACAAAAATCTTTTTCAAATGGAATAAAAAGGGTAGGACAAGTTTAAAACTTAGCCCTAGTATTTTAATAGTAGACTTAGGATATAATTCTGATTCATACATTAGAATGCAATATTGCCCTGAATAGTTACCACTGGAGCCAGTGCTCAAAGGTGGTAAAATTTCATGGTTTATAGTCTGATATTTGAATATATTTTATGTGATCTATTAATAATGTCAAAAAACATTCAAGCCAATGCACTACATTTCTTTTAAGTAAAGGTGATGCATTCCAAGTCTTTTTTATTTAATAAACAGTAAGAAAAGGTATTTTGCCATATGTTGTGTTGATGTTATGAGACATTATGTGAGCTGCCTGAAAAACCACAGCTTGTTTCTTCAGATTTATACCCTACACAACCATATTACTTAGACAAAGGAAGGTCACTGACCTATAGCCTACACGTATCAGCAAATATGTGTATTTTTAGCAAAGATTTTGCATGAGAATGGCATAGTAAATTACATTTTGTCAGCATTTTTTAGAGTGATTTGAGTACAACATAATTACTGAAACAGATCAAATATTTTGAACATAGGATTCGTTTCAGCATTCATGGTGTTTAAATAGGTTTACTTGTATAAATCACAGAAAGTTCTGTGATCCTCACAAAATACAGAAGATAGAGAAAAAAAAAGTTCACTGTACAAATCTTCACACATAATTTGGACACCAGATTTGACAGAAAAAAAATCAAACAAACACCAGTGAAATTGTCTGTTTGCAGAGAACTGAGGCTGCAATGCTGCTGGTGCTTTGCAGCATCTACGCATTTTTCAGTAGTTTCCTGATCAAACAGTCCGTAGCACTTCCTTTGGGGTGCCTGAATGCAATCTGCCAGAAATCAATGGCAAATCTCTTTTTACAGTAAAAATGAAAGGCTGATCCAAAGTCTATTGGAATTACTATGATTTTTGGACTAAAGCCTAAATAATCAGGTAAAGGAGAACATATCTTGTATTTACAATTGCAACCATCTCCCAAGGGCTATTTAAAAAATTACAAAAACATCCCACATCATACAGCAGCCTATTACTACTAATTTTTCTCACCCATGTGCAAATACCCTAGTCTGCTTCATGAACCTATAAATCAGTTAAAGGGTTTGGTGCCATTTTAAATGGCCTTTTTCTCTTATGCAAAATAAAAATGTTAAATTCATAAAGGTATATACCATCAAAGCACAAAAATTTCTTATAGCATTGTAACACAAACAAACAAAGAAATTTACTACCAATGAGATAATTTTATAAAGCTAGATTACATTGGCTCTACTGGAAAGAGGTCAGGTTTTATAGCCTTAAGAGTGTTTAAAAAAGTCCAGATTGTTTCCAGTTCTCAGAGGTCTGACTGCCTTTCCTTCCAGACCAAGAATCAGCATAACAGCTGAATTATCAAAAAACTAAATACCATCTACTCTTTCCTTGTTTAAGACCAGAGAAAAAAAGAGTTTCAAAATGTTTGTGCTATATAAGCAAAGTGATTAATGCACCATCAGGCTTTATCAGCCTAAAACATCCTCTCACCATGTATATCTGAAGAATGACTTTCCAGCTCCAAGCACTGCATTTCCCACAGTACTTGAAATATATCTTTTTGATTTAGAAGCACTTCTCTACTGTATCTCAATGAACTCTTATTGATAGATGATAGCAGCACTACTGTGTAAGCATGGGATTATTTCTGTTACCTCCAGACCTTTCAGTCTTAATTTAGAAGGCTGAACCTAAACCTTTATCAATGTCAAAATTCTTGGATAAGAACATGTACCAACTTCTGGAGGTTCACTAGGGGCATGAGGAGGTCAGTGGGAAATTCAGATTGCATTGTATCAATCTCTCATGATTTAATCACTGGGCTCTTCTAAAGAATGTCAAATGAGCACCTATCTGTATAATGTTAATTCATCAAGTGTCCTGTTACTAGCCCAGTGTAGCAGAATTGAGTTAAAGACTTTACAATAGAATATTTGTCCAAGTCCACATCCTTCTGTCTGCTCCTTGGGAAATGAAAGGTTAAAAAAATATTACTAATTTAAAAAATACTTTTAATCTATTGCTAGAAATTTAAAACATATCTGAGAAAACTTAGAACTGTAAACATTACAACATGAAACACTGAATGTGAGTTTTAGAATTTCAGTCTTTTATGAAAACTGTTCATGGTAGAGATGCTAGGAAAGCAAGGGTTTTCCTATGTAGGTCAACCTCAAACTTAATAAACATCAATTTGTGGCCCCAAAAGTATGTCTAAGAAAAAAGGAAGAAAGTCAGTACCCCCTGCATAGCCTTTTCTCTTCCACCAGAGCAGCCCCAATATCTGTCCAGCACCCAGGGGAGCAAGAATAAGAGAAACAACTAAAAGTTTTGGTCCATTCTCCTTTCTTTCTTGAGGAATCATTCTGGGGGATGACCTTGCAAATGAGGGGTCACTTCTGCTACCTGGAAATGCTCTGCCAGATGCTGAGGTCAGTATCATCACAGCCACAGGAGGACTACTGGCCAGTCCAGTGAGTTTCACCACAGAATTCGGTGGAATAGGATTACAGCCTCTTGGAATCTATTTGGTCCAAACTGAAATGATATAAAATGTGTTTTCTGCAGAAACTGTACTATTACAGATTCCCTGTGAAGGCTGTTTTACTGCACAAGGTGAAGACCTACTGGCTTCTGTGAGTATGATTTACACACAGAGACCTCTGGCAGGCTGGGACTGAGGCTGTAAGAGAAAACAAGGAAGTCTGTAATTCCTAGCGCACGAAGAAACATGGACTGCAAACAGCAGTTCCACTATTTTCTCTGAACAACAAAAATGGTAGTTGGTGCTTTTAAGAAGTGCCAGTTCCCCATTCAGTTTGCCAATAAGCAAAAGTATTTTAAAACACTTTTCAGTTCACTAAGCAACCTATCACACACAAGTAATGATATAATTACTTGTGCATATATTGCTCACACACTTCCAGCCAGCAATTAGCCTAAACAAAAGTATTGTTTGAATAGGATCATGCCTGACTTATGTAGTACCAGTCTCTCTAAGAGTAGTTTTGCCTGAAATTGTAAGTGGTTTTCATTTTCTCTTAATCCTTGCCTCCTTTCCCTCCTTTCCACTCCAAATCAGAAACACATTTCAGTTGATTATGGAGCTAACTTCCTTACCCAAAAAAAAAAAAAAAACAACCAACCAAAAAACATACCCTTAATCATAGAGAACAAAATTAAACCTGTGAACAAAAAAATAATGGCATATATTAAAAAAAGGAATAGAATTAAAAATATTAGCGAACACCTAACATCACCTTCAGTTAAATTTTCAGAGAAACATCACCAAATGATGCCTTTTGTCTTCACACAGCCTTACAAACACATGGCTGTACACTCCTTAAATGTGATTATAAACTCGTTACAGACATCTGTAGGATTAGTATGGAGTACCACAAACCTGACATAGTAATTTGTTACTTACACAAGATGTCCTAGCTAAGAGAATGGAAAGACTTGCAGGACTCAAGTCAGTGAAATCAGTATTATTCTAATATCGGCAGACAGACTGAGTGAGGACTGCAAGGCCAGTCCTCGACATAGCAGAAGAGGAGTATTTCTAGGACAGTGCTGAAATTCCCACCGCCACATATTAGTGGTTGCAATTCTAGTGCTTGGATAAAATTAAGTTTATCAGTTCATTCTCCAAATACACAAATGAAACCACCAAGTGTTCCACAGTGGAATGTTTTCATTATAGAAGAATTCCTGAAATAGTTTGTGGCCACTTGAAAACAGTTTATTTATTCAAAAAAAATCTCTAAATGAAGAGCTAGACATTGAGATTGAAGACGTTAAGTCTTTTTAATAGTCTGAATGCTGTTTTAGGGTAACAACAAAAATGGCTTATCAGAGAAAAACAATGGTTTCAGGCTCCTTCCCAAATCCAAAGTACTGAAGCTTTATATGCATGGGTAGCAAGTGAGCCTCTAACTACAAATCTTCCTCCCTTCCCGGGATTAGAGCTTGTCTTCAGTGATGTGTTAATTTGCAGTAATGTCCCTTGCATGACTCATCCCCAAGCCTGAAAACAGCTCCATTTCTCTGGTGATTTAGATGCAAACTGCCCTGTGAAGGAATAAAAAGGCTCAGCCTGGGAGCAGAAGCCAGCAAGCTGCTGACACTCAAAGCCAGGCTGTGGCTCGGGTACCCTTCCAGAGGCAGAGCAGGAAGGATGGCCAGCAGCAGCAGGTGGAACCGGGAAAGAGATGAAGGAAATTGTGGAAAAAGATCTGTCAGCCCAGTGGGACACATAAGACAACTTCTGTCCACACAAGAGTTTCCTTGGTGTAATACGAAAAACTTACAGAACAGGCACAAAAATGTATTGCTGCTGGACTGCAAATAAAAAGGTGGAGTAAGAGGTTCCACCAGTTTACTTCAATATTAAATTTTGAAGTAATTCAGGTCCTGGGTTCCACTGCATTTTTTTCAAATTAATACTTGAAATGTCATTATCCTTCTCCCCGTGAAAAAGCAGAAGCCAAGACAGATTACTTCTATTTGTGGTAGACAAGGTTTTAATGAGAATATTTTCCTGATTTTGGCATTCACTTTACAACAAGACACTTTTCTAGCAAACCCAAAGAAAAACTAGTTATTAAATGAACGGCAGCAGCTGCAGCCTGGGTATTACAACTCGCACATCTAGTTGAAAACAGACTGACCAGTTTCTACCTTACCTCATATAGCTATACACAAGCCTGATAGTGCAGATTTTTAATTAATATTTGTTTAGAAACATTTCTCTGCCAAGATTAGACTACTTAGAGCCATATATCTAATTCCAGAATCAGGCTATCCTTGTTGTGAGTTTAAACTGGTAAATATCATAAAATTTAGAAGAAGCAAGGTCAACCAGAAAGCTAACTGGTCAAGCAAACATTTTCTCTTTATAAAGATAAACTTATTTTCTTTTTTCCTTCCCTTTTTTTTTTACCCACACCCCCAAGAGAACTCTCAGCCAGCCAGCCAATCAAAGTGGAAATGAACTTCAAACACATTCAGCCCAACCAAGTTTTCACTGCTGTCCTTCTTGGTGGTCCGTCATATGGAATGGTTTTAATACTTGGAAGCAATACCTTAAGTGTCAGAAAACAAGAACATTTTATTTCTGCAAGAAAGCTTTCCAGTACTACTAGTATTTTGGAAAAGAAAAAAATTCCTTGTAGTAGATTAAAAGGTGAAAAGCCAAAAGAAATCAGAAAGAATACTAGGAAACTGTTCCTTATGGCAAGGTTCAACATGTATCTCAAAGTTGGACAAAGGGCTATTACTTGTATATTCATTTCATAATTTAATTTATTTTCAGACATTTATTCCGTTATTTAATTTTTTCCATGAATGGTAAGGGGGGGCCATATTTTTTTTTAACCTCAAATTTCTAACAGCAGTTGAAGTCTTTGGCTATGCATCAAAATCTATTTGGTATCAAGTAAGGTTTAAATTGCATTGACTCAGTAGAAGCTCAGAAATTAAGGATGCAATGCACTGATACAAGACATCATGTGATGAACAATACAGAAGCCTTTAGAAAATGCTCAATTCAAACATTCCTACATTTCTGTCCTTTGGGATCCCTCAAGTATTTGCTTTGAATCACTGTTTTTCCCTGAAGATACAGCAATAAATGTGTCAAAACTATGATGTCCCACTCTATGCAGATGTCACCCCAGTGAATCAGTGTCAGTATTTAATCAGATCTTTAAAGGTATTTTTTCTTATAGAAGTGGTAAAAAAGATATTCACTGAATTTTGAAAATATCTAGCCAAAGAATTTCATCTGCATGTAATTCTTAAATACACAGAGCAACAAAATATGCAAAGAAGTTAGTGCAGTCCTGTACGAAAATGAGAGGACAGTCCTGCCAGATTAAACCAGAACAAAATGTACTATCTTGCATGTACAACATGAATCCATGTGTAATTCTGCTGGGCTAGAGCAGAGTACAGTGTGTTCCTGTTAATATTTACTCATCTTTCATTTCAAACTGTAAGCTTGTCATTTCAGATAGCAAATACTTTTGAATATTTAAGCAACAGCTAGTTCTATTTTACTGAGATTACTTACTAAAAAAGGAATGAATGATTCTGATTAAACTGGCTCCCTGCTTGAAAAATATCACACACAACAGCCAAAGAAAACCCCTTTGAAACATTCCTGTGTTTGGAGGATGTAAGGAAACTAATCTTGGACCATGACAATGATGATGCTGCTATATAAAAATATTGTCCATCTCTCACTGGAAATTTTACTGACCTGGAGAAAGGAACAGTACAAGGGAGAAAAGGGCACATTTGGGAAGATAGGGATAGATGGCTTTCCTGCAAGTGTCTCAAGGTGGTTAGCCAAAAGAACAGAGGGTGTGAGCCACCGTCTTCTCCACCCCCATACCACAGCCTCAGGAACCTCTCTCCCCTTTTATCCATTCTGTTCCCTTCCATGGACACAGGAAGAGGGATCACCCCCACAGCAGACCAGATCAGACTGATCCAGTGTTTTACTGGAATCAAGTGCACAAGGTTATTTCAATTTGGCAATTTCCAGGTGTAACTTGGGATGTAAAGGAACACCAGGACTCTGTAGGGAAGCCCAGAGGACAATTCTGGACATCAGAGAAAAGGAAGAAATGTATTTCCCAAAGGTCAGCAGCCCTTCACAGTAGACAAGATAGAAAATGAATTACTAAAATTAAATTAAGGAATTAAGGTGTGTGAGAAGATGCTGCTCTATTCTTTATCTATGTGGTAACCTTCCAGTACTGATTCCACTTGTGTTGGATAGGTTAAATGGGCTTTCAGTGTGTATACATATATTTCTCTCTTTTTATCCACCTGTGTATTCTTATCACATTTATCATGTATCAAACATATCCATTCCAGCATATAAAAATTCAAGAGATTACCCAATGAAGGATTTTCACCCTCTGGTTTTAAGACTTCAATCCATTCATACTTATGACATAAATGTCATAAGAAAGAGCTGAACGAAGCACAGAAAACAAAAATATCTAGTTTTCTTACCCAGTTTGACCATGATACAATTGAGTTTTGTATTAACATTTCAGCAAAAGTATAATTATAATTGTGTATTATTAAAAACCTATGATTAATTTCCTATAAAATTAGGGAAAATCTTTTTATTCATCAAAGAAATCCTGGTTTACTTGCAGGAAGTAACAGATCAGTAACAGATCAGTTCCCATCTGCATTCAATGTATTTATAACTTTTAATAAATAATGCTTAGGGACTGAATTTTCTTTCAAAAGAAACTACTGCTAATACAGTTGCTTTTACTTTTAACATTTTGATGTTTCAGCACCACTTTCAGTTCCAGGAATTCAAACTAAATTTCATACTGCTAAGTGTCTGGGAAGAGCAGGCTTCAAAACTAAATCACATTTATGAAAGAACAGAAGCTGGCCATATCCTAGATCCAATTCAGATCTCAATGGAATTAATGGAAAACTTTCCAGCAAATGGAATTCTTTCCATCAAATGGAATTGGGCTTTGAACTGGCTTCTGTATAGAGCTATGCTGGTATTTGAGGCTTTTTCAAGGGGATTCATTTTGTTTGTTTTTTAATCAGCTATATTATTCACATAGTCCAAACAGTCTAGTCAAAGACTCAGACTAAGCCTCTGTTATATTTGATTTATCATCTTCTCAAAAACGTGCTCTATTAAATGGAAACTATTCTGATCAAAGTGTATAACCTTTATAGTGTTTTTCAACTACTGTCATTAAATGCAGCCTGAGTTGCAGCTGCATTTTACTGTCCTATAAGTTATTGCTTTCCCAGGTGTTTAGTCCAAGGAAGGTCTTATCCAAGAACCTTTTCTGTTGATAATCAAGACCCTCTAGGGAAGGAAAAGTATGAATTATTGTAAACATTTAAATTAAATTCAAATAGCTCACAGTGGCTCAGAATGCTTTCTATTGTAGCTTTTCTGCTTCCTTCTATCTAAAAACATTGTCAGTTTAAAGCTGAAATAAACCCACCTCAGTTCTCTCTTTTAGGATAGTGATGAGCAAACTGTTTTCTTCAAGTAGCTCCTGCAAAGAGCTCATCTTTCAAAATAAATCTGCCCATCACTGACAGAACCACACCTTGGGATGCAGGGCAAGTCCGGCTCTTCTCTCACTTCTACAGGGAGTGTTTCCTAACAAACTCCCTCCTCTAACATTAAGAAATGTACTGTAAGTGTCTATGAATGTAATTCAGACAGTTTTGATGTGAAATTCAACTGACTCCTGGAACACACTGTGTTATGAGTAAATTTCCACAGCACGCCACACATTTCCTAGGTTTACTTCAGATCTCTTGCCAAGATTAACAGCATTTCTTTCATGTTGCTTTCTTTACATTTATATCTATATTCCATGTTTAACATAATGTTTCTATGGGTCTGGAGAAAGCATTAAAAATTTTTAACTTAAAAAAAAAATTGTTTCTTTCTAAACACTGTTCCATCCATCATTCCCATTTGTTTCTTTATAATTCACCTAACCTTCCCTTACAAAAACTTAATGAACTAATACAATATTCTGACTTTACAAGCTGGAAAATGCAAAATCTGCCTAATGCTGATTTTTTCTATTAAATAAAACAAATTGAGTCAAACAATTCACAGAAAGAGCAATCGCTTCTAATTCTACATATTCTGCAGATGTAACTATAAACATCAACACATCACTAAAATATTGCTGCTTTTATCTCCATTACATCCTATTAATATTTCCCAAAAGTGGTTTCACTTATTATTTATGAAACTAAGTGCCTTAATTTGGATTTTGTACAGTGTGTTATCATTCAGCTTGCTATAAATTTTATGTGCCTTCAAAAGATAAGACACGCTCTCCATCTTAATCTGTTCCACAGCAATCTTTATGTCAGAGGTACACGAATCAATCAATCAATCTCTGTAATTTTCACACATGGCACACTGACCTGGTCATCGTAGCGGTAAGTGAGGAACTGTTCCCCCGTGGTATCCTCAAGAAAACTCCCCTGTGGAGAAAGTGCAAACTCAGGCAAGAAGTATGCACCTTGGGACTGCTCTGCTCTTGTCTGTAAGAAATTCAGAAAGGTCACATTACACCTACTACAAACACAAGTAATCTTTTAAAAAAACTGTGCATATAATTACAAAATCTAGACATGAACTTCTGGAGGGAAAAAAATAGTGTTGTGTTTTAAGGCATGGTGTTTCTGAGTGGATATTTTGCTGCGATGGAGACATGCTAAATATCTACAGAGGTTCAAAGCGAAAAAGATGCCTCAATTGCAGAATAATCTACTAAACCAAAGGAGACCATCTTTGGCTTATCTAACATCACTGCTCAAAGACATTCAAAAAGCAATGTTACACTTTCTTTTTCCTCATACACTTCAGAGAAGTGAAGCAGAGAAGTAGCTGCTGCAGGTAACAAGCTTTTGGTTAAATGCAACATATTTATTTTTACAAGAAGGAATAAAGACAGAATCATACAGTAACTCAGCTTAGAAAATATCTTGAGGGCTCATTTAGTCTAAAAGGAAGCCATGACACTATGAATTACTTTTCTATCTTGCAGTAAGATAGTACTGCAAAGAAGAAATAGGAATGACTGGAGTGAACACAGGCAGTGCCCCATATTAGTTCAGGATGCTATTCACAACTGAGGAAGAGCATTTGAGAACAGGCTGGGAAAGAAAAAAGGGCTCATTTCAATCTACAGAGGAGTTAATTCTGTCAGAATCATAGCTGGTACCTCCAGCTGGGCTGTCTGACACCCGAGCCCTGATTAGAGAAACATCTTTTGCTTGGAGGATCTGTGCCTGATCAGCCATCTCAACACACCTGAAAAGTGCTCAACACACGCAGCCCGTGCTGGGCCAGCACCACCTCCCTGCACTGGAGGCCTCAAGCAACACAGAGAAGCAGCAAATATTCTGCACAGACTCTTCTGCCCTTAATCCTCCTGCATTTAACACTGCCCTGAGAAGCCAACTGGTTTGCATACTACAGAAAATAAGCAATTCTCTTTTGAATGCAGAATATTGAGTCCAGCTGTGTAGTGAGGACAGGGCAAGCAGATCAACATTCCCTTCCAAAAGGTTGAAACCTTTCAAGGAAGAAAAAAAGGCCTGAAATGTGCAAGTTACTGCTGGACATTTACCAATTAATAAACTTAATAAATAGGTGTGTAATTAATCTGTATATTTTGACATTTACACAGCAATTTCACATGAAAGCTGGCAGTTGCCATCATCCAGTTTCTAGACTCTTGGCTAGAACTGTACCAAATATAGGTGCCAGCTAACTAGAGATTTCTAAAGCAATCAACATCATTTAAAGCAGTTTGTGGTGGAAAAGGAAGGTAAGACCTACTGCACTTTCTCTCTTACAGTAAGTTCACCTTCTGAAGCTCACAAGTTATCTCATAAAAAGCAGATGGCATGTCATTTGCAGGATGGTCTGGAGAAGCTTACAGGGCTTTTGCTTACTCTGTTGAGAGCTGTCAGCATCTCAGACTGCAAACCCCATCAGTCATGACAGCATCAGATTAACATACTTGGTTTAAATCAAGCAGTCTTCATATAAACTAGAAATAGCTTGCAAAGGACATGTCTAGACTAGGGTAAAGGTCATATTTCAGCATGCAAGACTGAACAAGATTGTAAAGAGGATTTTTTCATCAGGCCTGCATAAGAGTAATTCATATTCACACCATATTATCCTTACATTTCTATAAAGCTTATTGCAGCAGAGATCTCCCTTCTACACTTTAGCCAACAGCCCTTATTTATGCATAATTAAGTAATACAATATGGAGAACAAATCCACATTTGGTAACAACAGTTTCCCCATCAGGCCACCAAAAGAGGCCTGCAGTGCTGCTTCCTGCTGATCCCAAGCTGGCTGCAGCTGATGCAAGCCTTGACATGTGAAGCACAACCCAGACATGAGAGGGGCTGACATAATCTGGCATCCTTCCCCGCTGCTTTCACTGGGCTATCGATGGACCCATGCGAGGGAATATGGCAGTGATGTAATCCTGTGATTTCAGCACAGGGCTAATGGATGAGAGATATGCATTCTAAACCTCAGGTGGCCTGCGTTAAAGTACTTATCCATTTCTACCTCGGTTTTCCCAGGTGTGAAACAATTGCAACACCTACTGACCTATCTTAATGGTGCATTGTTTAATTTATATTTGCAGAATACTTTGGAAAACAATCCTGTTAAGTGCTAGTGATTAACAACAATATTTTTGGAAGATTTTCTTAATTTACAGGCAGAAGAGAATCAAAATTACCCCACCATACTTGTTAGCTAATTGTATCTATCACACTGTTGCCTAATCTCTCATAAACAAATTTGTCAGTATGATACATAGCAATAAACTTGTTTGCGTTTCTCATCTTTGTAATTTAAACATTCAAAATACAGTGTCTTTGGACATTAATCAGTATTATGCTTTGAATATAAAACATGCCAATATTTGAAGCTGAAATAGCAATGTGAATAACATAACAAGAAAAACTAGAGGTTTCTAACACACATTCCATTTTTTTTGTGGAAAGCTCATGAGCAGCTAGGCACTTGAGGAGCAGAGGAATGTTTGCTAGATTCAGGCAAGCAAAATCTGGCTTCCTAGCATGGAAAATTCTGTGTAAAACGTGGATATTTTATAAGGTTACACAGGAGGTTACAATGGAAACTGATTGTCAGCTGCAGCAATAGGTACTGCTACCTGTCTGGTATAAGTCAAGTAAGAAAGAATACAGCCAAGAAATTAAATAAAAACCAAACCAAAAAAAAAAAACCCCCCCAAAAAAACCAAAAAAACAAAAAACACTAAAAGCACACTATCAGCTGTCATGGCAAACTGATATTGAAACCAATGACTTGCATCTGATAAACAACCCAAACTGAAAAGTTAATTTTTAAAAAAACCAAATCTTCAAGTGTTCAAAGAACTCTTTTGTATCTACTCACCAAAGCAGCAGAAAAACATTTTTACCATTTATATGCAGGCACCTCCAAATAAGCTGCATGCTCCCAAAGTAATTTCGGTCATACATTGTACCGAACACAAAATAGAATGTTTCCACTTAGTCCATTTTATTCCCCACTGAGGAATCTACCAACGTTCCTTATGAGGCTTTTATATTTCTATGGGCACTTTGGCTTAAACATAATTCAAATTTCAACAGTCTGTGGGTTTATAGTATATTTAAGATCATCTCTGAATGACTTAGCTAATCTGATATAAATTCATGTTTTAAAGTAAAGACTATAAGTGCAAGTTTCAGAAAACAATTACATTTCATGCTAGTGTTTTAGGTCTGTTTAATGGCCAGTTTAATCTCAATAGCTTTAAATTAAATGTGTCAAGTTACAAGTACACTTAAGATTTAAAGCAGGCATTTTAAACCAGCTTTTATGATCTTAAGCATATGAAGACAGTAGAAGGTGATAATGTAGCCAAAGCATATATAATACTAATCACTACATAAAATTCACTGACATTAGTAGATCATGTAGCAAGAAAGTCTATGTTACCTACTGACAAAAAAATAAATATAAACATTGGAAACAGATCAGTGTTCGAAAGTCCTCCTAGTCAATCAGGACATGTACTTATTAGTCAGACACTGAAAAAATAAGGCCTTCCATGCTACATCTTTCCAGCTATGTGATCAAGGAGAACTATCCTGATCAGCAGAAGTGGGAAGTGTGACAGGCACTGGGTTTATTCAAGCCTTGATTATGCTGGAGCACAGCTTTGATGTCAGGCTGTGGCTGCTTCCTCACTCACCACTCCCCACCTGGGTGCTGAAAGACCAAATTACTCTTCCACTTTCAATTGCACAAGACACAAAGAATTGCCTGTATCCAAGCTCTGGTTTTTAGATCTCCTTCCACCAAGAGCTGCACGTTTTCTCTGCTGCTGCCCAGTTTCATTGCTCTGTAGAACACTGACTAGAAGCTGCTGGAGCTGAGGATTTGATTTTATTTTATTATTGAGAGTCAGAGGAATGGTCACTGAGTGCTTCCCAGCCAACGCTGCCATTAGCAAGCAGCAAGGCTGGGAAGGACTGAGCTCCCACACACAGCTGAGCCTCTCCCAGGGACTGAGCAGGAGGTGCTGCTGGGGCACAGCTTCTGGTTTGTTTGACCCAAAATTAACCCTCTGGCACATTCTGAAACCACCACACAAAGCAAAGTACTTCAACTGCTCTTTATTTCCCCAATACCCAGGATTCATGTTAGCTGTTTTCATCCAGCTTACTTAAAATTATCAAGTCACTAAACTGTGGAGTTTTCCATTACTAAAAATTATAAATATTAATCACTGGTCATTCCTTTCAAGTTAGAGAGTAACAATTCCATCCAAGGATTTAAACTGCTATTGTAATTTCAGATAAATTAAAAAATCTGGTTTAGTCTACAGTTCTTGGAGATAATTTGATACTAAGGCCAAGACAAAGCTCAACCAAACCTCATAACAGCATGCTACTGTTCTACTTAATCACAGCCATGAGGAGACTTGAAAGTAGTTGTTCCATATCTACATGTAGACAGCAGCAGCTTTAGAATGAGAGCCTTCTATTAAATCTGAGCTTTAATAGAAAATGAGACAACAGAGGTGTAATACCTCAAAGAAATTGCTTGAATGTAATAAGAAATAAAACATTAATATTTTAGATACAGAGGAATTTTAATTTTAGACTTTCTTAGCACCAAGAACCACAAAAGTAAGAACTCTTCCTGTTATGTACACTTAATACATATAAACATTACCTAGATTTAAATCAGTCATTCCCTAATTAGGCCTGTGTCCTTGCTAAAATTGGGAGCATAATGAGATCAAACTCAAGTAATGGAGAGGAAAACTTCAAAATTATCTATTTCAAATGCTGAAAATTACAAATACCATGTTCTTCTTGAAACTGCCTCAATATCTTACTTTTTAAAAGAAACACAAACAAAAGATAAAAGGTCCAATCAAGAGAAGTGTTACAGTTATGCACAAGTGCAGTACCCTGCCCAAAGTAAATTCTGAAAAGAAAGGAGAAATACAGTGAAGGCAGTTTGCTTTCCATAGTTTTGTGGCTCTTTTATTAGTTCTTTTTGGAAGCGGAAAATGGGCAGCATTCATTTCCAAAATCATTGGTTTAGGGGGAAAAAACCCAAGAAAAGCAAAATGAGAAAAACTATCTGCATTCTTAATGACTTGTAAATACATGTTTGTCAGATTAATATGCACAGCAAGCCCAATCATATATCAAAATGTGTGTATTCCCATTTAATTCAAGTTGAATATGTGTCTCCTGAGCTGCTGCAGCATTTGATTTATGCCCCAGGGAAGTAATATACCAGCTAAGTAGCAGTTTAGTTTAATGGATTTTCAAGGACTCCAATACAAAAACGTTAGATAGAGCACAGCATCCCAGCTTCATCACAACGTGTAAAAGTGTATTTCCAGATAAACAACATCACACTAACAGTTCAGAACTTCAGCTATCTCCAGAGCAAGAAATCCTGATGAATAAATATCTAGTAAGAGTAAGATTAGCTTTTGTCATGGCCAAGATCTACAGAAACAGCTTCCTAATGCTAGACACTCTGAAACATTTAAAGACCCTGCAAGGGAACTGAGTTTCCACAGAAGCTGCCAGCAGCTCAGCATTTCTGCAGACCAGGCCAATTATTTAATTATTAATATTAAACTAAGAGGCCGGCATTTCAAATCAGAATTAAAGTATAAATGTCATTTCTCCTAGAAAAATGAAAGAGGACTTGGCTGAACTGAAGTCAAGCACTTCTTCATAGAAGAATTCTGAAAGAAAATTTGGCTGTCAGATTTCATCAGGGAAGCCACAATTGAAGCAATGAGACAAATCTGAAACACTGAGTCAAAAGCTCTGCCGGGGACTGAACTAGAGTAGGAGACTCAAGTATTGTTCTTCCATGTTGCATGCCCTGTATTAGTTAAAAGCAGACTTAAGACATGTCTGATTTAAGCCCAGATCTAGTTATTTTTCTTCTCATCTCTCATCCTAGGCCTGCTTGAACATGAAGAAATAAAACAAGCTTGGAAAAATGTGCCTCTGAGTTGAAGATACATACAAAGATAAGCAAAAGACAATTCTTAAATATTTTGGATAAGCTACCATTTTTCCAACACAGTAAAATACTGCCAGCAAGCAACTTAGAAACTGATAGTTCAGCTATTGTTTGAAGTGTCTATCACTGAAAACTGAACCTAAGCTGTAACTATAATCATACTCACAGCTGCAAGAAAGCAACTGCCTACATCATCTCTGCTGCTCAAACCATCCTGCGCCCATTCAAGCACTCGGAGCCATTCCAGTGACTGGAATGTGTTTAAGATCACGTCACCAGAGAAAAGTGCTCAGCCTAAACCTCTCTTCAGGCTCTCAGTTTGTACAACTTAAAGCCAACACTGAAACAGGAAGAACAATGGAGAGCATTTAGTTTTTAAATTAAGATCCCATCTTTCAGTCTTTTCAAAAGGATATTTCTACCACCATTTTTCTTTATTAAATGTAAATACATTTTCTTTGGCTGCAGACTGAGATCAGCACACTTTGAAATCTTTTTCTGCACCCTCTAAAATTTATACTAGTGATTAAGCTTTTGGATATTTATCAACAATTACTTATGTTTTCTCTTGTTATTGTCTGGCTAAAAGATTAAACATTTCACTGAAAGGCTGCAGCAGTATTTAGTCAAAACTTCATTTACTTTCAAAACCCAGCTTAAATATCGACTTCGCTTCATATTTCTGAAAGAAATATTTCTAAAAGAAATATGAACCCTGAAATTTTCCTACTTCCAGTGAAGCCTCTTCTAAACTCTGTGTTAGGCAGACACTGCCTGCTTTCCAAAGAACTGATCAGATGTGCGTAAAATTTGCTCTAAAATAGCAGCAGCAGCAGCCTGAAGCTGCTCCCAGTGATATCAGTGGCAAAGTTCCCAGGGACCCTCTCAGAACCAGGGCCCAAATCCAGCTGCAGCAGGACAGCATCCCTTACAACATAACACTGGTAGGTCTGTGAGCAGCACTGCTTGCTCAGTTCTCTCTAGTTTTGTAAAAATAAGAGCCAAGGGCAATTCAGCACCCAGAGAAGATAACCCCAGAGCAGATCACTTCCAATTATTGTCAGAAAGTTACTGACTGTGGATCAGATCCTGCTTTCAAAATATGCAATACCCAATTATTTCCCCAAGTCTTTAGCTTAGCCTTGGGGGATGGGGAAGGGGCACAGCTATGTTTAGATCCAAGAGGAAAGCAATTTTATAGCATCTAGATAAAACAATCTACACTGGTGAGTGAAGATTCTACCCACATGTTCCCCAAAGCTTGTGCTTTGGGGGTATGGGAATGGTTGAGGGATGTTTTCAGCCTTTTTTAAGACTGAATCCCCTTTATCAACTCTCCTCTGTGATGAAACAGTGAAAGGAAGGAATATCTGGAAATGAGACAGAAAATAGTATTTCACTTAAACCCCTTTTAAAAATCTTGCAAGACAGACATAAGTGACTGAAGTCTAAAAAGATATTTTTATCACCTCTTCCACCATATGTTCCTTTATTGCAGACAAAAACTTCTTTTTATTCTCTTATTTAGTAACCTAATAATTGGTAAAATTCTTGTCATAAAGAAAGTCCTTTCATATTCTTATGAAACTCTACCTTTTATTCACTGACAATTTCTAAAGGTTCTCATGATCCTCACAGAAAAAATACATTACAAAAGTACTATGAGCATTCTTAGCAAAGAAGGTGGGATAATCTGTGATATTATTTTAAAGTTTTGTGTTGCAGTTTAACCTGACAGGCAGCTGAACACCACACAGATATTTACCCCTCACAGCAGGATGGGGGAAAGAATAAGGAAAAAGGCAAAACTCCTGGCCTGAGATAAAGACAGTTTAACAGGTCAAAAAAAAAAAAATAAAACAATAATAATGATGATTTTTAAATATACAAAACAAGGGATACCCAGTGCAACTGCTCTGTATTTCCTGACTGATGCCAAGCCAGTCCCTGAGTACCAGCCACCCGCCCCTGGCCCATTTTCCACAGTTTTATTGTTCAGTTTGTTCCCACCCAGCATGGGACATCCCAGTGGCCACTTGGACTCACCTGCCCTGGCTGCGCCCCCTCCCAATTTCTTGTGCAGCCTCCTGGCTGGCAGGACAATGTAAGAAGATGGGAAGTCCTCAACTTAGTGAAAGCACTGCTCAGCAGCAACCAAAACACCATTATTCTCATCCTAAATCCATAATACAGCACTACACGAGCTACCAGGTGGAAAATTAACTCCATGCAGCCAAATCCAGGACATTTTGTTAGTGTCCTTTATCAGGAACACCATGTGTGAAGGATTTTTTTGTTGTTAAACTGACCAGCTGCTGGCAACTGCACTCCTTTGCAGGGAACTGACAACCCTGCTTGTCTGTGATCCCAGTTACAGGTCCAGTTACAAACTGGAGGAGACTGGGAGTATAGTCTTTGAGGAACTGCAGATTTCTTTACAAAAGACAAGGAAGAAGAATAATTTAAGGTCATGTAGGATTGCTATCAGAAGCAGCTGGATTATAAAATCAACAAATCAACACATTCACTGAATGAAGATTCACATTGCTTAAGGAACAAAGGAAAGAACAAAATGAAGTGAGAAAGGATACAGAGTCATTTCTTTAATGTGGAAGAAGCGTCCACCATGAAGGGCCAAGACACCCTATGCATTAACACAGACCTCAGGATTACTCAATTACACAAAATATTGATGAATAGAGGCCTCATAAGAAGAACAAGAAGCTGTAGAAGCCTAATCCTTTCCTAGCGAGATAAACAGCACCCAACTGGCTTGCAAGACCAACGTCACCCTTTTCTAATAAATTATTTTCTCCTCATTGCCTCTCCCAGTATCCAGACTGGATAACTACTCTAACAATGCTGAAGAAAGGTTACAAGAAAGGTGTGAATGCTCCCAGGGAACCAAAAGTTGCAGTTTAACAAAAATCTTCCTAAAAACTAACAAAAAATTCTGGGCAGGTGAACTTCAGGGCACCATTTTTTTTAACAATTCTGCACTGACCTTGTGAAATGCCCCTTTGTTTTCACCTGGCCACAATGACATGCCCACACTGGTGTGACAGAAGGATTCAGGATTTAAGGAAAAATACCTTCCACTACATATGATCAACTTTTCTTCACGCAGGTCTCAACACCTTAAGGAAGGCAATATAGGTGGTAGCAATTTGTATATTTATATTTGAGCAAAATGGGACCTAGGACACTGTGGGGCACAGCAAAAGAGTCTTAGCACCATCAGATAAACAGGATAAGGATGAGGGAATGCAAGATTCACACAATACTCAGCTCCCACACAGTATATTATACAGAACTAAAAACTACACTTAGTCCTTATATACTCTAGTATTATTGTACTATTCATCAAGACATATTGTGTGACTCAAAGTTGTCAATACCCTCATTTACAATGGCCACTCTCAGGAGAGTCTGGGACTTCTGACTCAGATTTTCCAAATTCTTTTTAATTTAAATTATAACCTGAATGTTATTAATGGTATGTTATGTTAGTATGATTATTTATATTTAATTTCCTTTTGAGTTTTTTCTTTAATAGTGATATAATTTGAACTGACACAGTAACATGCTTTTCATATACTTCAGTTGAAATTGTGCCTAAGGGCAGTGAAATTCTCATCCATAAGCTGTGTGAAGAAAAAACCTCTGGCACTCAGAAGCCAAACACCTGCTAGAACTAGTGGCGGATCCAGATTTTTAAGAGAATTCCTGTTGCATAATGAAAACACAAAGAAGGGAAATGTGTGGGGTGATGGAATGGTATTAAAACCACGGCACTTAGGGGTGAAAAAAGAATCCTAAGCCGCTATACACTTCAGAGCTAAATGCTGAAGATTTTGGCATTAAAGTTGTTCATGGGTGCAATTAAAACCAGAGACTTTTGTCGTGTGAGGAAACCTGAACAGTGACTCTGTCATACACTGCAGGGCACTGCCATGCCTTTCACTGCTCATGACAGAGTTTTCTCCCTGCCCTCAATCTCTGTACATCTTCTTCTGATTCAGGTGGCATGGACAAACTGGCAAATATTCAGCCCTCAGAAAAGGCTGCCCTAGCACTAGTAATTTTTCTTCCTTGCATGCTGTTATGCAAAGTTATACAACTTTGTCATCAGCAACAGTGTGGTGTTTATCATGAACTAAACAGGTAGATGAAATGGATGGAATTGCTCTGCTACTGTAAATGACTACAAATTCTTGTAAAAGAAATTGACCTGGAAACAGGCAAACTCTCAGCCACCAAGAACTGGAATAATTTCTCAGCAGGAAAACACATCTTTGTCACAACTCTAAGATCAAATAGCCCAAAAATCAAGTAGGAGAAGCCAAAGGGCATGCAACTAATCAACTTGGAGAGATCAGGAAGAGAGAAAGCTTCTGATAATCAATATCTACCATCAAAAAGTTTCTCAATGACTGAACAGTCCTGCGGGTGCCACAGGAGAGCTTGGGCTAACACTACTCCTCATCCACCTTTCTCAGCAGAGCACCAGGAGCACCTGCTACCATCTTATCAATCTATCTGTAAAGAGGGGCTGCAGAGGGGGTGTATCCCAAAATTCTGCTTGCAAAGACAGACCACCCTGAATAAGAGTGTAAATATTCAAAGTGGTTCTCCTCCCTGTTACCTCTAGCTGACGAATCCTCTCTCACCTGGAAGAAACCAGACTGCAGAGAAATGCCCCAGCCAGATGTTCACTCCCAGGCTCACTTAGGATTTCCAACAGCTCAGCACATAAATGCATTTAACATATGGTGAGGAAAATGTGATTTTTCCACTGCTAGTTTTCCACTACTTCTGATAATTTTAGAGATATTAACCCAGTTCTTTGTCTACTCTTCTTTCTCCATTGCAATGAGTCCCTTTGCAGGTTTTATGGACTGAGCAGCCTTGCACATTGAGTTGGTCAGGCACATTTTCACAATAAGGAAGCAGTTAAATGGTCATGGTTCTGCTGGAGGAATGTTGGTTTAAGGCTATTAATAAGGCACATGAGGTGAATGCCTTTCAGCCAAGCGCCCTCCACGTGTGCACACCTGTTTCAGCATGATTTTAAAAAGAAATCCCCAAAAGAAACTGTTCATAGCACGCAGCTTCTAAGTCTCAAACACGTTTCTGCAAATACTCTAAAGGTTTTAAGCTTTTAGTGCTTTACTCGTGTCAGGAATTCTGACACCAACCATGAGGAAAAGCATGCTACTTCACAGTAAACCATTTTTCCCTAAGAAATTACTTTTGTCTTATCATTTGTCTGCCACTTGGACACTATTGACAGTGATTTCCAGCATCCTCATTCCCACCTGATGAGCTACTGCTGAAATGGTTTCCCAGACTGAGGCCCACTGTTCAAACACTGCAACTCACTTCTCCAAGCACTCTAATTTAGCTACATTTAAATCTCAGCTTAACTATTCCTTCAGTCCAGTGATGCCAGTCTTGATATTTATGATGCATCCATTTTTCAGCTTCCTCTCACTTTTTACAAGGGAGAAAGGGTGGTTTTTCAAGTATATTTCATCTTTCTCTCATGCCAGTGAAAGCATCTCAAGCAGAGCAAAGTTTTAACTGTGTGTGGTACTGAGCCAGACACATTATGCAGCATTAGAAATTAAACGCTAACTAGAAAAAGGTTCAATAGCAGAACAAAAACCAAATAATGCAACTGTGTAACAGGACAAACCATTAGTCTGAAGATCGTTCCCTTCCTGGTCGCAACTCATTTACCAGCACTAACTGACAGCATTTCATGTGTATGCTCACTAATAAGCCACTACTTAGATTACTCTGCTTTAGCAGCAAACTCCAGAGCAATTAAAAGCTCACATGACAGGCACTGCAGGCATCTGTTCACTGACAACTGTTAAGACTAATGGTCATTAGTTTAATGACTCATTTTTATTCTTCTCTCCAATGTGTACAGTAATGCTGGAGGACTGATATGGTGAAGGGAAAAGGGCTCTTACTGAGGTGAGAAAAGATAAACACAGGCCCTGCTGCTGGAAAGAATGAAATAAATCCTCTGAATGAAGCAGAATTGCTGAAATGTTAAAAGACACAGCTGAGCAAGTCAGACATAAAATGAAAATAGAAACTGCTAATTCAGAACAGGGTGCCTGCTCTAATCAGGATAGTTTCAACACTACAACATCACCCATCTTCTACGTCCAGAAAGAAATTTTGTTAAGCAATTTTAAAATGATCCAGGTGATTACAGAAAGGCATTCAATGAACAAATAAAGGATAAAAAATAGACAGCACTCAGGAACATCTATAATTCTAAGGCAAGCCATTGTCTAGAATTTTGGAATTTAAAAATGAATGATGCCCTATTAAATGCTCTGCATTTTCTTTAAATATTTTAAGCACCAAGTGTCTTCCTTGTGCCTGATCCCATTATATAGTAATTTTAGTCTTTTAATGGTCAATATTTCAAATGCAACAAGTAGCAAGTAGAAGTGAGTGAAAGAGTTATCACAGAAGGAGCACAGAACGATGGGCCCTGTGATTGTATTCCTGCTCACTCATCTTGTATTCTCATTCAAGCAGCTGAGTGAATTCCTCCTCTCCGTGTGCATTGCTCTGGGAACTTGGCCCCCACGTCCACAACACGGGATTTGCCAATACATACCACCTGCATTCTGAGGGAACGGAAGACCTTCCTGTGGAGGAATATCTTCCCATCCTGTGTGGGTGTACAGAAGCAGATGTGGATGCACAATGGATAGTTCCCAGGACAGATGAACTGAGACATGTCATAAGTCATGCACTGCTTTCCAATTATGATTGTCTTTCTACAGGAAATTTAACAGAATCATTTTACTCCAGAATATCACTCTGGAGTTTATGATGGCATAGCAGATGGATAGTGGGATAAATGGTCGTTTCCTTCTCTTTACCAGCAGTTTGAAGAAGCTAACTGGAGGAAGTGATAACTTTTCAGCAGGTACCAAGTTAACCGACATTTCACTGAACCTACCAGCAGCTCAAACTTAGAGATCCACAACTGGATACAAAGCACAGACTGTAGTTAAGCTACTGAAAAACCCTCCTGATTCCACAGTAAAGGCTGTGGAAAAACTGACTCTTATTGTTGGTGCTGGTACACTCAAATCTCCTAACACATTTACCCTGCACACAAAATGGGCAATCAGCTCTAAGTGCCATGGACATCCTTTAAAGGCCACTCATTCGGCCTCTCCTGCTGCAGCCAAGGGGAAACCACCACTATTTTGCTCAAAAGTAGGATGACTACTAAGGAAAAGCTTTTAAAAACAGCTTTTATATACTGAATTCTAAAAGAGTATACAATCTTGGGTTTTCCCTTTGAACAGTTTTGAAAAACTGTCATAGCTCTGGTAGGACAAGGGATGCTCTGCTCACTACTTTTAAAACCAGCGAGGGCCAGGGGAATGTGGAGTCCCCAATACATGCCTCATGTCCAACCAGTGGTGCAAGATCATCTACTCTTGTGTATCTAGCAGCTGCTCTTTTACCACTACCATTTGCACTTAAGGTTAAACAGAATTCTTGACAGAATAGTTTCATTTTAAAGATTTACAGAGAGGCACTATTCTACAGAATATTTTTCAGCTATTCCTGAGCACTTTTGGAAGGATCTGTGGCAATAACCTCCCCTGAATTTTCTTATCCACAGTCAGCTCTTAGTTTGCCAGTACAAGCTAATGTGAGCTCGGAGGCCAACCCTAACAGCTCAGTATCTAAAGTTTTAGCATGGTTCCAGATTCTCATATGTTTGTCTTTAGCATTCTAAGACTTTTCAAAATACAGACAGAATCCAAGAACAATGGACTGTGCAAAGGGAGGGAAATAAATTCATCTGCCCTTCTATTTAATTGCAGAAGATTCCTTTTGCCCTACACATCTATAACTTCTCAGACTAAAGACAACCATGACACTAGAAACTACTGCAGCTGGAACCTTCACATTCTGGTGAACTTGCAGTGGTGTGAAATACTGTGATCTTCCTGATTCATTTGATCTATTCTTATCCTGCATAATTATACATCTCTCCACATTCTTTTCTTCACTGTTTTGCAAACTGAAAACATTAAGAGTCTCACTGTTAAGCCATGCTGGAGTTATCTGTGGCAGTATTCCTATTTTCATTTGCACATTTTACAGTCCTGGTTTCCTCTGCACCCTAAACAGAGTAAAATGCTATTATAAGAAGCCTAAACAGCAACCATTTTAAATAACACGATCCAAATATAAATCTTAACCTGTGTATTTCCCTGCAAGATTGGCTGTACTTGGAATTATCAGTCCAGAACATCTCTATTTCAGAGCCCAGTTTTTTTGGCCAAGATAGATGTTCTTTTATCGTGATTATAGTGAAAAAAGCCAACTTGCTGGCCTCACTCAGGCTGTAATTATTCTGTGTCTTTGTACAACCTTTTTATAGTTCCTGGTGGAAAGGCTGAAGGAAATCCTACACATTGCAGAAGGTCTAAAATTTTTTGCCCTCTTGCAGAAAACCATTCAAAAATGACTGAATGAGACTTATCCCTTCCCTATATGATTTCTCATTCTTCAAGTTAAGATAATGCTAGCAGTGTTTTCCCCCATTTTGTGTTGCTCCAGCTTTAATAACAAAGGAACTGACTGCAAATTGTTCTATAAAAAAAATACAACCTTTTTTTTAAAAAAAACCCTGATTACCTACTTAATATAAAACCCTGAAAGAAGCAGCTACACACTTTAAAAGTAAGTGTGGGAGAATAATTAAATCTCCAGGTCAAAATTTCTAGGCCAAAAAGATTTAATATGGTCTCTAAATTTCAAAATAGTCCAAAACTCTTAATTTCTACCATTTACAAACAGTCATTCCACATTACCTAAAAGTCATAAGAACCCAAACCAATACCTATTCTAAATCAGTGTGTTCTGTACTACTACTTCCTGAGAGGCTGGGGGCCAAAGTCACGTAGGAAAGGGAGGGTCTCCCTCACAGTTCTTTACAAGGTATAGAAATTACATCTTAAAAAAAAAAACCCAGTAATGTAACACAAAACCTTGTGCTTAAATCCTCAAGTCTACTGTGAGTGGACAAATAGAAAATCAGGGCACCCCACTTAAATAAATAATCCACCTATTGCTACTAATTATATTTTTCTCTTCTCATGTAGATGAAAAACAGCCAATTTGTACTATTTTGAGAATTATATTCAAGGAACAGAGGAAGTTATGTACAGTACATTTTAAACAAAGTCAAAATACAGAAATCAAATTCAACTTCAGTTGAGGAAAGTTTTAAAGAAATTAAAGTTAATAGAATAAACCCTCCTCTGTAAATCTCTTCTTATAATTTCCTTCAGTTAAAGATAACAACATACTGGATTTAAGTCTATACATAACATATCAAATGGTTGTTTTTTTTTTTTTTTTTACAGAGGATCTATTCATAGCAGCTTGTATTTGCAACATATGCAGCAAATTATACTATTAAACACTTAATCCCAATAAAGTTTAAATTTCACCCCTAACAATAAAGCTTGTACAGTTCTTGCTCTACTTGAAATCCAATTCTAGAAATAAACAATAACAGTCATAGGTAGGTATCGTGACAATTAATAATTGAACATTTGAGATATATTTGAAATACAGCTGGTTATGTGGAAATGTGCTGATGAAATATTAAGACTAATCACTAAATTTTTTGCAGTTGACAAATAAAAAATATAGAGTAAACATTACCAAGATGTAGGAAAATATCAGCTAGGTGAGAGCCTTGTGATTCTGGTTACATGCCTCTGAAAACCAGGGTTCCATGTGCCCTTCAGAGCAGTCAGGACCAACCCCACTGAGAGCCCTCTGCAGCTCCAGAGCCTTGGGAAAGAGCTGGGTACCCCACCAACCCTCACAACATCCAGAGGGAAAAAATCCCTCTGCAGCAGGGATCCTCTGGTGCTGACAGCCCACAGAGGCTGCACTGCTGAGGCAGCTCTCCAAAAAGAGCAACAGCACAGGTGAGCTACACCAGCATTTTAAAAGCTGAACAGAACAAGTATCAATGAAGAGAACTGGACAAATTTCAACACAAATACTCACACAGAGTAACAAGTTGCTGAAAGCAAGGTCCATTAGAACCAAGAATGTCCCCAGAAATCCAAATTTTATTTCTACTCAGGTGCTCCATACATTATTTCTGACCTATCTAGTGTTAATTATGCAGCTCTGAACAGGATTGTTTTTTCCTAAGGTACTTTATTAAAAGAGTCAATTCCAACACAAAATCAGGCAAACAGGCCCCTATTTTACAAAACCTGTCATGCCACTGCAAGTCCCAGAGCAGGTATTCAGCCTAGCAAAATGCACCACCCTTCAACATGAAGCACCATTCCTCATTTTTCTCGCCCCATATTCTAATTCAGCTGTGCAAAAACCTCTGATTGTGAGTAATTTCTCAACTAAAAATAACACTGGGGTAAATTATTGTTTTATGCAGCAGCACTGTAACTTATGTATAGGAAAGAGTCCATCAGGAGCCTGCAGCTTTCTAACACTTAATTTAGACTAAAATTCAACTAAAGACAATCTCAGTTTGCCTGAGACTTTGTTAGTGCCATCACATATGCTACACATGCAGGTATTTCCATATAACATACACCTAGGAACAAAATTTTAAATTTCAGCAGTGAATTGAGATACTGCACACCTGAAGCAGAGACTTGAATTTTTCTAGGGTTGTTAAATGCTCCTCAGGAAAAAAAAAAAACATGCTAACTTTTCTCTGCAGGCAAAGGAACAGACTCTTTGACAGTTACTCTGTGCTTTTGATTTCACCTAAAGATGCAGATGCAATTTCTCAGAATACAGATGTCTAACTCTTGCAAATCCATCTATCCCAGACACTGAAAAAAGAATTGGGTCCTTCACTACAAGAACAGGTTAATGGACCTGTTTCCTATCAGCTGGGGAATCCCATTACTGAAGTCAGTAAGTTGCTTTGGTAACATGGAATAAATTCATGAAGGTGTTCAGAGCAGTCTGATTTTGGGAAGAGCTGGGGAAGAACTAACAGGTGCAAGGATGTTGCACTTAAAAAACTTTTTCTCAGGAGTCCGAATAGAGTTGATGACATGGGAAACTTGGGTTGCCAACTTTCTACATAGTATATAACTCTGGGAAAATTAATTTGATTATGAAGGTCAAAGAGAGAGGCCAGCCCATTATTGAAAGATAATCTAATTGAATTTTGCCAATTTTATCTGAATGATTACTCTCCAGATGAAGAACTAGTGTCACTTTTTCATTGCTGCTAGTCTTTTTTCTTCACCTCTAGGCTCACTTCTTTCACAGACCCATCTGGAACTAAGAAACCACATTAGTGGCAACTTCCCACAATCAAAGGGTTGGTTTTGTGCAGCCAGCTAAGCTTTCTCCACACTTAGTGCAGCTTTCCTTGAGAGAAGATCATCCAAACTCAGCATCCTTACTCTCAGAGTAAGGCATTCTTGAGCACAGTAAGACAATGTTGAGTGGTAACAGTGGAACCTAAACGTTGGCTTTGACTATTCTGACCCAGACATGCACATTACTAGTTAATGTTTGCATTATTCATTTGCATTTTGTGCCAGAGGAATCTTACTCCATGAGTTAAATTTTATTCATAGCTCAAGTCTACATTCAAAATAAGACTGGGCTAATATGGAAGCAAAGACTTATAAAAATTGAAAACTCCCTTTGAAACACATGCTTTCCAGTAAGTGCAGCTAGCAAAATGCAAAACACTGTCAACATTCCTACACCATGATGTCAATTTTCATCTGCACAGACAAAATGCTGCTACATGTAGAAATCAGCTCTGCCTTCCTCTCTGGTGGTGTACTTGTGTCTCCCTCTTTTCACTCTCAGAACTGCACCATGCAGTGGAGACTGCAACCCCTTAAAAGGCTCAGAGACACTTCCTGAAGATAATTCTGGGAAAAAGCCGCATTAATTTAAAAAAAAATGAGTTTCTACATTCAGCTTCAGTTCTCCTGAAAAACAGCGTACATGCTCTAAGGACCAGTTTTGATGTTTGCCTCTACAGCAGTTCAGAGGAACTCCTGCCAACAGGGAAGGACCATAACACCTGATAAAATGGTCTTCAGTGACACAAAATAAAGTGACTTGTAAAAAATGGAAGTAATTTCAATTCTTGCAAGGTTTATAAGAAACAGGAAAATTATCTTTATTATTTCTGCCCTTTTTTTTTTTTTCCCAGAGAGACAAATACAGCCATTTTTCAAGAAAACAGCTGCAGGCAACACTTTTAAATGCCATCTGTCCTTAGCAGTTATATGATGAAGAGATGGACTTATTCACACCAAACAACAAGAAATATGATGGCCAACTGGTTAGCACTACTAAAATTCAGCCTCAGTTTGCTTCCTATGGGCAGGTCTTCCTCCAGAAAAACTTCCACTGACGTCTCAGGCAAAGTGCCTGAAGGCTTCACTTGTTACTCAAGTGCAGAATGCTGTACTGTTGAAGTAGAAAGCCTGAATTTTACAAAATAAAGTCTCACTTGTGGCACAGCAACCTCATGAAGGATCTTCTTCAGAACTGACATCTTGTAGAGCTTGGAGCACAAGAGCCTATCACTGATTTACTATCACTACTACTATCACTGATTTAAAGTGAGCTTTTGGCAGGCAAGGAATGATGAGACAGTACAGGGCAAGAGGACTAAGTCTTTTCCTCAGTATTCTCAAAGATTGGCCTTAAAATTTGAAACAGTAAGAAGAAAGTTTGTAATTCCTACATTTCCCCCATTTCTAATAGTGGCATCTATGTGACACATTACAAATGGCTCACAGAGGTCTAAATTCAGCAATAAAAATAAGCAATTGCAAACAAATGCATCACTGATGTCTGCTAAGGACATAATTCAAGCAAGTTCAAAAGATCAGAACAAAACACACATGTTTTGTTATCCCAGCTAAGGCCCTTCTCAAGATGGTTATCTACAGGAAGAAATTTTCTCCAAGAAAAGCTTAGTGCTCTGAGAACATCTCTGGTTCCCTTGGAGAAACCATGCAAGTTGGGGTTTTTTTAATTAAAATTAAATTATTAATTTTTATTTATGAGCTAAACAAAAATTTCCCTTTTATTGTCACACTGCATAAGGGAAAAGCTTTAAAAGGCTGGGTGTTAAGAACAGGTGATGCTAACAGGATATTGGAAAGGCCCATGAGGCTTACAACATTAAGTAAAATGTATTTGCCCACTGATCTAATTGCTTACTAATTTTCAAATCTATTCCCACCAGATAACTAATGGCATTTTAAGCCCAGCTCCTGGCATTAAAAATACATTTATAGTTCCCTCCTAGCAGAAGATAAACAGCTGCATGGTAAAACCCCATATGTTAAGATTCTGGAGGTTTTCCTTATAGTTTTAACCAACCTATTGTGTTCCAAATTTAACTGGAAGAGGGAGGAAAAGGAAACGGGAAAAGCATTTGGGTGTGCAGTTTCACACTGAGGGGAAGGCAATTCTCTCTCATGCACAGAAAATGTCTGGAATATTTGTGTTTTACAAAAGGACTGATCACATCATGGAAGTGGAGCTTAAGGCAAGCCATAAGAAGCTATTTCTCTATTTATCTTCCTCAAGAAAATACTAGTATTTTTTTAAAAATAAGAAGCTATTCCAGCAACTAAGCCTGAATTTCTTCAAATTTTCAAATACTTGAAAATCATTCTAAAATTCTAACATATGAAAATATATCAGAAACATCCTAAAAATGTTTGCATAAAAAATTAATAACAGTATAAAAATAAAAAAATTGGATCATGTATTTCTTTGTTAATTTTTAAATGGTGATTCCTAAGTGACAGTACATCTAGAACTGGTTCTAGTTCAATGATGCTCAAGTATTGCTCTGAAGAACCCCAAAATGACCTAAGAACAGCCGAACTGATTCAGACCATGGAACCATCCAGTCTAGCAGCTTCCAACACCCAAAAAAGCAGGTCCAGAGCAAGAATGCTGCAATACCTTCCCAGCCTGCTGGGGTTCATCTGTACTGTACTGTGAGGTGGATCTTCCCAGTACTCACCCTGTCTCCCCTGACCTCCATGTAACCTTCTACTGCAAAGTAACTTCCTTTGGGAAGGAGTGCCAAATACCATTATCATTACATGGAAGGAACCCATGCTTCATTGCTTTCAGTCTCCCACCTAGTCATTTTAAAGACCCTCAGTTTCTTACTAAAAGAAAAATGTTACCAGCTGATTTCTTCCTAACCTTTCCACCCCATTCATAAAGCATTTGAGCTGTATGCAGTGCACCAGCACAGGCAAACCAGGAATTCCTACAGTGAAAGGATGATACTCTTTGTCTTACACCTCCCTTTCATACAATTCCCTAACATTCAATTAGCATTGTTAACTGCTGTTCTATGAAAAGACTTATGTGAGAATCACCAGCCTAGAGGAAACATGTAATTTGTTAGTCACATAAAGCACCGTACATTCATATAAATAAAGTTATAAAATCAAAATCAGGGGACAAAACCAGAGCCTGTTCAAGCAATCTTATCTTTAGCAAAATCCCCTACATAGCATAAAGCACACAAGGCCCATCTCTCCAGGGATGGATGTATTCTCTGTCCTGCTTTCAAGAGAAGTGCTGATGAGATCAGCTGAAAGAATCCATAATATGCCACATGTACCTGGCAGTTTACAGCTAGGATATTGCCTAGCAAGCAGACAATACTCAAGACACTACGGTGCAATTGGATTTTTCAGCCAACATTCATGTTGCTCAACCAGGGAATGGTTTAAAAGTATTTGAAGACTCAAGAAAACAAAAGACCAAATGAGTAATGTGACCGTGAAAACATCTAATAAGAGAAGACTCTCAGGAGAGGAAGACAAATTACATATTAGCATATTTCTTTTGTTATACATCCACAGAGAGCACTGAACTTGTTCAGCCTTCTGTTTCCACACCACTGCTACACCACAAGAATCTGCAGTAGTCAGAAAGAAAAGGTCATCAGAAGAGGCAAATCTGAATTTATCAGAACCAGTACCTGTCCCTTCACATTTCTCCATCCCAGTAGATAGCCTGGAACAGCCATGTATATAAGCAGGGAAATTGCAACAAAAACAGGGGACTTGAAGTTAATTTCTTGCTGAATCAGCCAGCTGGGAATAAAGCCAGATCCTGCAATCTTCTCAGAGCTTCAGCAAGGTGCATGCCAGGAAACACTTATTGCCAGAGACTGAGGAAACACAATCCCTCACTTTTCACATTCTGCAGCAGTGCAGGTGTGTCCATGTCACCTTACTTCATTGGTTCTAAAAGGCAGGAGATCAGGCAACTAAAACTCTCCTTTATACCTTGATTTACCATGCAGTGAGCCCCTATAGGTCCTTTCACAAATACACACTGTAAATGTTGCCCTGTTGTGCTTGCATGCACTAACAGGAGACTGCATCCTATAAATTTTAAGCAGCTTCAATTTTTTTGGCAAAGCACCTGATGACAGAAAAAAAACATACCATTACATAAACACAGAAATACATGTTTCTACATATAAACAAACATTCCACTTATTCAATGCTACAAATCAGTCTCATTAAGCAGTTGGGACCTCCCACCAGGACACCAACAACAACCATTAGCATACAGCAACAATCTAGTAACTGCAATCATAAATACAGTTTTAATATTGCTTCACAATTTTGTTGAGCTAACTTGCATTCACTGTGTTTCTAGTGCATCCAGAAGCATGACAAACTGACAATTCTTGGAAACCACATTTCTCAAAACAGTCTGAAAATATTGTTCTCATTTTCCCTCCATAATGATGTTAAATCTAATAAATACAAAATTAGAAACAGAAATAACATTGTTGCTAAACACTTTATGTAATATGCTCTCTGGAAGGGATTTATTAGGCCAAGTTCTGAAAAACTACCCACTCTTTATAAACACATGACACTTGTACTTGCACTTCTCAAATATTATCTTATATGCACTTGAGTATTAGAATTCACACACCAGAAACCTATTATTTCAAAAGAATTTTTAGGGTGAAAATTTTGGTTTAATCAGCTAAATATGATGAAAAATACTAAGCCAGACTTTTTAGAAGTGCCTAAGGCACCTAATGCCTGGCTCCTATTAGGTTAATTGAAATTTACCTTGTTTTGAAAAACCCAGCTAAGCATTTACCAATGCAATTGAGTACCTAACAGTGTTTGTGTTTAATGTCTCCGGTCTTACTGAAAGACAGACATCAAAACAAAGACTCCACAAACTCTTCTGAAAATACTGCTCTATCTGCATTAATTTAGCACTCTTGTATGGCTGTCATCATCCAAAAAGGAGTTCACAGAACTGTCCTTCCTCCTACAAGTTGAAGTGAGGGAATTTTGAAAATCTGACCCTTAAATACAAGGGCACTTTTCAGTCTATATTCTTCAGCTAATATCAAGTTCTCTCCTCACAGGAAAGGAAGTTCAAACTTAAAGGAGTTATTGTCTATCACTGACAATAAAGTGAGTGCATGGAGCACACAGAACTGCAGTGCTGTACAGCTCCTACATGGCTCTCAGTACTCTCTTTGGAGCTGCCATGGTTATATCCAATGTCCTTTCTGGAATGTTGTGCTCACTATCAAACTGTACTCCAAAAACAAACCCATTCTTTCACCATGCACAAACTGTTTTGCAGAGATTTCACCTAATAAGAATTACCCTGGAATTGTTCAAGTGTGACTGTGTTGAACAGTGCACAGCCACAGAATTATCAGCAGTATTGTTAACTGTATAAAACTGTACTGACACATGGATTTGACTAAAGCACAACATTTGCACAATGTAAGTTATACCTGGGATTTCTTGCATAGACTTACAATGCCAACAACTAAAGATGCATGATTATGAATATGCTTCCACTGTCACTGAATTCACTTTATTACTTGATTGTAAGCCATATTGGAGCTCCTGGGGTTTCAGGAGAGCATGGAGAAATGTTTAATGAAAAGCTTCAAGCACAAAAACTGAACATAAGGACAAATATGTGAGCTTACAGGTTATAGAAGTAACAGCAAATAAAAAGGACTCCGATTTTAAAATGTATGTTCTTGCAAAGCAAAATGAATTACATTGGGTGGCTAAATCTTGAATTCTGGATGAAGAATAAGAGTTTTACTATCAGTACAGTCAATCATGTACATTTTCTGCAATGCAAAGGCAGGAATGGAATTTGGTGCCCTGTACAAAACTGCCACCTCGGTGCTGTTTATGCCCCAGTTTGGTAAGGAATATGAGGGATACAGCTGCACCAAGCAGACCTTAATGAATAATTATCAGTGACTAAGCATTCAAGTGTCTTCTAAACCAAAGATCATCCTAGAGCCATTCCTTCATTTCTACTCTTTCAAGAGAAATTAGAAGCCACTGGCAGTTGCTAGAAATTATTCCTAACCTTGAGGCTTCTCTAAGTATACCAGACTCTTGGATATCTGGTTTTGGAAACAAAAACACACAGCTCTACACACAACTGATCTCAGAATTTCTGTCCAACTTTCAGTGTAACTTCATGAGAAATTATCATCATAAGGAATAACTTAGATAGTAAAAGGGGTGCCTTCATTGATGACATCTGTACTCCTGGTGCTCTCCCATAGCTGACTTTAATTTTTTATGACACATCTTAAAAAGTAAGTATTCATACATAGTTTGTGCCTCAAGTCACAAGAAGCATCAACTTTTCAGGCAATTCCACTATTGGATTGTAAACTAGGGGTAACAGCAGTTCAGATTCTATGAGCACTGGCTGGGCAATCATTATCAGTCATAAATTTAAAGCACATTCAGAAACTGAAGCATAAGTTTTCTGGTAATGCAGTCACTGAGTTGCAACCTTGTCAATAGCAATGAATATTTTAAGTTAGAAATGTTACAATGTCAGATATGTTACTTGTCTTTAGAAGCAGCAACTCAATCTTCACACTAAGAATAAAACCACAGGTCTTTTGAGGCTGATGGCAAAACTCCAGACGGGTGCAGAATTGCCACCTGCCTTCAGAAACAAAACATTGCTTCAGGTTTAACTCAGGACTTGCCAATCTCACCCTTATATTTCTGATCAGGGTTACTGAAGACTTAAGAATGTTGTATGTAGCTCATAATCTATTTTCTGGACATCAGTGTGCAGTATATCCAGTGACTGTAAAACAATAATCCAAAGGTTTTCCATGAAGATGGTCTCCAAGTCCACTATGTCATATAATGGACATCAGATTTTTGGCCTTGCAAAGCTCAGCCTTAAAGACATTTACTATGTTGGTAGTTTTTGGCAGATTGGTTATGGCAGAATCATTTTGAAGACAATAATGTTTTCAGTATGTATATCCTTCATTTCCAAAATATCACAGATAGTTAGAAAAGACCATAATGCAGGCAGGGATTGCAGGAACATAAATCATGGAAGCAACCAACAGTTTATTGAATGAATTTATGACCTATGAAACTTTCCCTTCCATAGAAACCAAGACTTAATGCTTCTTAAATACCCAGACATGGTGTCTTTGCTGTTACTCCCTCTGCACACATTACCAACCCCATGGTCTTTGGAGGCAAAATGTACTAAATTTTAGAGGGTTTAATTTGGACTATAGGAACCGAAGAAAATATCAGCATATTCCTGATTTGAAAACAACATACCAGAGAATAAATCTAAAATGAATCCATGTGTAAAATTCTTGATATATTTGCCCATACAAGTCTGATAGCCATCGTTTCTTCCTGCCAGTAATCCATTAGTAAGACTATAAAGATATACAGTCCCACATACATTTCATAACAAATATAACAGCATCTAGTTGAATGGTGTAATAAAATATCATCACAAGGTTAAGAAAGAGTTGGTTACCAGGCTGAACATCCTGCCTTTTCAATTACCAATATGAAGCAATGTGTACTCAAGAGATCACTTCAAAACAGCAGAACTGGGCTTGGACACTTCTACTTTGTTAGTTTAACCTTCTCCTAAAATCTGTAGAATTAATAGCTCTCATGCTACAATGTAAGGAAAAATGAGGAGCCTTTTAAACAATATTTAGCAATAAATTCAATGCTAGGGATGTAGTTAACATTCCCAAATACATATAATCTGTAGAATACAGTAACTTCTTTGGATAGAGTCATCATTTAAATCTTTAGAAACAATGAGTTATTCCATGTTGCTGCTACCATTTGACAGACAAGTATCTCGTTTGTTTTCAAGAGAAACATACATACGTAACCTGCTTGTATTACCACTGGCTTTAGACTAATGCAGTCCCATTAATTCCATTTATATTGGCACATAAAGAAAAGGTCAGCTCTGTACTTGCCAAAGAACATGGCCAAGATTTACCCACAAGGGATCTCTTCCTGAGTGATTTATGTCACTGCTCTTGGTCACAGAGCAGATTTAACAATGAGGCAGCTCAACAATGCTCAGGGGTAAACTATTCCCTGGGTTATCCTAGGAAACCTAATTTACCTACCAGTATAGCAACTAATTTGCCATTGACAAAATAATTTTATCAAATTTGAGACACAGCAGACGTGCAAGAGCAGAGATAATTTTGGAGCCCAGCTCAACACCACACTGTTTATTACCATGATGTGAAGAATCAGAAAGGACTCCTATAACCAAAGTAAGGTTCCATTGCTTCTGAGGAACAGTTACCTCTTTTTCACAACTTCTCATGTTAAAGTTTACTTTGCATTGCATTCATACCACATTTCAACCACATTCTTTTTAAATGGTCATTTTTTTAATTCTGTACCTGCCTCAAGCAGGATGAAATTAATCAATTGCACATAAGTGATATGACATGGACTTGTGACCTTGCCCAGCATCCAATTGTTTCTAATTGATTAGCTCTAGACATAAGCACTTTAATAGCCAAAAACAACAGAAGTGGAAGTTATGGTACAATATTAGGGTAAAATGACTGTGTGTGGTCCATTTAGTATGGCCCCAAGCAACCAATTAAAGAATTAATGGTTATTGGATACCAAAAATGTTATGTTAAATAATATAAAATATCTTTAATGTGCCTAAAATTGTGATAAAACACCTAAAAGTTAGAAGCAAAAAGGCTTCCTACAAGATTGGGGTTAAGTGCTAATAACTCAAATATGCCAAAGAGATTACAGTATTTTAAAGGACAATCAAGACCATAAAATTTGACCTGGATTGAAGTGTTCATAAAGCTACTCACAATAGCCAATTGATTACTACAATGTGTTTGGGTTGTTTTTATTATAAAGAGACAAGTGAAGCTATGCCAAACCATTTGTGGAGAAGAGGAAACTATGCCACTACTGGTTCCAGCTCTGCAATAAGAAAAATATGAAAGAAAAAATACAAGAAAAATACTTTAAAAGCAAAAGATGGTCCTTTCATAACCAAAAGGCACAAAACCAAAATTAACATGCCCCTTCTCTGAGTTTCTATTCTTATCTTGAACAGAACTATTAACGGAACACCATGAACTATTTCCTGAGTATTTTACAGGGCTGGTTATTACAGCATCACTCAACTGCTTGCACACAAAAATACAAGCTGAACAGGCACAGCAAATCTGTAACATTTTTGTCCTTGCATAAGAAACATGCAGGCAAAAAGCAGATCCCACTGTGGCCCTATCTGCCCAGACACATGTTGAATACACTGTGTTTTACTGCACAATTAATACAGATGTAAATTTTTAATTTAATGGCAATTTCTTTACTCAAGTAACCAGTGCACTGGTTAGCTGTGACCATATCCACAGAGAGGAGGTGTTCATCACCTGCCAAATCACTCACAGCACTCAGCAGTGCTACTGAGGATGCAGGGGAGCCCCATTCCCACTACCTTGAACCTCAACATGCACCACAAACTGATCACAGCTTACTCAGCTGTCTAGTACAGTCTCCTCAGTTCTTCATACTCCTTTCACCTGCTGTATTGTTCTTCAATTCAAAATTCTTCAGGATGTATGTTTATACACTGCCCAGCACATCAGGCTCCACTTCTCAGCATTGCAATAGTACAAACAGTACACAACAACATTGATCTTATTTAAAGAATTTACTTTTTTTTGTTGGAAACTACTACAATGCTTCAGAAAGAGGTTCCTATTTATTCTAAAAAAAACAAATCTCAGTTTATTTAGTCATCTTTTTCCAAGGATTTATTTGATTTATTTACTTAAGACTGAAGAATCCTTGAAACATGTTGTGCTGTGGGAATTATCAGTATAGAGAATGACATACTGTAACAACATCTCTGCAGCACGCCAGCACACCATATTTCTTGAAATACTCACCTCTTGGAACTGATTAGGATCACGTGTCAGGCAACAGATCAGATGGCAGCTATGGTTTTTCCTCCATGGTTCCAGTACTCATTGAACACTTGGAGCAAAGACCTTTTTGGGCCACCTTCCTTGCCTTCCCACTTCCAAATGCTTTAGATATTTCTACCAAGGTATTTCTATAACCCTCACTTACAGCACCTTAACATTTATCAGGTGCTTAAACTCCCAGGGGCAAAGAACAGCTGTGCTGCCTAGAAAGACCCATGGCATTACACATCTGCCAAGATCTCCCTTTGGTCACCTTTTGGTAACGTCAGCTACAGTATATTAAGCAGGAGAGAGAATATTCATTTCCCAGATGAACGTCATTGAAAGTTTGGTGAAAGGAAAATATTCTCATTGGGAGACTTTTAATTAAAAAGGAGCAGCTCCTTCAGCAGGTTTCTGGTTTAAAACAGCAATGCAAAGTGCAGAAAGATCACCTGATACAGCACCAGGAATGACAACAGCAACAAGTTCATTACCTACCTGTAGGTGAGCATAGAGAAAAAAAGCAAGCCAAGTGATCGCCCAGGACAGCCCAGTGGCTTTAGGGCTGGCCATCCTCATGCCTTGGGGCTCTGCTGAGAGAAATTGTTTCAAGTTACAAACAAAATCAAGTGGGCTCCGCCAGAATTTCAATGACTAAAGCAAACTGGGCCGGCCGCTGGAAGCAGTGCAATGCAAACACCGCCGCGCTGCGCTGGCCAGAGCGGCAGGAGCGCAGCGCATGCCATGAGCACAGCCTGCAGGGTGAGGCAGCTCCAATTAGGGCACAGAAAAGGACCACAGTGAGGGGTCGGGGAAGCTGGCAACAGCGGACAGGCTTGACTATCTCCTGAAAGTGGCATTTATCAAATTGAGGCTCCCTCCCTCCTTGATCTCTCAAATGTAAAACCCAAGGAGCAGAGAACTCCTGATGTACTTTCCAGCACTTTCACCATTCAAAGATGAAAGCCCAGCCCTGGGATTTCAGCAGTCATTTACACTGCCTTTGAAAGCTCAGAGACTAAATAATGACGGCTTAATAATAGTACAGAAAAAAATCCATCAGTTCAGTGAATTACAAGGCCAGCATGGGCTTGTCAATTTAAAATTGCCAAAAACCCCATCATGTAATAATTTTAATAATTCTGTTAATTTCTTATGCCACTGCACCTTATTGCCTCAGACTACACACTACCAGAGTGATCTCAAAACAGTGCAAGTTTTACGCACTCCCCCCCAATACACACACACAGCCTCCTTCCCCTCAGCCACCACCCCACAAGTTTGCCAAGTCGCACAGTGAATACAAATTTCTCCTTCAAATGAAGTACTCCTTTCTAAAAAGGCAGGCATCTCAAAGGAAAACCATCTATCCAAACAGCTCTTGCACCTGTTCAACTGAACATAATTAAGATTCCTTACAGAAAGAAGCGTTTTATTCCCTCCCTCCAAAAGCATCGTAAAGTTCCCCTCCGTCCTAAAATCATCAGCACTCCTGGATGCTTTTGTCGTTCAAAAGTATCAACTATGCCAATAAGAGAAGGAAGATTTATTATTTTTCCCTCTTGTCCCGGCATTGCCGAGAGCCCCAAGCGGCCGAGCACACCAGGCTCCGGTATTTCCCAGGTGCCGTGCTGGGCTCCCGGAGCCCCGCTCCGCGGTGCCCTCACGGAGACTCCTCCAGAGCGACCCTCGCCAGCGCCGCGGCCGCCCCCCTCCCGCGGCGAAGGGAGCCCGCTTGGGGCAGAGGGTCGGGGGCTGCCCTGCCCTGCCCCGGGCGGCCGCCGAGCTCACCCACCTGGTGGAGCGAGGAGCGGGGCCGTGAGGGCGGCGGGGAGCGGGCCGGGCGCGGCCGGCGCACGGGAGAGCCTCGGCTGTCACGGCACCGGGGATGCAGCATCCTGCCCCGCGAGCGGCGGCCCCTCCCTCACGCCAGGCTCCAGCCCACCGCCGCGCCTCAGCCAAGGTCCTACAGGCTGCTGGCAGCGGGCCGCCCCCGCCCGCCCGCCCGCCGCAGCCCGGCCCCGGCCGGAGGCGCCCGGGCGCCTCCACCTGCGGCGCTGGGCCCGGCCCGGCCCGGCCCCCGCTCCGCGGCTCGCTCGGCACTCCCCGCGCAGCCTCTGCTCCCCGGCCAGCGAGAGCGGGCGGGCGGCCAAGCGAGCCCGTTCCCCCCCCGCTCCCCCCCGGAGGCACTGGCGACGCTCCGATGTCGGGGGCCGAGACCCCGGCAGCCCGGGACCAAGTGGTTCGTCTTCCCCCGAGGGGCAAAAGCTACCGTGAAGTCAGCCCCCGAATCTGATGCAAAGCAGCTTCCAAAACCGCAACCATCCTGTGTCTCATCTGCAAGTAACTCTCACTATACAGCTACAAATCTGCTCGCACACCGAGTAGGTCTTTAATCATGCTGCCCTCTGCAATAATTTTAGGTTTCCTACTGTAAATCTGGCGAATATGTCTCGTACGACAGCTTTGCTCTCGTTCTCCCTCTGAGCTTCGAGTTGCTAGACAGGAACGCCAAAATCCTCTACCTTTGCGCTACGGCTTCCACTGATGTTCCAAGCTTTCGTCGAGTCCGCTAAGAGCAGCACGTAGAGAAAGGGCTCTGATCCCTGCCACTGAAGTTAAAAATATGCTCCAGTGAACTAAACATAACCGATGAAGAGTTTGTTCAAATATGTTGCACTGGAAACTTTTCCAATCTGTTTAGGTTTCTCACCAGCACTGGAAGGCGCCTCCTCTATCGTTAGGAACAGAGTGCCCTCTGCTGAAACCAGCCTGCAGAGCCCGGCAGCCGGCGGGAGAGCCGCACGCCCGGCCCGGAGCAGAGATCGCGGGGAGCCCGCAGGGACACCAGCGCTGCCCCCTCCGTGCCACGCGAACTCACACCCTGCTCTGGTTCAGGTCTGTCTCAGCCCAGACACCTGAGGCAAGCTGTTCTTCCCAGCCTGTACATGATGATAATAGGCTAAGGACCCGATCTCCTATTTTTTTTAATACTGCTCAGCTGAAAGTCTATCAGCTTCCCAGAAAGCCTGGCTTTCCAGCCATTTCAGTTGCCACACTTACTTAAACAGTCCTTTCACTATGACATCAGTTATAACCCTGAAATTTTCTTCCAAAATTATATACCCATGCAGGTAGCAAATACTTCATGCTTGATCACAGGTGGTTTTATAGGCAGAATTTAGACATTAAATCATCCATGTAGAAAGTACATTTTCCTTTGCCAAAACCATGGAGATGAAGCTGACCCTCAAGACTTGCCATCTTAGGAAAGATGTATCCAGCTAGCACCACCCTTACTTAGAATATCTATTATCTTATAATTAATATATAGAAGTGTTATAAACATTCGTTCATCTGCAATAAATTTAAGTGTAGAAAAATTGTGTAGTACAAAGCATCCTAGATTACCTCACATCAGATTCAGCAACTCAATTCAGGTTGCTATTTACACACACGCCTAAATCCTCATGTGATCCTGGCCCCAGGTAAGAGATTCTATGTCTGAATTTTTACAGCACATAAGAAAACAGAGGTAAGCACCCACAAGCATTCCCCCCAGGGAGATTTCAGAAAGCAGCATTACAGTAAACAGCACAAGTACCTTGTGGTACCTACCTTGGAAAGTAAAGATCAGGAAGATCTTACCCAAGCTACTGAAATGACATAAGTGTTGTTAATTCCATTCTCCCCCATAATCCATAGGTCTGGTTACATTACATTGAAATCATCCTTTTTGCAAGGAAGATGAGCATCCAGAAAATAACAGTATTTGGAGCATAAAAATAGCCTTAGCCTACTACTAGAAACCATGCAGGGTTTTTGACAGCACTTTTCTATGTGAAAACAGAACATTTTCCTATGTGAACATCATTCACATTGAATGCTGATTTGTGTTCTCATTTATCCAATTTAATTGCTTCACCTCAGCCTCCCTACACACCCCTGCCACTTTTCTCTCTAAACCTCCAGTGAATCTGGAAGCTTTGAAATTTTGGCTCCTGTTGGAGGTCTTTATAACCTCTTCTGCTGAGCCAAGCAAAAACTGATTGAAACTCAGGTGTCCAGGCAAGATGTGACTGAAAACAAGAACTTCAAAATTCACCTGCAGCTCCATAGCAAATGCCTTAACACACCCTAAAGTTAAAAGGACCACAAATTAAAGGTTCTGGTTGCCTAATTTTCACACATGGAGAAGTTTGTCAGCAACTCTGCAAAAACTAACTAACCACTCGAGTTTAAAATAAAATAGCATTCTTGAATAAAATATTTTACTTCCTTTTTGCTTATCCTGTCTTGAACAGATTACAAACTCTTCAAGGCAGAACTTCTGTTCTTTGCCTGTTACATTATGTTTGTACATCCCTGGTCCAGTGTCAAGTGCTTTAGGTATTATCTTCATAGCAGTTTTCACCACACAGTCTTAATTCCACTCACACCAGAGAGTCAGAGAGCCCAGCAGAGTCAGTATAAGATTTCTGAGTAACAAACTATAGCAGTACTTTTAATACTTAGTTCAGATGTATTTGTCTCTTGCTTTTAGTATTTTTTTTATTCCACATGTGCTTTGTTTTTGCTGGTCTCTAAAATATACATAATTTAAATTACACAGAAAATGACAGGTCTAAAGCCTTTACTGTTCATAAAATGTGAAATATGGATGTTTGCACTTATTAGTCCATTGAACACATAATAGCAATGTCATCCATCTGTAGAGCTGGCATGGGCTCTAATGAGGACAAGGGTTAGAAATATGATGGTCTTATTCTTCGTTTTACAGAGACTTAAGACCATGTGTCTTTGCTATCAAACATAACCATGAAATATTTTGTAGTTTCTTGATTTAGGGTTAATTGCAACAGAGAATTGCAACTTACATTTAACAGTGCAGGCAGAAGTGGCAGAGAAAAAAGATTCTGCAAGATATAGCTGCCAAAGGGCCAAACTGAAAAAAAATTAAATCTCTGTATGGCAAACAAAAAACCTCTGTTAAACCACATGATAACCACCAAATTTCACTCTTTGAATATTAAAACAGTCATATTTAAAAGAGAAACTCAACACTTCTCTATTTACCTTTGTCCTGAAATGCATGTAGACATACCTCTTTAACAGATTCCACCTTATATATAATTAATTCCCCAAACCACGTTCAGCTACACAAATCTGATGATCATAGAGGCCATTCTTTCATCACAACAGTCTTTACTGCCCAAGAGAAAATATGTTTGGCTAAACTACAAATTTAAAATCCATTGAAACAGTGCAGAACAACCTTTGGCTCATAAATCAGCATTCTGAATAATGCATAGCAAAATTGGAAATATCCTGCAGAGGCCCCATGCAGAAACTGCATTTTGGTTCAACATCTCAAAGTTATCAGTAACAGAGCTACACCTGATTGAATAATGAAAGCAAAATGTTAAATTTCCTGGAGCTAGAGTAATGAGAACCCTGACACAGTCTAATCAGTTCTTTGGCCCTGCATTATATGTGCACAGGGTTCTTGTTTACTCTGAAATAACAAGCCCTCCAGGGCAGAGAACAGTCACACACTGTCACCCTTCACAAGTATGTTATACCCTACCAAGAGTAAAGCCTCTGTTGGTAAAAAGGTACAAAGTTCAGCCACAGCACAGTCTTTCATTTCTTGGTGTTATGGAACCCATTGCTTTCCATGTAGATCCTTGCCCTGGGCTTTGGAAACAGCTCCATCACAACAGTAAGTAGAAAATAATTTTTGAGGCTTTCAGAAAGGAAAAACTGCTTATGTATAGTTCTCAACATTGTAGGAAAAAAACTACTGTCTTCCTCTCAGTTTGTGTTCAAATGACTCTAGAATTATCTAAACAATATAGTCAAATGGTCACTATTTCAAGTATTTGAATAAATATTTGTCCTTTCTTGTCTTTTGAATTCCTTTTGGTGCTTAAGCAAAACAATTTTCATATTTATGATCCTATACAGTAAGAGCAAAACAAACACATCTTCAAATGGCACAAACTTACTTGTTATCCTACCTCACAGTTCATAGCCTTAACTAAAATGTCAGAATAAACATTTTGAGATAAAACTGTAATACACTTATATGCTCATTTTGTGGGTTTGCAAAATATATTTTAGAAAGGATTTAGATGATTATGTTGGGCATAATTAGAAAATATGAATTTGTATTGATAAAGGTTGGATGCAGATAAAGCAAAATTAAAAATTCATTGCAGAAGTAAAATATTTTCAGTTCATCTACACATAGCTGTGTGTTAACAGATATTCTAACTTGTAAAAAACATATCCCCACTGAGACTATGGATATGGCATATTGAATTCCTGAACTTGTCTACCACTTTCTTCTCATGCAACTGTGACCTGTTTTCCTCATTCGTGATGGCCCTCACTGTGATTGTGCAAAACAAGATGTTACTGAGAGCTATGTGGAAGAGGCAATATTTGGTGAATAAACAGGGGCTCTGAGGAAATCAATTATATTGCGAGTCATGAGCAACAGACAAAGGTCAGCAGGACCTGCCCTCACTGTAATGGCTCACTGGGGAAGAGCAAAGCAGGTGGCCCATGTGCCACAAGATAACTTGTGCGTGTCACTACATGAGCATCCACCACGATGCACACCAACACAGAAATGGTACAGAAATGGAAAAGAGCAAACAGGGAGAAGGAATACAAAAATTAAAGGTTGGAAGAAATGCGTGATACATCATGGGGATGAATACCAGTGACACACAGAGTGAGGTTATGAGAAGAGAAGATGAACGCACACTTCACTGTGCACCTTCACACAGCGAGCCAGGTGCTGGGCACAGCAGCACCAGTGCAGAATATGCATAGTAACTTCTGTGTGTGGAGCTGACAGCAGTTTGGTCACTGGCACCTAGAAACCAGGACAGCCTAAGCAAGAAACTTCCCCAGTGTCACCTACAAAAGACTATTTTCTGGTATATTTTCTACATTTCATACTCTACCAAACAAAACCTATTGTTCACTTCTGTATCTGGTAAGGCCACAAACAATTAATTTTTTTCCCCTGTTACCATCTTATAGAAGGCTGTTGTTCCATAGCAGACAAAAGCCACTATAAGCCAGCTACTTGTACTGCTTAATTTAACCAGGCAAATAGAGGGATGGGCTGGAGACCTGCAGAGGAAGATCACTTGTGCAGTGACGTGTTCTTCAAAGGCCTTTCCCATCTGCATGTGCTACCACCAATGACACAGAAACTGCCCTTTAACCTTTCTGGTGGGTGACCTCTAATTCTCTCAGGGAAAAGTACCCACTCTGATACTGTAGCAGCCACTATCAGGCCAACAGAACTCAATTTGTCCTCATTAGTTCTGGTCACATGGGAGTCACTAACAGCTCTTTGTGAGCAGACTGCTTAGGAAGGTATTTATTGATAGATTCCAACACCTCACACAGAGTAATATCATGTGAAACAGTATTACTACTATACATACTTGCTCCTTAAGGTGTCCAGCAATACCTTGATTTGTTTCCAGTGGGTATTTAGGAAAATACTCTCATGATTTACAGACCAGAATAATATCCAGAGAAGAACACCAAAATGCTACACAATTTTCCATTGTTTATGCTGGCTCTGCATTTATGCCTATATTTTTCAGCACAATATTGTCATAATAGTCAAGCCTGACTACTGACTATGTATAGCCTCAACTACATTTAACCCTTGAAAAGTAGGTATGAATTCAAGCATTTTGTATTGGGTCACAAAAAAATTAATTCTAAAAAGAGATACTGCTATCAAGAAACTTCACCTTACCAAAGTATGTAGCAGGCATGGCTCTAACTAACTTTCATCCAAGGAGTGGCAAAGTTACAATAAGCAGGCAGGTACAAACCAAGCCAGAAAATCAGTCCATGAACCACCAGAGCCCACAGCTCAGCAAAACCACAAGGAAGCATAAAAGAGTGAAGTTTAAGGCCAGGCCAGGGCTTAAATGGAGCTCCAGCAGCCCTGGGCACAGCGTGGGCAGAAGCCTCAGCTGAGGCTGGTCAAGGTCATGACACTGTTAGTGCATCAGGAGCCCTGACAACACTTTGGAACAAACACACACACATTGCTTACACCTGGATGGAGTTAGTTAGAAGGTACCTGTAGAAAAGAATAACAAAAAGTTTACTTGATTTTTTCCCCTCTGCTTTTTATTGTATTACTTCTTTGTTGTTTTCTTTTTTTCACCTAATTTCACCAACTCAAGATCAAGGGCTTATTAAGATACTTGAAAAAATCCACAATGTTTTTTATTCCAACTTTGTGGCATCTACTAATACCATCTAAATCTTCCATATTGATATTTCACTGTAAAAGGACTATTTGTATAATATTTTTGCTGTGATTTAGTCCGGGATGTGTACCTTTTCCCACATTTCTTCCTCCCCCCCAGTCTCTTAATCCTGGAACATTTCTAATATCTTTAAGCTTGAAACAGTAGGAAAGGATGGCACAGGCTTATTTCTACAGGAATTCCTCAGCTATATTCGTGATCTAAGCAATACAGACTATCAAAGAAGAAGTTAAAAAAAAATCACAAAGAAAAGAATCAGCAACAGATTTTCATTATGCTTTTTTTAGGTTGCCTCCTTCTGTTCTCAGAGGGAGAGTAGGTAAAGAATACAAAAGATAAAACTAGTTCAGACTATTTTTGAACTATTTCTTTCAGCTGTTTTTGTTTGCATTATTACAAAGCCTTGGCAGAGAAGAAAAAATATTTTTAGAACAGCAGATTTCTTGCTTTGTCCTGCATCTGTTCCAGAACCGTACAATGTATTTGAACAGCTGGCCAGTAACATGTAATGATCAAGCATGGCAATGACACACGATCACAGTGTTCTTTGTAGAGGACTGAGGTTTCAAAGCTGAAATAAACCCTCAGATGTACACATCTTGGTCTTAGAGGTACATGTTCAGATCTAAACCATGCTTTTTATTTTTCTTGAATTGAGCTTTCTATTGGCAATGAAGGACAAACAAGTACTCATTATATCAAAATAAAACACTGGAACAGCTCTGCAGGAAAGAATTTCCTGGTGGTGTTGCTCGGACAAGAACCAGAGGAGCTTAATCTGGCTCTGTGTCACTCCCCTGCTGTACATAGCTTTAGAATCTTGAAATTATGTTTTGGGTTTTTATAAAAATGTGTTAAGGAGCTCAGAAAAAAATCCTTGTTATGGATTCACACCTTCATCTGCATCCTTATCTATGCTGTAATTTTGTATCTGGAGCTATAAGTGACTTAATTCTAAACTCCCCAGCTACACTCCCAGGGCAAACTATATTCTCCTATTTTTACCTGCCTGTCCACATATAAAGAGGAGCTTGAAATTATGCCTACACTCTTCATTAAAATCTATCTTTACACTTAAAGAACTCCAAGACGATGCCAAGATTATTTTTCTATGTTGCAAATAACAGCTTAATCTGTAATCTTTATTGGCATTTCTTATAACTGCTACAACAAACACTGTTATTTACAGTTATAGTAATGTTCAGAGATTTTTATGCATATATTTAATGAGTTTCCTACAGCATCTGCTCTCAAAAATTGAAGTAAAAAACGGGTAAATTAAGTAGCTGGTGGAGAAAACTGATGATTATCACTGTTCACATCACTATTAAAGGAGTGCTGAAGCAACCTTCTTACTAAACATCGATTTTTATTAAATGTAATTAGTGTAAGGCTTTACAGACTGCTTCACCCACTTGTCTTCAAGCAGGTTCTCTTTACATCCATTCTTCCTTTTGCTCACACATCAGCTTTTAAGCAGTACACTATGTAAGTGGGATGGCTGACAGGAAAGCTAAAACACCCACAAAGAGCAGAACGGTTATTTTCATCAGCTGAACAATTTGCAAAAAAAAAATCCCAGCCACAACAGGCAGAGCACTGACGCAGCAGCATGCTGGAGTGTGAGCATCACTGCAGCTGTCATGCATCTTCCTGCAGCTGGGATTTTGGTTTCGCCCCGACCCCTTGCACCGGTCTGCGAGAACGCAGGGCTGCGGTAGGTTTTTCCTTCCCCGCCTTCTCCGGGCAGCACCATTGGACTGATAAGATGCAGCAAGGCACGTATGAAAGATAAAGCGGAGTGGGGCTGGGGAAGAAAAATAAAAGTGTATTCTACAGGGCTCGGCCGGGCCGGGGCAGCCGCAGGACGCGGCCCGAGCCCTTTAAGCTGCCCACCCTCGGCGGGCCGGCGGCAGCTGGAGGCTATTTATACCGGGGCGGCGGCGGGCGCTGGGTGTCCTGCGCGGGGCGGTCCCGGCGGCGGCGGGGCCCGGAGCGGAGGCTGCCATGGCCACGGCGCTGCCCCCCACGCCGGCCGGCGGGAGCCGCTCCGCCAGCCGCGCCGCCGAGTCCTCGCTGAGCCCGGCGCGGCTGAGCCGGCTGCAGGAGAAGGAGGAGCTGCGGCAGCTCAATGACCGCCTGGCCGCCTACATCGAGCGGGTGCGGGCGCTGGAGGCCGACAAGTCGGTGCTGCAGCAGCGGCTGAGCGAGCACCAGGCGGGCAGCGACCGGGAGCTGGGCTGCCTGCGGCTCCGCTACGAGGCGGAGCTGGCCGACGCCCGCCGGGCGCTGGATGACATCGCCATCGAGCGGGCCACGCTGCAGGTGGAGCTGGGCAAGATTGGCGAGGAGCACCGGCAACTGCACGTCAGGTCGGTGCTCCGGCCCCGAGCAGGCCTCCCTGGCCGGGGACACCCCGGAGAGCCGCCTCTTCGGGGCTCCTGCAGGATGAGGGGAAGGGGATGCTTCTGGCAGGATTCCGTGGGTTGTGGGAGGAGGGCGTGGTGATGTTTCATGTCCAGGTCGTGCAGGCGTGGTAATCCCGAAGGTGTTGTGCTCTGGGGTTAGCAGACATCTGGATGCCGGTTCTGAAGGTGTGCTGGGGTGACGCTGCTGAGTACCTCCGATGCTATGGGGTCACATCAGCACCTGCCTGAGATGGGACTCCTACAGAACGTGGGGTGCTGGGTGCCCTTCTGGGCTACGAATGCATAGCTGCATGGGTTTGGCATCACACCTGTGTTTACAAACACTGAAGATCATGGCAAGTATATAGGAAGTTATGGAGCAGTGGAAGGAGTGTTTGTATGGAGTTAGAGCGCATCGTTTTTGGGCTGTTTAGCTCAGACTTTGCCCAGAGGGGAATACAGATAGAAGATAGTTCTGGGAGCAGTATGGCTTACCTGGTCCAGGTTGGCTCTGCTCAGAAGTTTTCCTAGTTGCTTTTAAGTCTGAAATGAGCTGCCTGCTGTTTTAGTTTGACTTTCTTGTAAGCTGTGTGTACTGAGGCTGGAATCATCATCTTGGCTAAGCTCACCAAGCCTCAACAAAGGCAATGTAAGTGCTGTCCATCCTCCAGGAGGAGGAAGAGGTGTGTGAGCAAGTGTCCAATCCCAACAAGCTTCCTTTATAGAAATATAGAGAGGAAGAGTAACTAGCAGGCCCCATTGTACCCTCATACCAGTTATAGACTTGTAAAATTTGGATGTCCACAGTCCCCTTACATCTTGTTATAAACCTGTATCAGAATTTAGGCACCAGCTTCTTCTTTTAATGCGTGGAGGAGGTATTGCCTCCTCATAGACTCACTAGACCTCAAGTAGCTGTTCTAGTTGGGAACAAAACATGTTTTTACTGTCAGCTTCTGTTTTCAGCTGCATAGTTGTTGGGCTTGTCTCTGTCGTGCTGGGTTTTGGCTCACAGATCTGTTCCATAAATCTAACCAGCCACTTGAGTGGACAGTGAGGAGAGGGGTAATGCCTGTTCTAAGGCTTTTCTGCTGCTCTTTGTGTTTGTGTAACTCTGGCTTTGTTTGTAAAGCTTTAGACTTGGCAGATATGCAATTCTCTGGACTGTTGGGTTGGGGTTTTTTTCCCTTACAGTAACTAGGTCTTAGAAGTGGTTAAATTTACAGCCCATGGGGAATGATACATGGTACATTGGTGTCTGAAGGGACTAGCCTGAAGTCCTAATATTAATGTGTGTTGTATCTGGGCTGCCTAACTGCAAATGTCTCAGATGACTTGGAACAAACTTTGAGGGTATCGTGTCCTTAGATATATACACCCTTTAAACAGCCTGGTGGCTGTTTAACTCTCATAGAATGAAATGTTACCAGATAATTTCCTAACAGCATTAACTATTGGTCCTTATTATTCACTGGTTAGGAGACTCAAGGTTTTTGACAACAATAAACTGATTGCATTTGTTTTTTTCTTACTACTTAAACAATGGTGACTGAAACCAGGCCAAAGATGTTTGGGGAGGAGGAATTGTAGACAAACATATTGGTTGAATTTAGAGCCTCAGGAAGGTCAAAGCAACTGCAGTAACACAGCAGAGAAAGACAAGACCAGTTCCTTTCGGCACCAGAGAGTGTGGATATGCATTTTGCTGCTGAACAAACACAGTGTATCAGCTGAGGTTGTAAGAATGAATTCTGTACCTGCTCCTGACATCCTTTGGTCTTGACAAGCTGGAGTCTGTTTCAAACACACCTGAAATCTTTTGGTAAAATTAGTTGAATTCTTCAGATCAAGCCTGTGTGGCATCCTGATTTACAAGGAATGTGATTGGCAGTGCCTTAAAGTTGTAGCTTGTAACTGATAGTCTGTAGGCCACACTTAGCTCTGGAATGGTTGGTATATGGAATGTGGCAGAGTACTGTAACTGTCACTGCTTGCTGCACAGGGGTGTAAAGTGGTGTTCTGAACCCCAAACTTGGATTAAAAGGGTAGTAAATGCTCTTGTCAAAGTCAGACTTGTTAAATTGTTGCCCTTAAAGATGAAATGTCTCACTCCAGGGTTCTTTGAAAATAATATTTTTCAGGAAGGAATCCAGGAAACCTGAGCCTGGCTGTCAGATGCTTACATTGGAAAGTGAACTGTTAAAACAGATACTAATGGAATTTCAGTTTTGCACACACTTTGATTGCAGAATGAAATTTATATTTTGTAGGATGAAACAGTCAGTATTAAGTAGTGTTATTGACATACTTAATATCATATGTAATACATTAAGTGGTAGTGGTAGCAGAGACCCCAAAAGGAAGGTGAATAATACCTAGAAAAAAAAGAAACCATAAATGACAGCACGTTATCTTGTTGTTCACTGTTAGTAGTGCTGTTTCTCCTAGAGTATGAGTAAAGAGTAAATAACTTATAGCACAACACAGCCAACAAATGCCTCTGAAGAGCAGGGCTAGAAAAGGCCTTGAGCAAGCACCTGATGTAGCCACATGCCCCAGGCCTGTGCTGGAACCAGCCATACCTGCATCTCTTCCAGCAGATTCTGTGTAACCCTTATTTTAATTTCCACATGATGGAGATTCCAGAATATCCCCCCCAGGCAGCATGCTTCAGTGGTGAACTGCTAGTTTCCTCTCCCTAACATCTAACCCATGTATTCCTCCCTGCAATTTAAGCCCGGAGCTTCCTGTCTTTTCTGCAATAGACATGGAAAACAGATTCCCTAGCTGTATGCAGCAGTCCTTCATGTATTTAAAAATTGTTCTGTCTCTTGTCACTATTCCCTTCTCTAGACTAAACAACCCTTAGTATTTTCCAATCTTTCCTTGCAATTCAAGCTTTCTAAAGTTGATCAATCCTGCAGAATTACTTTGGACTCTTGCCAACTGGTCTCAGTTTTCCACTGGAAAACTCATTGTATGAGTTGACACAACTTTGCCACTTGGCAGAACTGGTGTTGCCAAAATAAATTGAGGACTTCCTTTACTCTTTGTAATCTCAAATACGAGTTTTGAGCAGGGACTCTGACTCTGGATAGTGGGCAGGCAACTGGAAGGATTTTAAAAGTTGGAGCAGTCTGGGGAATTATGACAGTTCTTCCCTGACAGGAGCTCGTTGTGGGCCGTTCTCTCACTTCTCCACTGCAGGGCCACTGAAGAGTGTTGGCCATCCGGGTGGTACCTGCGGTTCCACTGCCTGGGTATTGGTCTGGAGATGGTCTCTGAAAAGCAAAGCTCCCCTCACCCTGTACCTCCTCTGCGCTGTGAGGGAGGGGAGGGAGTCACTCGCGGCGCTGGCTGAGGGGCTGCAGGAGGCAGAGCCCCGGCGGGACAGCTCCCCGGGCTGGCCGGTGGCCTCCGGGGGACAAAGCTCCCTGTGTGCTGCGGGGAGGAGGAGCGGCACCGCCGGCAGCCTCAGCCGCGCTCCGCCCCGTGAGGGACCAGCGCCGCCGGCCCCGAGCTGCCCTCACGGCCCGGCCGGGGGCATGCGGAGCCCGGGGCCCTGAGGCGCTCCCGGCGGGGCTGGGGCCGCCTTTGCTGCGGGGTGTCCGTGAGGGGTTGTCCGGCCCCGATCGCTGAGCGTGCCCAGCCCTCGCCCGTGCAGCCGGGGGCCTGTGCCGTCCCTTCCCTCTCCCCTTGCGAATGCCGTGGAAAATAGCTGGCTTCCGCTTGGGCTTCGCGCTGAGCGAGCTGGAAAATGGGTCAGGAATCTCTCCGGTGTAACAAATGATGCTTGTCGGAGGGCCCTGTCTGGTTTGTTTTCTGCTCTCACCGTGAGCCTGACAAACCTCTCCTGTCTTTAACCACCGACCCCTCTGAAGGGAAACACATTGAGGACAAATCCTCTCACACTAGCTGCTCTTAACAGTGTAAAACTCTCTCCTGTAGGAATTCCAAAAAAGAAAGTGATTTAAACCTGGCCCAGGCTCGTGTGAGAGACCTTGATGCCCAGCTCAATGCGAAGGAAGCTGATTTAGCAACAGCCCTGAATGAGAACCGGACTTTGGAGAACGAGCTCCGTGAATTAAAGGATCAAGTACTCAGTGTAAGGCTTGCTATTGGAATCTAAACTTGGTTTTGCTCCCGCAGTTTTTGCTTCATTTTCCTCAATTAGTTAGTGATATTAAAAGCAGAGAAGGCCTGGTAAGTCTGACAGTGACAGGTAGACAAAAACCTTGCTGACAGTAAATGCTACTGATGGTGGTTTCCTTAAAACTTCTACCTGCTGTAGGTACCTTTAATTCTATGACCATAGGATGAAATGTTTCTTGTTCCAAAGACAAAGCAAGATGAAATGTTCTGCTATAGTCCCTGCAGCATTCTCTAACACATCAGGGAAGTGTATAATACTGAAAGTGTATATTAATTTGTCAACATATGCTGTATTTGGGTGATTAAATGTAAAAAAAAAAAAAATTATTAGTAGGAAGAAGTTTGGAATAATTAGTTTTAAAGGGGAGGAATATATATGAATAGCACAATTGATTCATCAGAAATCTACTTTGAGGAGTCAAATTTAGCTGGTGGAATTAAGAGTTGTTCTATATTTGCCTTGTGGGAAATCTAGTCTGCATAACAATTAAATAGGATTCTATCTGTTGTTGATATCTGGATCCTACTGACATAAGAACTTACACAGAGTAACCCACTTCACTCAACCAGTGTGTTTTGATTGCTGGGGTAATTAAGTTGAATGATCTGTAGCAAACTGGCTGCCTAATTTGAAAAAAATACCTCTAATTTTGATAACCCTGTTGTCTGTCTTTTCTAGCTGAATCTGTCACTGGAGGATACTAAAAAGCATCTCCACAGTGAAATGTTGAGGAGGGTGGACCTAGAAAACCATATGAAAACTTTGCAGGAAGAAATGACGTTCCAGAAGCGCCTTCATGAAGATGTATGTTTTAGCTTATTAACAAGGCATCTTTTTAGGTGTCCATGATCCTTGGATGCACTTAAAGCCCATCTTAACATTACTTTTTTTCTCTAAAAAAGGTAACTAGCAACCTGTGGCAGCCCACGAGCTCATAAAATCCACCTAAATAGGAAGGCTCAAGAAAGTACTTAACCTCATGTTAACTGGGATAGTACCAATAGGTATCTGGGATATGAGAAATTTCTTAGGCTGCTCTTCTAAAGAGAACTTAAATCTGAAATATTATTTGTGGAAGTTATAGTGCATATATTAGTTACTGTCAAATGATTCCAGATGTTTACTTGAAGCCTAAAGAGAAGTTAAATCTCCTTTAAGCAACTTGTGCTCCCAACTTTCAGCACTTCTCAGAGGTGTCTGGTAACCTTTGTGAGAGAAGTCAGTACATACAACTAAATGAATAATTTATATATAAATGTAAACCAGCTTCCTGCTTACTGGTAGGAATATCGAAGTGTACAGTTTGATAGAGAATTCTAATTTTTCTAACTGCTATTACTTTTTGAATAAAGAATAGGTGAAGTAACAGTGCTTAAAGAAACTGAACTGTATATGCATGTGTTCTAAGTTAAAAAACCAAACAATCTATCTAGTTCAAAAAATTAGTCTTGAAAATTAAATATTTACTACATTTTAGTTTAAGTAATGTTGGCAGTGAGGTGGAAAAACAATAGTGAGGCAGCAAGGTGGATGTGCCAGTCATAATGGATGAAGAAGATATGCATAAAGGTGAATTACTGTGTACTCAGTGATAAATCTACTTCAGTAGAGATGGATTTGTGAAGCTGGTACACTAAATCCAGTTTCAAACTATATTGGCTTGTTTATTCTCTGAGAAATTTCTTCCAGGAGCTCAAGGAGACAAAAAGAGTCCATGAGAGCAGGATAGCAGAAGTAGAATCTGGCCGTCAAAGAGAATTTGAGAGCAAGCTCTCAGATGCCCTGCAGGGGCTCAGAAAACAGCATGAAGAACAAATTCAAGGCTACAAAGAGGAGATGGAGCGAACATTCAGTGCAAAGGTGAGTTTGGAAAAGATGACAGTAAAACTAAACTGAAGTTCTCTGCATCTTGACATAATCAAGGTCACACTGGCAAAGACAGCTGATAGATGGAGCCCCTGCATTCACTGCACAGCTTCCTGGCATAAGTTGTTCTGGGATTTCAAAGCAGCGTCAGATTTGACAGTAGGATTTCTGCAAATATTTGATCCCAAACAAAACTGGTTCAAGGATAAATACAGGGAGGGATTAGGAGTTGATCATATTTCAGAGTTCTGACAGATTCAGGACCAAGGTGTGTTATGTTTGTATTAAGCAATTTCAGTCTTGAATAAAACCTTACTTTTCCTGCACACCAACTTGTATGCCAACTCAGGGAACTCCTTTGGATGCCTGTGCTTGTTTTCATGGAAAATTCTGTAACTGCCTCTTCAAGGAGCACTTTATCCTTTCTTGGGATATCTCAAGATTGAGGTATTTGTGGAGCAATTCAATGCTGCTTGTAAAGATGCAGGAACTCTTTAATAACAGACCTTTTGGGGAAGAGTGATAATAGTTTGATTTGTACACCCAATATCCTGCAGCTCTATGCTTTGACAAGCAGCTTCTAAACATTTTCTCCATTGGTCTTCTGGAGAATCAATTTACTTAATATCCATACAAATCCCTCATACATTACTAATTGAAATATCCTAATCCAGAAATTTTCACTACCTGATTATTGCTGACTTTTTCTGACATAAATGTCAAATTTGTGCAAACCTCCGTGGAAAGCAATACAGAACTTTCTGACCTGGACTTTATTAGTATCTGCACACTTCAGTACAAGATAACTATTTCCAGGTGTAACAGGTGAAAATTATTTGGTGCTCCTTCCTTGTTTATAATACATGCCAACGTGCAACTCAGGACTAACAGTGACTTATCCACAGGTGGAGAACGCCCAGCTAACTGCAGTAAGGAACAGTGAGTTTGCCAGTGCTGCTCGGGAGGAGCTGATGGAAACACAGAAGAGAGTTGATACTCTGATATCTCAAGTTAATCAATATCAAAGCCAGGTTCTGTCTTTATTTGTATAACCTTATAATTATTTTCATTTACTCTCAATTCAAAATACTGGCCTTTTCTCTCTTATCTTCACTATGGTTTGATTTTTTTCCCCCTCCCCTTAATTTTAGAATGTTGCTTTGGAGAGCAGAATAAAGGAGCTACAGAATTTGCTGGATTACGATCGTGATCTCCATCGAAGGCGTATGGCTGAAAAGGAGGAAGAAATGGCACAAGCTCAGAAGCAGGCACAAGCACAGCTGGAAGAGTATGAGCATCTCTTAGATGTGAAACTGGCTCTAGACTTGGAAATAAATGCGTACAGAAAGATGTTGGAAGGAGAGGAACAGAGGTGGGTTATGACAAGATCTTCATTATGAGAACTTGCTTCATTCAAGACCTCTACACTAACTCTTTGTCCTTCAGAATGTGGGGGGACAAGAAACAAACATTAATCATGTCATTAATATAGTAATTCAATTACTGAAGCATCATCTTCTGTAAATGGCATTTATGTCCCATATCTACCACATGGTATAGGAGGATGAAGTAACATCATAAATACAGCTGATAAAATTCAATGGTCCATTGAACATTCCTCCACTCTCGAAGTTTTGTGTTGAATCTTAGAGCATTCAAGTTCCATGAATGAAGCTGGGAACTTGGACCAACTCCTGTCTATGCAGACATGGTATGGTGAGAACAGGAACTCTCAACACATGCTAGGAAGGGTCAAAAACTCAATATGACTTTCACTAAAGGTTGTGTCTGTTGAGACTTTAAAGGAATATTTAGTGCAGTTGTGAATCTTCTCTTATCAATATAAGCCTCTTCTGGACTCTGGGGCCGTCTTCCAAACTAAACAAACCACTTAGCTACTCTTGCCAATAAAAGTAAAATTTTGTATTCAAGACTCCCTGGAAAGCTTGGATTATAGGGAGCTGTTAGGCTTGGATGTAGTGGGAGGGTAGGCATGAGAAGAAGTAAAGCACATCAGATACTCAGGTGAATCTTATCTGACTCTCTTCTAGGCTAAAGCTGTCACCCAGTCCATCTTCACACAGCACAGCAACTCAAGCAGCAAGTCAGGGGCGACGATACCTGCATGGGAAGAAAAGGAAAATCAAAGAAACCAAAAAGAGGGAGCATAGTGCTGCACTTAAGACTATCCAGCATGTTTCAGCTACTGGAAATATATCTATTGAAGAGATTGATGCAGATGGGAAATTTGTCAGGCTTAAAAACCACTCTGATGAGGTACTTCCATTTTCAAGTCTGCATTGTAACGTATGGCTGCTCAGGAATGGCTTTGGCTTAGTGACAGACTAGAGAGTGACCTTTTGGTACTGCAGGTGCTGTGTTCCCAGGGCTGTCTGGGAGGTGCTTTTGGGTAGAGGTGCAGGGGCTTCTATTCTGCAGAAATTGAACACCTTCAGCTGTTTGTCATCAGATTAAGGCTAGCACTACCAGTACTACTGACCCTTGAGGAACCTAAATAGTGTGCTCTAGTAAATTGGAGAAAGATGGCTTCACATTAGTCAAAAATACCTAAATCAGCTAAGAGGTTGAAGAGAGTTGGTGGTATCTAATCTATGCAGAGGGTTCATCTGGCCAATTAGCCAGTTCTTCCACTAGTTTAGTTTGAAAATCCAGAACTATCAGAATTCATCATCAGGACTTCAAACGTATGGCTTATAGTTTAGCCATTTCAGCCTGAAATACAGAATGACCCATGAAGTTGTAAGGTGTTCCTATATATATCTATATATATATGTAGTTGGTAGGTGGCCATGGCAAACTTCATTTATCAGAATCTCCCTGGTAAAGAGTATCATGACCCTCCCATTAATGGAAGGTAAGAATAGTTGTGGCTTAACTTGATGAAGATATATCCTAAAGTATAGGGAGAAAACATAGGGAGGCTTTAATGGAAATGTGGCTGCTTCCTCAAAATTGTCAGATACTTGTATGCTACATGAGTGGGATTAAAACTGGCCCATGAGTCTGGAAAGAATCTTGTGTTTGAATTTTATGGTGTTGGTCTGTAATGCTGAGAGAAATTTCTTGTCCCACAGGATCAATCTCTACATGGCTGGGTGTTGAGACGACGTATTGGAAGTGTGGCAGATGTTAATTACAAGTTTCCTTCAAGGTTCACTCTTCAGGCAGGCCAAGAAGTTACAGTAGGTATTGGATTTGTAAAACTTCCTCAGAGCTCTGTTCTTATCATAGATGTCAGTAGAGATTCCTGTAAAATGGAAAACTAAACAGATACTCCAAGTGTCTAAAGAATTAAAGCTCTTATTTTATGTGTCAATAGATAGGGGGGAAATCCTTGAAGCAACTTGATCTGAAATGCTAATTACATTTCCTTTAAAGCTTGGACTGAACTTGGATCATCCCAGACTGGAGTGTGCTCCTACTGTAAACAATCGTTGTATTCTAGGGGTTTTTTTAAAAAATAAACTGTGACTTGATAAAAGTTGTGCAGAGACTCAGACTCTTTTTTTTTAGGTTTTCCCATACTCCTGTGACTTGATAAAAGTTGTGCAGAGACTCAGACTCTTGCTAAAATCTTTAGCCTACTCCAGGTCAGCAATGCTGAGGTCATGATTTGTAGTACTAAGAGAAATACTAGCTCTAAAATCATACTCTAAGTACATGCAGATGGTGATCAAAGAGCTGAACTCTACACTTTCTACTCCAAACTGTGGAGACGTTTGTTCAACAGATCAGTGAGTGACTCTAGTGAGAGGCTCTTGCACACACAAGTGGCTGCCCTGAGCAGGTCTGTGACTATGGCTTGGCTCTGTGACTCAAATGTGTGGCCAAGCAGGACTACCTCTACATTGGACAGAAGCTGTTAACTGCCTTTTCTGCACTGTTTTACAATCTTCAGTTAGAAAAACTTTACCAACCATTCTTGTAAGTCCCGAAAAGAACTACCTTGCCAGGAATTACAGTGGTTCAGTTTCTCCTACTGGACATCTGTGGTATTAAAATACTTAATGATTATATATGTGCAGCTGAATTGTAATCTAACTATAGAAGAAGATTCTTCAGAAGCTCACTGTAAATCTGTTGCAGATCTGGGGTGCAGCTGCTGGTGTTAGCCCAGGTCCTAGTGATTTGGTCTGGAGGTCTCAGAAGTCTTGGGGAACTGGAGATAATATTGGTGTTACACTCATCACAGATAATGGTGAGGTAAGTGGAATAATAAAATGCTTCTACTGTCCTAATGCTAAACTTGTTTGTGCTTAATTCCTGTGGGGTCTTGGTGACAATTCAATTGTATTCTAGGAACTTGCAGAGAGGAAGATAGTGCTTGTACCCAGAGAAGAAGAAAGTGAGCAGGATGATGATTATGAAGAAATACAGGTAAGCTGCCTGAAGTTTAAATATATGCTGTCAGCAGAGTCATTCAATGGCCATTTCTTTTCCTTACTAAATGAAAATACTTCTCCAAGTACTCTTCCTATCCCACAACTCTTAATGTTTTTCTTGATGTCAGACCAAAAGAAGAAGAAAAAAGAAATGTTGTTTGGTTTCATGATAGTGGTCCCTGTGAGCATCCTTAAGCAGGTGAGATGGTGAGAATCATGCTTGTCACCTCACAGAAAACTTGCTTCATCAGTAGTGTTGCAGTCTCTTGTCCCACGTAGGATGTAGCTTGCATGGCTTTGCATCAGAAACGCAAGTTCTGCTTATTCTCTGAGTATGATCAAACATCAGCATTAATTGTTTGCTATCTTATTACTGACACACTGAAAATTCAGTCTTTAATATCCATTTCATCTACATATCTGACTGTGAATTAAAGCTGTTATCCCAAGAACAGAATGCAAACGCTAACTGCTTCTGTGGGATGAAGTGACTTGACACTCCAGTGTCCTTAAATTGCTTGTAAGACAATTTCAGTGTGAACTTAAGGTCAATACACTTAAAAACTTTTGGCTACCAACTTTCATGGTGTAATATCCTGTGCAAGACTATCCAGCCCCCTCAAATGTCTTTTGACTGACCAGAATACAAGCCTGAACTGATGCATTTTGGATGCTCCTACTGTACTTTGATATACTTTTAGCTATCTTTAATTGCTGAAATGGTCTAAACCAACTAATATGAGGGCTTTGAGTTTGTCCCAACCAAACAATTATAGACTGTACTTGACTCAAGTTGGTTTGTGTCTTGACCTGAAACAGTACTGTGGTACAAACTCCAAAGCCTGAGAGCAAGGGGATGCTTAGCTAAAAACTCTCTCCTTGCTGACAAATGTTCAGCTACTGCAGCTCTTCCTAAAACTAACCCCACACAGTTACAAGGAGGAGTTGCATATTGCTGCACTAGGTTAAAGCTCCCACTACCATTTCCTAGATATTTTCAAAATCTGTCTGAAAACTAACTTAAAAGTACCTTAGTACTGTCTTTCTGAAAAAAAATTACCTAAACAGGCAGTTACTGCCTGCTGGTTTTTTATTTTGGTTTTTTGTCCTTTCTAACAGAAAATCTGGGTAAATATCTGTTACTACAATACCCTGTTTGTCAGTCTCCTGACTTGCATGCACATTCTTGTAATATTTTCAGTCTCACTGAAGGATGGTGATACCCCGTTGAACAGGCTATTGAGAAGGTCTATAATGCTGTTCTGCCCTTTGGCTCTTACTGATACAAGCTTCTTTTCACACTCAAGAGTAGGGCCTCTCCTCAAGGATGGCTTCTTTTTATTTTAAAAGGCATTTTTTTAAATTTACTTATATGACTTGTTTAATAATCAGTGATGGCAAGCAAAAGTAACTTTTTTCCTTACACTTCTAATCTGTTTTATCAGCAATTTTACAATACAGTTGTGTGCCATTTATGGTAAGAATCAATTCTAATACTTCCAATCAAATTTTAATGTCATTCCTGTCTGCTGCCTTGGTAGTACTGAAATGGCTGCTTAGTAAACAGAAGTTAACTTGTTGTGTGCAGTAAAGTAATGGTTAGAATGCATGCTGTGCTTTAAAGGAAGGCAGGGTTTCCATGTTTTGCTTCTGCTTTTACCATCCTAATGAGGGCAGCACGTATCTGCATGCCACACAGGTTCTGATGCTTGGGAAGAGAGGAAGTGATGGGCAGTTTGACAGCCTTTCATTTAGGAAGGCACAGGCTCGTATATTGCATGGACTTAAAGACTTGTGTAGTACAGTTCATGTACTGCCTTCTGAAAATCTGCTTTGCTTTATTAATAAGTAATGAAATCTACAAAGTGCTAAAAACCCTACCTGCCTATATGAGGATCAAGTAGGAAACCAGCAAGAAATATTAAGTTTGTACACATGCTAATTAGCCTAATGTTTTCATGTTTTCTCTCTGCAGCAAAATGAAGATTCCAGCTGTTTGGTCATGTAATGTGGACAATAATCTGAAAACACATCTCAGTCCCAGGTGACACAGACTGTATGTGTATTGATACCTTTTGTCATATCTGGAATTTGGAACTCACATATTCCATCTGATGTCTTTGTGAGAAGCATTGTCCATAACATGATGGAATTTCCTGCCTTCTGATTACTGGACCCTGGCCTTGATACAAAGAGCAGTAGAGTACAAGCTCCATGTGAAGTTGTTTTCACTTTTACACAAGGATCTGGTTTCTGTGACCTGCTGAAACAGAGAAGGGTACAGAGTTTACAAAGCTTCTAAACATGTGCCCTAGAAGGATGTTAAATACTTGACAATGAACATGAGGCTGCCTCCGCTTTCTCAATATTCTGACATGGAGTTCTCCAAAGGTAATTTCTCTTTCCAGCCTGAGTGGGAAACATGGGACTGATCACACCTTTGCACCTTGAGCAGGTCTAAAGTAAAACACTGTCCTGAAGAGTGATGAGTGGTCTGAAATGTTTCCTGCTCAGATCCTGATGCAGAGATACATAAAACTGGTCTGGATCACTTCCTCGAGTGAAACACTTTAGAATTAAAAGCAAGTTGTCAAAAATATTCCTGCCTGTTATTAAATGTACTGTTCCTATAGTCTAGCACCTGGAAGTCTCCGTTTCAGTATTGTATATTCCTAGGTACAGTGTATCACAGCAGAGCTGTACCAGCCTTAACTTAGACAAATGTATCCTGAAAATGTGAAAAAGCATCTCATTCTGACAGAGCAGGTACTGTGACCTGTGCTGCTGGCACGGTTTGATTGGTCCCAGCAGCTTTCTAAGGGGCTAGAGAGAAACATGCTAAGTCAAAAATCAAAGCTAGAAAGCTCCAGCTGTAGTGAAAAACACATCAAACTCTCTGCTCTTGGAGTCGTATGTGGCTTATGGAGCTAAATCTCCATGCAGGCTGCAGCTGTGTGTCTAATGGGACAGCTGGGGAAAAACTGGTTATGGGCCACTGTGCCGCTCCCTGTCACTCTGGTAGCTCTGTGCTCCATGGAATGCTGTCCTGTAACCCTCAGGAGGGGACAGTCAGCCTCGGGGGCACTGCTGGCACTCTCTCTCCTCCAAACTGCTCCCCTGCTGGCCCCGGGGGCAAGGAAGGGCTTTGAGCCACATGAAGTAAACTTCCACCTGAGAGCAGGAGGGGAGGGCAGCAGCTGAGTCTGCAGGTTTCTCTCAATGCTGGAGTAGTGTTTTGACTGTCTTTTATCTTGCCAAAGTGTTCAGTTCCAAATTCAAGACCTGCTTTGTGTGAGGATGCAGGTGCTAAGGTGAGATTTTCCTTATGCTAGCTTAAACTCTTATATTATTTAAAAATTCTGATTTTGAGACATCAATAGTAGGTGCTGGTTTAAGACTTGGATTTTAGCAGATCCAAATTCTTGTTCCATCTCAAACAATAGAAATAGTTGCTGCTCTAACTTTGCTGTATTTATCTTTATTTCTTAAAACTTTTTTAACTATTGAAGATATTTTTCATGTATATAAAAGCAGTCTTGGATTTAAATATTTGCAGATTAAATAATAAAGGTCTGTCTGTTCAATGATTTCTGTTGAGTGGTTCAAATGACTTTGAAGTAATAAAACTGGTGATTTTAGGGACTGCAGAGAGAAGAAACCTTCAGCAATGCACTCTGCCCTCCTTTTCATCACTTACTTCAACTAGAGCTGAACTGCTATGAGCTTAAGAGGAATCTTCAGTAAACAACTTCCCTGTAAAGAATTCATTTCTCTTCTCATAAATTTGTCTTCTGTGGAGAGCAACTGGCCTCTTCCTCCAGGGCTGCTCACTTTGTTTGGTCACTATTACATTACTAAGCAAAGCAGGAGATGGTAAACAAAACCAAAGTGATTCTATCTGCATTGGGATAAGTACTTCTGATGCCAAACTTCTTCCTTTCTGTTATGTTTTTAGTTATTACATGTCTTTCCATCACTGCCTATTGTTCTTTCTCTTCCTTTCTATCCCTTTCAACTAAATATAAGAAACAGAAAAGTATTGACTTCTCATTTGTGTGTAGTAGGCACCAGTGCTACTCACCCCTTTCTCTCACTGGAGTTCTCTACAAACCCTATGGAACTAGGAGCAGTTTGTACTTAGTTCCAAGGAACTTCTCTCTTTTCCTTCTGCTAGAAAAAGATGTTAACAGACATAAATGCTAAACAATCAATCAAGAAGTAGCAAGATTATTAAAATTGCAGTGCAAAGGTGTCATAAAACCAATACTTTCTTTATTCATGCATTGTTTTTGTCACTGAAAGCTGATCTATTCAGCAGAAGTGGCCTCCTGCTCAAACAAGTGCCAGAACCATCAGTACAGAAGCAGCAACTACTTTGCTTATCCCACAGAAATATTTATTCAGTTTGGTCAGTAAATTATACCAATTTTAAATGCTGAGAACTTGTACTTAGTACAACATCATCTTAATATTGACAACAACCACTTTGCCTTTTGTCAACATACAATGCAAAAGAGGAATTAACTTGTTCACAATAAATAATGGTGTGATAGATGAAAACAGCTCAAGGACATCAGTAACTTAGGAACTGGTTACAGTTAGCTTCACTAACAGTATTTTTTAAAATGGTTTTCAATAGTAAAATCATTGCAGCCAAAGATAAAAAAAAAACCCACATACAATTATAGCAAGGAAATGCATTTTTGGAGCAACAGTGAGCTACCAGTAAACACTTCATACAGTGATCTTCAAGGCACAAAGCAAAAAAACTGGGTATGGGTTTTTTTGCAGGTTGACAAATCAGGGAAGGTGAAATTTTTTTGAATATAAAATAAATACATTTTAAAAAGACGCATACAAAAGTCAGTAAGTCAGTCAAATAGCAAGGCTTTCACAGAATGCCACACTGACAGAACATTTGTGAATCCATTTCAGTCATGAAATCATGTTCACAGCTTGAATGACACGATCACTGAGGCAAGGGAACTATCACTTCAACATAATTAATGGGGAAGAAGCCAGACTCTCCATTTAACATCCCCTCATACCAATTCTCATCAATCTGATTGGTCAAAGTTATGATGTCCCCTTCCTTAAATCCAAGCTCGCCTTCATTTTCTGGCTCAAAGTCATAGAGAGCTTGGCAGCAAGGCTGATCCATGTGCACTGAAGAACCTGCCCCAGTGACAGAAAAAACAACCACATTAATTGAGCTTCACAGCATCCCACCAGCCCCTAAGCACAAAACAAGCGGTCACAAATGCAGCCCTGCTGTCATGTCAGCAGCAACAGCTTTTCCATTGCTTTTATTCATTAGCATCTGGTGCTTCTACATGTAAAATGCAAGATTAGTGACAATAAGTTTAATACATAATTGTTCCTTTAAGTTCAGATGCTACTCCTCTTTCATTCCTAGCTGCCTTCCCTCGCAAAAGGATGTTTATCTCCAAATGAGGGTTTGAGTAATCAGTTGTCAAACCCCATGTGCTCTCTGTGGAGCAGCTGCCAGAGCAATCGGAAGGGCAGGAGTGGAGGAAGCAGAAAAGTCAACAGGGGAAATGACACGGAATACTTTAAACAAATGGCACTGCAGCCATTGGTCCTGTGGGAACACCTTCCAGGGGCAGGGGCTCCTGCTCTGTCCTACAAACACAGCCCCACAGGCTGAGGCAGACCCCTGGATTTTCACACCACACGTGCCGTGGCAGGAGTGAGGTTCCACCCTCACCTGAGCAGTGACAGTTCTGGGTTACTGCTCCCTGAGCTCGTGTGCTCCACTCCTTTATTTTACACATCCTCCATCTGAACTAAGGCAAAGGCTGTGGCAGGAACAAAGGCACCTCACCTGTCAAATTACTTTAGGGATGAAAACTGTTTTCTGATACAGTATCTGGCCGTTCTCGTCATTGGCAATGTTTATTCCAAAAAAGATCTTAATTTCAAATCACCCTTAAACATTTTAAAAAAAGTTAACCTTGTTAACTTGTTAATGCAGTAAATGCCTTTTTTTAAGATACTCTTATGGAGGAGTACTAATTAGCTTGGACTGGTGGTACCAATATATATGTAACATTTGTATTTATGAATAATTAGAATACATTTTATTAGAATAATTATGTTCAAATTGTAAAGCTCAACTCTGTGGTCGAGAACTACTCCATGGTTCAACTGTAGTTCAGCCATAAGAGATTTTTTTAACAACATATGTAACATATCCAAGTAAAAGTCTGGTAATCTGAAATACATTTATAAATGAAGAACAGGAGAAAAGGCTTAATGCTGCTGTCTTGTAAAGAGGAGTAACACACCTTATAGCATGACACCGCTAGAACACTAGTACTTAAATTATTCAGGTTGTCTTATTGGGAACATTGCAGCAAGACTCAAATAGTCCAGTCCTTGAGTCTCCCAGCTATCCTTCTTTACTGGGTAAACTTGCATGTAACTGATAATGCAATACAGATATAACAGCTAAAATGGAAAAAATGCATTTTAACCTGTTAATCATGGTAACACATAGGAAACTATCAAAGAGTAACTGCTCAGGGATTTTCTAGATAAAAGAATTAAAATTCTCTAAAGGAAACCAGCTAAGAACCAGTGGTGATCACTGAGAGAAAACAGACAGGTGAAAGCATCTTTTTAACCGACAATAATACAATCGGCGGCAATATCTGCTGTTAAAACTGGAAAGTAGGAATTGCTTTTCTCTTTTGTGGGTATATTTTACCCTTGATAGCAACAGAAGAGAGCTTTTATTTACAACAATGGAAGAGAAGTGCCAACAGAGACTAAGTAAACCTTCCTAGAGCAGCACTCTCACAATGCCAGGCTCATCCTCTGGAAGGCGCAGGGTACTGACAAAGTCCTACAAGAACCAGCTGCATTAGAGCTGCTCTAATACTCTGGTACAGGGGAAAGCTTGGTTGTCATATATTTGCTGAAGGACTCCATGCAGAAAAAGAGATGATGAGCCAGTTGCCCAGCAAAAGTGGACGGATTGTGTTTAAAAATAGCAGAGTTATTTTCAGCCTCTGCCAAGGTAGAAGTGCTGTCAGCAGCAGAAGGCGCCGATCGCGGTAATTGACAGAGGCGCTGCCTGCAACGCCTGCTCCGATGGGGCTGATTTGTCACTGCAGGCCACTTAATTTCTGACAGTGAGCTACCTGATCAGAGATGGATCACATTTGGTTCATTTTAAGCTCCAAAGAACTGCAAAGAAACGTCTGGCAGCCTGGGAAGGTTTTTAAATAATGGCCACAGCCAGCACAACCAGTTTCACTGCAGGCTGCAGGATCAGTCAAAGTCTTCATTAGAGTCAGGCAGCTGCTGCTACTGTGTATTATCCAGTGAGACAAAGCTTCCGTGACAAAGGTAAGGGGGCAGCACTGCCTGACACTCTGCAACACACACTGCTTAACATCACAGAACTGCTGGCACCACTCCAGCCTTTTGCTGTCTACTTGCGCAAATGTTACAGTAGTTTTACCTAAATAAATTGCACTCTTCTATTTCTGCCAACAGGGTTTATGTTAATTTGCGACTCCATATGCACCTCTTTTATTTCTCTAGTTTACATTTCTCTCACAGTCAAAAAAGAACTGTCATTAATTTCCAGACCACTCAGATCTGGACAGCACAAAATCAGGGTAAACAAGAAGCTGTCTGTGATTCCTGGAGTGTTACAGGATGAAACCAAAATGCCATTCACTGATGGTTTGGGTTTTTTGTTTGTTTTCCCCAAAGGGAGGGTGTTACTGCCTGTACCTGCATCTACTCTGCCTTCTATACCATGCTGTATACATCAGGTAGCAAGATTGTATTTTAATAATCACAAACTGGAAGCTTCTAAGATAATTAATTCCAGTCTCCTTCATAGCTGAAGTGAGTAAACACTTAGATGCTCATGCTAAATTGCAGCATGTGGCAACCAGATCCATATATTTCATATCATAGTCAAACCTGACAAACAAACTCAGTGAAAGGCATGATGTAATACAGCAATTAGAGTTCTAAAATGAGCCAGATGATGCTCACAGCTGCAGCTCATTAATGAGGATAACAATGAATTAGAAATAGAGAATTTTTTATCTGCATTAAAGCAGCCAAATAACTCGCAAGAACATAAAAATTAAGTTTATGTGAATCTAGCCCTGCAAAAGTGTGCGAGTCTTAAGTAGTAAATAATCCTCACATGTTAGAGACTATACAAAGGAAAACAGTATTTCTGCTCCAAGAAGCTGATAGTTGAAAAACTATTGTGGAACATGGGAGAAGTCACTTCCATGCTCAGAACTGTACTATGGCAGTTGTGCTGAATGTGTCACATCACACTCTGAACTGTCCTGCAGATCTCCATGGCTTTGCTGAGTACCAAGACACTACGTACCCTGAGGGACACTATCAGAGAAATTAAAGATCTGCATTTTTATAGGGTCAGTGTGGAAGTGGGGAAAATGAAGGATGGGGAGGTCAGTTTCCTAAACAAAAAGAAGGTGATTACAATGCTATCTCCCCACCTCATGGAGACTTCAAGACATTTAGCAGTTTTGCTTAGAACTGCCTGGTTCCTGTTTCTAAATCACAGGTAATAAAAAAAATCTTATCTGTGTCATGATTCTGATTTTAAAAAGGGACAGAAAGGTTCTCCCATTTAAAAGCAGGGCATATTGAGCCCACTGCAGTTCACAGAAATCCATATGAACAATATTTGAGTAGGAATAGGAAAAAAAAGAGAATGAATAGATATTTCAGTAATGATTTGTACCTGCTGGGGAGGTAAGCACAGCATCCACAGCTCCTTCAGGAGGAAAAAACCAGCATACATTGTCTTTCTAATGTTATTAGCACGTAAGTATGGCAAAAATTATCTCATATATCCTATTTCACCTCTTCATCTCTTTTATGGTGGTTTTATTTCATTTCCATTCTGACAGCACTAAGCAAGTGATGCAGTGACAACCCCTCATTCAGTGATGTGCAAACGGTGCAACAGTCCATGGATGGAGTCAGTGAATGGAAGTGCCTCACTCCTTCTCTATCTTAGTGATCAGTGGTCATTTATTCAGTTTTCACTGAATTTCATATCATTAAAACTGAGATTTTTCTTTAACTAAGTGGGCTGGAAGCAACCTGGAGAAGTCATCATCTGACTTCCTCCAAAGGCAGGATTGATTATCCTTAAAGCACATCTTGGAACAACTGCTGGATGGCAAAGATAAACCACTGTAATGCAGTTTGACACACTAGCTTATATACAAATGCTGAATCTGAATCTCCTTTCTCCCCTGCACATGCAAAACAGGCAAAAAAAAATCCTATATAACCTGGTAAGTAGTTGATAGGGCCAAAAAATTTTATGGTGATTTTTAATAAAGTTGCTATGTTTTTGCTACTTTCATCCAGATGTGCTGTGAAAATACCAAGGAAGTTACTGATCCCTGCAAACACCTCCAATGCTTTGGATGAAATGTGTCCTTGTGTCACAGGTCTTAGGAAGCTGAGATAATGCACAGAGGGGATTGTCTCCCTCCATCCCACAATTTACAGCAACACAAAAACTCAGCATTCAGGCAGCACAATGAGCTTCAAGCAAATTGAGGAATCAGATCTCGCTGGGTGGATTTATGCTGCCAAACTGCAAATCCCCTTCAATATGCACTGCATAATGGTTTCCTCTTGTAGCACAGTGCAAGAAAATTCAAGAGACATTGGAAGGAGCATGAAGTTACAGCTCCAAGCTTTATTCTTTCACTTTTAGTTCTCTCATTTCTCTCCCAACAACCTTTAAAAGGAACAAAACTGGAGAGAAGAAGAAATCGGAGAGTTAGAGAAAAAAACCAAACAAACAAACCTTTAGGAAAAGATCCTAGGTGCCATGCCAAGTACAGAAGGGAACCTTTGGTTTACTACTTCTCCTCTCTTTTCCTTCCACATAATGTTTATAGAAAAATCTCTGGCTTTTTCATTCTCTTTTCTTTGCATATTGTCATTCAGGTTTTGTTGTTTGGGGGTTTTATTTGCTTGGTTTTTCAACTGGGCTCATCTCATCATACAATGTAGTTATCAAGGAGACAAGGCAAAATAATTTTATTCACGAGGTGAGGAAAAGCTGTTTTGATGTGTAACATTACTGATTGTTACTAACACAACTTTCAAAAGTTGCCTTTTTTATGACATCAGGGCCTTACCAAAGGAAAGGGTCCTTAGACTCCATCAACAGGTACCTAAAATACTTCAGTTCATACTTTGGTACACAATTTAGGGGATAGTAAAGTTATAAGATGGTAAAAACAGTAAGGGTGGGAGTCATCTCTGAATTTTACATAGCTAATATTTGAGATCCTGTACATTTATGCTCTGAGACTGTGGAGAAAAATTAGCACCTGGAAATACTCCAGACTGTGCTCAAACACACCCACTGTAGGCATCTGTCTTTGCAAGAAATGAACTGTTTTCTTCAAGTGCTTCTCCCTCTCTCTCCTCCCACCCTCCGTGGCAATTCCAAGACCTAAAAGACCAAGGAGAATGCCACACCTAAATTTCAGATGGTGAGAGTCTGTTGAGAGGAACCCTGATTCACAGCTCTGTTTTAAATCTGGGAAGCAATCTGGAGTCAGATGCACTGATACTGATGCCTGATGGATCCATTGTTCTCATGGCACAAGAAATACCTCAAGCAACAATTTGGCAAAACATCTAGAGACACATTAATTCTGTGGTGACAGACTCACCTGATGATTTTATGGAAGAACTATAGGCAATCCCGTTGTGCTGCTGATTATCACCAATTTCCAGAGTTGTAGTTATTACAGGCTTTGGCTTAAATTCACGCTTAGGCCGACTAGATGCTACATTTATTCTGTAACACAGAGAAGCAGAAAGAGATTTACTTACGAAGAAAGAAGGAAGAAATACTTACAGAACTTAAGCTCAAGTTAAGTACTTTGCTGTTTGAAAGGTGAAGTAAGAAAATCTGCTGCTGGTTGTGGTTTTAGGCTTCTTTTGGTTGGTTTGTGTTTTGGTTTTATGGTGTTGGGTTTGGTTTTTTGGTTGGTTGGTTTGTTTTGGGAGGGAGTGTATGTTTTTACTAAAAGCTGCTCAATTCTCATGCAATACTTGAATTTCAACAAGTCCCTAATTTATTTAATACTTCAGTCCTGCTGACAAAGGGATAAAGCTTAACAGCCTGAGTTTGAGAAGTGATGAGCACCCACAGCTGCCACTGAGTTCAGCACAATTTGCAGGAATGAGTTCCCTGGAAAGCTCAAATGTAAATGACATATGGAGAAACACATCCAGGACAGAGGCCCAGGGACTGCATCTCACACATGGCCTTTTTATTAGGGAATAAAACAGGAAAAAAACATTTAGCCAGCAAAACTGTCTAGTACCTCTTGCTGTGTGTGCCCCAGGAGAGAGCTCCTTGTCCCCCTGGCCCCTCCAGCTGGGATGGCACAGGGTGTCTGCAGACACAGCTGCCCTCATGCCAATGCTCACAGCGCCCACAGCCACCCTGAGCTGACAGCCCCAAGCAGTTCTCCTGACCCTGCCTACAGCACAGCAACACTCAGGTCTCTGGTGACCTGAGTGACACACCAGTGACAGCAGCATTTCTCCCTTTCCTTAGGCTGACATAAAGTACCTGGGCCTTTCTTATGTGTGTTAAGCACAGCTCTGTTCCTGGCCAGCTGGCTGGTTCCTTACTGTGCTGTAGAATTTTGTTATACCCCTTAATCTCAATAAGAACAGGCGAACTTTCAAGCAAATCCTCCAAAACACAACTCAAAGTATGCAAGTTGAAATAAACCTCTAAACAAAGGGAGGCTGTCCCCATGAACCACCACAGATGGGAGAGACTCTGCACACACTCGAGCTCCCTGGGCAGATCCTGTGTTACATTAAAGTCTCCCAGCACAGCAAGGAGCTGCCAGGTGGCAGGGGTTTAAAGCCATGGAGCTCAGTCTGGCACAAAGCACAGCAAATGTGCATCTGGGAGGTGGTGCTACAAGATTTGTTGCTTCAGTGACTTTCCAACGTTGTGAACCTCAGCTGCAGAAGAGGTTCAGCATTTTCTGAGGGGTTCTGTCTTACCGGTTTTGCAGCTTGCTCTGCAGGTCCTCCAGAATTTCTGTGGATTGTTTATGGTAATCTAGTGCTGCTTCTACAAACACAGCCAACTGGCTGACTTGTTCTACCTGAAAGACGGAGGAAAATAGTTGTAAGGGCTCTGCAGTACATTCAGCAGAAGGAAAAACAAACAGATCATTTAAAACAGACCCAGTATCTCAAAAGACCACAGTACCTTGTAGAGGTTATTGGAAAAGAGCACATGTGATTCTATCAAAGAAACTGCCAGTTGGAAACTGAACAAAACTGAGGTGTAACTTCTAGTTCACTAGCTCAGGGCTGGGTCCTTGAGTCATTTCCTTTCACAATGTGCAAATCCCTTCTGCTTTCAACTTCCAAGCCAGCTGTCTGTCAACACCCAAGCCCAAAACATTAAAGAGTACATGACCTCTCAGCAGGTGAAAGTGGAGCTTTTCTGATCAATGCTGGAAGAAATTACACTGTGACAGCTCTTATGACTCAGACCCGTTAGTGTTCATTATCAATGTTTACAAAGTGCAGTTCTGAAATGATCTGGACTTACCTCACTAGATGGCAGCATTTAAAAACTGATAAATGAAACATGATTTATCTACTTGGATTTAAAACATATTAGCCAATCATTCAAAAATATGAATGATGACGAAAGGGAGAATGTGAAGGAGAAACACAAAACAAAATATTTTTATTCATGAAGTAACAAATAGTCTCATTCCCCTAACACAAGCTGAAAAGTTCAAGCTGTATGGGGTATGGAGCAGTAATAGATATTTGTCTTCTTCAAGACAACGTTAAGAAGACAGACCCCAAGAAGTCTGACATCTTTCCATTCCATCATGATGTCTTCAGACATTGGATCATAAGAAAATATCTGAGTAAACTTTCTACACATGTTTTATGGACCCATGGCAGTTTTGTATTACACTTTGTCTGCTTTTACTCAGTTAAAAAGATCATTAAAAATTCTGCCAGGACTACAAGAGAGCCAAACACTGTCACACAGCACAAAGAAATGAAATGCACCAAACCAACAGCTGAGACAATCCCATCACAGTCAGAAGAGAGTAATATAAACAGCTGAGGACAACACACAAAGTGCCTGGGGTTTGGATGCGTGGTCAGAGAAAATGGATAAAGGACTGTCCAAACAAGAGAACTAACAGCTAGGAGAAATATGGAGCTGTGGATTAGGAGAAGAGAGAGAGAAAGAGAGACTGGGAAAGAGCCAGAGAAACTTGAAGGACTAAAAGCTACTCAGGAAGATGAACCTGGGACTGGCTGTGTGGGAATAGCAGAAAGATGGATCTGATAAGAAGTGAATGCAACAGTGTCAATGTGGGAGGTCTGGAGCTGGCTGTGCAAAAACCTGAGAAAGGTGGAGATCAGGATTGAGCCTGGGAAAGGCACCTGGCAAGATGGCTGGGAACCAGAGCTCAGAGAACAGACTTCAGGCCAAGAAGACCAAGAGAGGGAAACACCTGGGGAACTGGAAAGGATCAGAAGGAGATGATTGCAGTTAAGATCTCCACAAACACAGTGAGACCATTTGGGGTTAGACAACAAGGCTATAATGGAGAAGTTTTGGGAGGACAGACTGGAGGGGTCTGGAGGGGGAAGATCACAGAGTTTTATTTAAACAGAAAAAATCAGAAATGGGTACAGAAAAAAAAAACTTCAGAGGGATATCCAGTTCACCCCTTCCCAAAGGCAGAATTACTTACACTAGAATGCATAACTCATCTGTTTTCTAGTGGCTGAGCTAAACCAGTTGAATTCCTGAACTCTTTTATCCTTCGTTTGGTGCTCTGACTAATGATAAACAGTACCTGAAACATTTCTCAGCTGCCCATGCAAGACAGAATTGCTAAACACACATCCACTGCAACCAGGCAACTGGTAGAGCCTACAGTGGAACAGTGCTGAAATTGTTGATAAGAGCATGTTCCAGCTTTTGCTGCCCTCATTAACTTCCACTGGTAAAACAGCAAGAGGCTTAACTGCCTTCCACTAAACACTGCTGTAACAAATGTGTCCCACTTACAAACAGTTCAGGAGCTACAGGCTGGTTTATAACTGGGTGTGCATAGAGAGAGAAGCTGCTTGCAGTTAAATCTTCCCACTTCATAGCTCCTCACTGTTGCAGTTTGCTCACAGAAGACAGCACAGTTTTTACTTTGTGTGTTTTCTGTGATGCTGCATCGACAGGAGAAGACAAAACTGTGGAATAGGCCCAAGTAGGTCCAGCTCTTTTCCTATAATTCCATGATTACGCAGGAGAAAGCACATCCCGCTATTCCTCTGTGTGTGGACAGAAGAGAGGATTATCCTGAATGGCCACAGCTGCTCCTTATTTAGACATAATTTCATGATGGACTTGGACTCTGAGCCAAAGTCCACATATCTGAGCCCAAGCCACAAACTCACTCTATGGACTTTGCAGAGCCAAAGAGTAATAGTAATGATTTTCCGAGGTAAAATCATTCAGAGACTCCACATCAGCAGGGAAGTTTTGACTATAAGTGAGCTAAAATTCAGAAACCTCAGAGGGTACATGCCCTTGCTTAGATTTTCAGCAGCAGGTCTTGACTACACCAATTTCCCAACCTTCACTCTCTCACTGACCAAGCTGCATTTTACTCTCAGCTAGTCCTACTTGGCTACTCTGTGGCCATCCTGTCTGTGTCACTGTATCTCCAGAAGAAATTTCTGAGTTCTCCGATTCTCTGCTGTGCATTATGTTCTTCTCTGAAAGGGGATTTGAAATTGGGAAGAGGCAAGAGTTTCTGCTTTCAGACCTTGCCTTCTGTGAAGGATGGGAGTGGTTTTAACCAATCCCACACATTTGCCCCTCCAGGATGTACTGCAGCAAACAAAGATGCAGCACAGACTTACATCATTTTCTAAGAAATTGAACATGCTTCTTTCAGCCAGTTCCTTTGACTCTTCAAACTTTTCTACTGCTTGTTTAACTTCTTCATCTGGTATCTTTCCAAAACGCTTCTTTTTATAATCATAATCCAAGCGGCGCCCTTCCAGTTTCTTCAAGTGATGCTAAAAGAGACACAACATTTATGAGAAGGACCAAATGGGACATGCCCAAACAAACACATTGTGATCTCAGGAAATCTCATCAATGGATGCAAATATATGGAGACTTCAAGAAATACAAGGCTCAGAGATTTGTACAGTCCATCCCTATGACCCCAGGCAGCGCCAGGTAAGTGTAGGGTCACATACATGAATGAAATTTTAAATAAAGAGCCCTTTGGTAGCACTTGGGGTACTGGCAGCCTTGATTTGCCTATTTTAGACATCCACATCATGGACTTCACTAAATGTGCAACAGTACAGATTCCCTGAGCTGCAGAGAGAAGCAGGATCCAACTTAAATATTTGTGCGCACCAAATTCTACATGTAATTCAATTTTACATCTTGAATTATCTGCAATATGACAACTAAAAGTTAAAGGGTTACATTCCCCTCATAAAGCAGTGCTCCAAAAAATCTTGTGTTCTTCCTGTCCTTGTTATGTATCAACTTGACTCTTCTGTCTGATAAAACTACACAAGCTTTTCTGTTCCCAAAAATCCTGGGACTGACAGACTCACAGAATGGATTCAAAGTGACAGTACAAAATGCTCATTAAAGCTAACATCAAACAATTTCTTTTCATCAGCTCAGAAGAACACAACTGAAAACAGCTATGCTTCAAACAAGACAGCTACAGACATTACTGCTATCTTTTTGCTATGCTTTCCACATCCATTTATGTGTAAACAAGTAAAATAACTTTCATTTCTGCATTTCATCAGGGTTTTAACTTGCTTATTACCCAAATCCATTGGAATCAACAGACTCAGACAAAGACTGCCTGGATTTCTTTGAATTGTCACATTGCAAGTAAAAACACTGAAAAACTTAACTCTAAAGGTTAAAAATGTGTTCCTTAGTATCCTGCATTTTTTCCTATAGTGGCATATGGCACTTCAACATTTTATGACACTATTCAGATCATTCTGTGTTTGCCCTGAAAAGCCTTTCTTAACAGTTATATTCATTCTCCATTACAAACAGCTTTAGGCTGACAGAGATGGTAAGATAGGATAATCACTAGCAGTAAATCACAGCCCACTCACATGTTCATAAGCATTAATAAAAATGTTCATTAAAATAAAACAGAAGAAAAATAAAGAATATCATTCTATTCACTATGCTTGTACTGACTGTACAAGCAATATAGCAAATTGAGTAAGTTAGACAAGGCAGAAATAGCCCAGCATTCATCCTAAGCAGATTTTGTCACTATTTTGCTAGACAGAAAATCCATTACAACAAAATTTATTTACCTTATTGCTTTTAAGAAAAATATCTCAGTGAAGTAGGGTTGATTTGACTCTGATTATTGCTAAGTGAAGCTCTACCCTGGAAAACTTACCCCAATCTCTTTTAAATCTTTGTCCTGCAATAACTGTAGAGGATCAATAAAATTTTGTTTGACATTAATATCAAGAGAGTCCTTCACTTCTGCCATTTGCTTCATGCTCTCACCAGCATCCAGTAGTGCAAGGCCTGTGGTAAAGAATAGGCTCTTATATCTCAAGATATGTAAAAGCAGAAAACTTGTCTTTTAAAACAGCCGTTTCAAATACGTATCTTTGTACCTGCTGCAGTCCCTTGAAGAGTAAAAAAGAAAATGCAAGTTATGCTTGTTCTCTATACAAAACTGGAACTAGAAAATTTTTGTTCTGAATTACATTGTGGGGTTCTTTTTCCCCAACAGATATCAGAGGAAAAAAATTTCTCCCTACTGTACATAAGTCATTACAAAAAAAAAAATCATCCAGTGTTACTGTTTGTTTCTTTCTACAATAATTTTTCCCTTAGTTTACTTCTCAAATTGAGTAGAGGCATTTTTATATAAAAGAAATAAACTGCATTTAAGAATCACCCTAATTATTTAGGTTTGGTGACTCAGAAACTAAAATGCTTAAAAACAGGGATGGTCAGTCAGCATCTCTAACAGTGTTATCAAACCCACCTTCAACAGAGGCAGATAAATGTGCAGGAGCATTCTGCTTCTGAGCTGTATCAACCATCCCCTGATCCCTGCACTTAACTCTCCCTCTTACCTGCAGTGGCCAACTACACAGGTAATGTCAGTGAGTAACACTTTGCAAAGGACTTTATGCTGAAATATTGGCAGAGGAGATGCACAACTCACCAAACATAGACTCATCGCCCAGCTCTCTGCCATACCGTATCATGCAGTCTCCCAGGAGTCCCTCTGTCTGGGGGTAGCCTGTGGTTTTAACTTGTCCTCTGATCTTTGACATAGTGTTCAGCATTCCCAGCTTGGCCCTGTATGCTAAGAGGGACATAGAAAAAAAATTAATTTTAAAACTAATCTATTTAAAGCAATAAATTATTTCACAAGCCACGAAGCTCATCTCAGACTGGTGATTTTTCTGTTGTCAGTACCTCACAGTCCAAAGTTGAAAAAAGATTCCATTCAACAATATGGGTCATATGAAACTAGTTTTTATTCCCAACTAAAAAAGCATAATTTCTCCAGGCAAATATTCACCAACACTCACATTCCTTTGAATAGTCCTGGTTGTGAGCTCCTTGATTAGAAATAATGCAGAAAGCAAATGCAGGATACAAACACAGTCAAAGCAAACTCCCTCTTGCTTAGAAGAATTTTGCAGAACTCCACACAGAAACCTCACAATGATGACCTAATTAGCTTTTATTTACCTAAAATTAATTTCCAAGTAATAAACAATGTTCATCAAAATCCAACACCTATTGTTCCTATCCTACCTGGATTTGGCTGAAGATACTCCGTGGATTTGGACAGGAGCTCTGTTACAGCTTTATTAGTAACATCAATTTTCTGAAAAAGAAAAGTAAGTCTACTATGAACATTAAAAAATAACCACATAACAATTGTAAAAGCAGAAACTGGCACTAACATTGTTTCATTTGCAACACAACTCATCCGTGGATAGCAAACATGTCCATTTCATGTAAACTTCTGAACATGGATAAACTAAAAGATATGATCTTTTACCAAGAGAAAATCTGGCTCAAGTAGTCAGATTTTTATCATTAATTTTATCAGATGCAAAGGCTTTGTGATATACAAAGCCTCACTAACACCACAGACTTCTCTAAACTCCCACAGAGCCAGGGGAAGGCTCCTCCTGATGCTCTGCCCCTTCTTGGAGGAATTCCTCTTCACTGTGGAGAGCTGTCAGTGGAACCTGATCCTCTGCTCAAACAGCCTTTGTGGGTGTCTCCTCCCTTGGCTGAGCTGACAAGGCTCAAGGACAAATTTGCATTTATCCTTTTATCTGTCTGTTTGGAAGCACATTATAGGGTTTCCTCCCCCAGGTAAATCTACAATACCATTCAATCACTTGAAACATGAAATATTTTTGATTTTGCAATAGCTTAATATTGAAACACAATGTGACTTTTCTTACCCTTTCCATCTCTTGAAATTCCTCATCTAACTTTGTTCCTTCTGCTCCACTTATTTTTTCACTGAATAGCTGTAAAAAGATAAATTTAATACACAAAAAAGGTATTGCTATTTAATTACAGAATAAATATCTCTGAGAGTTACAGGATTAGATTAGATTTCCAGATTAGAAAATAGCCAGCATCGATTTGAGGTAACTGTGCAGGACAAAAGTAAACAGTCTTGGAAATGAAGCCCTCCCTTCAAGAGAGACAAGGGTACCTGATACCATTTAGAACAAGCAAACAAAAAAAAAAAAGATTTCTCATGCTTGAAGAGTTTATACTCTACAGGCATGACCTACACTGCAGATTTCAGCACAGGGACCAGAGTGTGACTGCAGGTAAATCCACAGTAACCTTTCCAAGTGTGTCTCTGCAGCTTTGCACTTTTGAGTGCCTTCTGTGTGCCAGTAGGTTCAGGGATGTAAGTCCCATTCCTGCTGCTGGAGTTGTGTGCAATTCTGTGCAAGGAACAGACTCGTGAAAATGCTTCACTGTGACTCAGCTGTGAGACTGAGCACCTTTGCGATCAAAACAAAAATGCCAGGTGTTCTTCAAAAACTCAAAGCGCCAGTTTCAGATCTATTTCAGTAAACCTTCTGAAAAGGCTAAAAGTTAATCAACTTTGGTGTGAAAACTCCAGGCTGTCAGACCTGACTGTGGTCCTCACTGAGTAAATCATGGCCAGGAATAAGCCACTGAGCAGAACTCTGCCATCTGCTTCTTGCAGAGCATGGTACCTGCACTGTGACAACATGAAAAGAAAGCCAGATCTTTACCCAGTGTGAAAGAGCCTTTGAAAGCCTTGATCCCTCCACTATGACAGTGACTTAACACATATTCAACATTAAATTCCTTCAAAAATACCTGTTTTAATTGATTTTTATCACTGAAACTGTAACAGATAATGTGAAATCCAGGCCTAGCTCACTGACTGCTGCTGTTCCCCAAACCTGTCCCAAATAAAGTGTTTTGTTTGTCCTCAGCACCTTCTAAAAGGGAATTAATCTCACTGAATTAGAAGGGCCTTGGGGACTTGCATAACCTGAAAATGGGTCAGGGCTCTCAGCAGTGCCATGGTTCCCTGTTCTCAGCCACTGCCTGCACAGCCCAGGTGAGGGGGGAGGACACTGCCCTGCCAAAAACCAGCAAGGAGCTGATGAAGCAGAGCTGGGAGCTCAGCAGTGGCTGACCTTGCACCAATATCACTGCTACCACACAGAGAACAGTCCTGCTAAAGGGAAAATGTGAGTTCAAAGAGAGACGTACAGCTAATTATTTCCATTGGCTTTTCAGCAGCACTCACAATCTTCATGCTTAATATGCCAAGCAGCACACACACACTTGTCAGGATTATTTATCTTCCAGAGTACTGACAGAACAAGCACAAAAGCAGATAAAACAGATGGAAAAGCCCAAGTACCAGTGAGCTCCTGTGGGTCATCATCTTGCTGCTCTAAGACGTGACAGCAGATAAGTGACCTGAGGTTACACGTGGAGCAGGACACTGCCCTGGTCTCTGCAGGAGTGTCTGAGGAGTCCTTGAGCAGACAGAGAAAGGTACATGACAAGGCTGCATGAAAAGCAGGAATTCCTGTCAGGAATTCTGCAGCTCCTCCACAGTAACAGTTTCTGTCTCCTTTCTGTGCACTGTTAATTCCAAAAATAATCAATGCCATTTTCCACAGCCTCACACATGTCTTCTTTCTCCAGCAGGCAAGGAAGAGATCTGTGGTTTCCCAAAAGCCTTTTCAAAGGCTGAGCGCAGTGGGGGAATTACCCTTCTCAGGTTTAAGTTGCAAAACCCACATTCAGTAGCAGCCCATAGCTGTCCCATTACAGAAAATCCATTTCTATGATGGTGAAAAACAAACCTAATGAAGTAATGTGATTGTTTGACTTTGAAAGTGTAATCAATAATAAAATCCTAAATCTATTTTATAGTGACTTGTGGATGCAACTCCTCAGAGCCAGCCAAGGGATCTGCAGACATTGTTTCATACACACTCTGAAGAAAACCTAACACACGCCTACACCTGGGAAAAAAAGTACTGATCATAAGAAAAAAATTGTGTTAAAAAGCTTTCCCAGTTCTATGCAAACATTAACAATATTGCAATTTGTAGCCCAAGGACACACTTCTTCAATGGTATTTATCCTGAGCTCTAATGGCCTTTGAAAAACGACGCTCCATAAAAAATGATTCCTTAAAGTCTGTAAGCCATCTGAGCTACCAACAGTAAAAACTGGTATAAAGTTCTAATGGTTATAATTAAATTTTACATCTCTACAGTTTATTTCGTATTGGTGTAATTGGGAATAGCTGTACTAGTCTCGCATTTAGGAACAAAAAAGCTTTTGTTCTGATCATACTGAATTTAGGAGTTGTAAAACTAGCATCACCCTTCTCACAATTAAAAGTCACAGGATATCCAATTAATTATTGAAAATGGATGCACAAAGGAGACAGCTGCTGTGTTTTAGTTCCCTGACTATTTGCTGAGCATCATTTACATGCTTTAAATCAAGCTGAAAAATGCCTTGAACATAAACAGAGGATGCCCAGCTGAGGGGCTGTGTATTTACATGGCAATATCTATCAGGCTTTACGAGCCACCTCACCAAAGACACAACTGCTGCCATGACACAAGGTGTGTACTCTGAGGGAACTTGGAATTTCTTCTACAGGAAGAATCCTTCAGCTCAAAATTCAGAACCTGGGCAACGTGGATTCAGCACCATTTGACTAGACAGGGCCACAATTCTGTCTGTGAAAAAAAGGAGTTCCCAGCAGGTGAGCCAGCAGCCCTTGACTGCTCCACTGCCAGTCAGAACCAAAGCCTTTTATTAGTCCTGCTTCTGCTGAAGCCAACTAGCCTTCCTCTGGATCAAAACCCACACTCAGAGAACAGCTCTGCAACAGGAAAGATTTCTTCCTCCCAGGCGTCTGTTCAACTCCCTCCATCACACTCAGAATTAGTGAGAGAAAGAAAAAAGCAACAAAGCTTTACTATGAATATGAAAATACTTTCAAATCAGCCATTTGTATTATCACCACTCATTTGAAGTTACACATGTACTGTAGAAAAGTACTTTCAATGGTAAAACCTGCATGCTCTATATAAGATGTTTTTGCCTGAAGAAACATTGCAGTTTGTACACAAATGCTCCTTGCTTGTTACTTCTTGCTAGATTCTCTGTTCTTTTTAAATTGAAAAATTAAATATGACGTTGTATTATAAACAATCTGAAAGTCTCTGGTGGGCTTATGTAGGATTTTACATGAAAAAAAGTGCAATAAAACAAACAGGCTTTGAAAGAAACCCCTCCAGATATTATGATTTCTATTTTAGTTCTGTATATCCAGCTACAATTCAAACTGCAATCTGCAATCTTGTTACAGTCTTAAAAGACTAAATATTTATCTGCTAAGGCATTTATATTCCAAGAAATTATCTGAGAAAAAGATTTTTCTATAAATCTAATATTCATATTCTTTTTTCTCATGATACTTCTTTGCCATTCTATTTTTTTCTTCAGATAATATAATTTTCCTTTTATGTGTTTTGTTATGATGAAACATTGCCTCAACCCTGGTGGTGTTCAAAACCTGGAGAAGGCCTTGAGTAATCTGGTCTAGGAGGAGGTATCCCTGTCCATGGCAGGGGCTTTTGGGACTGGATGATCTTTAAGGTCCATTCCAGCCCCTTACCACTCTGTGATTTCATGAACATAGCACATGAGCTGTCCACACTTTAAAGCAAAATCTACAGCTCACCAAAACTCTAAACTAAAAACACCTCAAGATTTAAAATAAAAATACTGAAAAATGATGTTAAAAATATTAAGATTTATCCCTATTGCACAGGAATGCTACATTTCCCCGTTGTTATATGGATTATAGCAAACAAGCTTCAGAAAAATGACATCTTTTACTGATGTTTTGTACATCATATCCACTGAATTACACTAGTTTTTCATATTTCACTATAGAAGGTTACTGAATATAAGAAGCTGCCAAAAATATCCCAGATCAACAGAGAGCTGATAAAACTCTCAAAACAATTACCCTATTTTTTTTTTGATATATCCACTGGGTATTTTCTAATACAAGTCAATGGGATTCTTGCCAGCCAATACTCACACACACGCTCTGACCTTCTGTTTCACTTGTTTTGCCCTTCTTTTGCAACACTCTAACTAGGATTGAACCATCACAGTTCTTTTGTTGTTATTCAGCTACTGCTGAAAGAAGTGGCTTGCCAGCAAAACTCTCTTGTACATACCTGGCCAGGAAATCAGCCCATGCTATTTAAAGGCTGAATGAAAGGTATCAAATTCTATTAAAGGCTTAAGAGCTTTTAATGACTCTTTATAAAGTTACAGCATTTATTTTGTTCTGAAGGACTAGCTGCTGAAATTATCTGTTGAAACTTTAATGGGATAGAAAATTCCTACATTTGTCATAAATATGCATGCTGTCAAACCCATGAGGCAAAACCTAGTTTTTTTATTCTGACAAAAAAGCCAAGGCTATGAAAAGATTTTAAATTTATTTCCCTCTCTCTCTAAAAAGGAAGCAAGCAATCAACTGGGAAAATGAATAGATTCATCCCAAAGTTAACACACAGAGAGCCAGGAAATAATGTAACTGTATGGCTACATTTCCCATAGAAACAGAACTGGGCCAAACTGCAAAAATGCATTAAATACATCTTAAATACAGTACTTAGTACAAAATACTACATTCCAGTATGGTTAACACACAATAGTTACGCTTCTCTTAATAAATCATTAAAAGTTCCAGTGATTTCCCTGCAGCCATGTAAGTGTTTGATTTGGTTTAATGCAATGTGACAATACTAACAGCTTTCTCAAGGATCTTATTTAAGCCTGTAATAAACAAAAGGAAGAATAAGGTGGCTGGCAGGACAAAGTCAAATCTCTGTGCAGTATCCAAATCCTGAGGGGAGGCAGAGATTTTCTTCTTTGTCCTCTCCCAGAATGCTCTATCAGATTAGAGACCAAGATTTCAGCCTCTTTTCTATATCAAAAGTAGTTTAACCTCAAATATCTGTAATTCCCTGTTTTGTGCTTCCCAGTTCTACTACTATTGTATGCATATTACTTATTTTTCTTCTTTCCTGATTGTCGTATTTCATGTAAATTGCTAACTCCCACACTCAAAAAAAAGGGTTACCACTAGTTCATGTATTGGAGACCACCAAGAACTTGACCTACAACACAGTTTCACGTCTTCCACCCTAGTAAACATTTAAAGGAATATACACTGGCAGAGCCAGCTGCACAAAGCTTGCCACCATGACAGAAAAATAACCCTTAAAAAAAAAATAAATTCTTCTTTACTAACTAGGTTAATTGGCAGCTATCAGGCACCCCTGTGATTGACTTCTAGAGACTTTCTAAAGGTCTGGATGCTCAGAAGAAAATGTAGTGCCCCATGCTGAGGAACTAAACGAAGATGCACACTTTCTAATTCAGATCTAAACAAAAGACTAAAGAAACACAGTACTTGTCCCTTGGGTACAAAATCATCTGCAAATGAAAATGGTACTGGTACTTGGCCCTCTTCTTTTAATTAAACAGATATAGCTCATTCTATCCTAATGCTTTGGAGAAAATACAAATCCCTCATTTTAGAGGTTGAGCACTCAACGATGGCAGGAATTCTGGAGTCACCTCAATACGTTGTGTTTTCAAAGGAAACAAAAATTCTCTTGCTCTGATGTACTTTAAAGAAAAAAGATTTATTCTACCCTCCAAAATAAATAGAGGGTCTACTACAAAGTGCAGATGTTTCTATCACACAAATACAGAGCACTCTGGCTCACCTCCAGCAAATCATTTCAGCTCATCCTCAGTAGGTGCTAAAGAGCTTTTCTGGATGGAGCTCTGAGCGCTCAGCACCTTGCAGTGTCAAGCTCAGAGGGTCATCACCCTCACATGAAGGTGCATTTTGTAACTTTTTCTTCTACTAAACTTTCAGCTAACAGTGGCACAGATTTCCCCAAAGCATTTGGTAAAATTGTAGAAAAGATTTCTGACAGCAGCAGCAGGAACTGGGTTTTTTTTAAAAAAATTAATCAAGCAGCTGAATTGTGTTGTAGTGCTATTTAATCAAAATTATGGTGTGCAAGAAGCTGTACTCTAGAAGTCAAATACTTTTTATTGCTCCCACGGCTGCATAAGTGCTATAAAATATCTCTGAATTTAACAATGCGTGTACACAGGTATTTAAGAACGTGCAGCTTTCTCTTTTGGTAATGGTTCATACATAATTATAAAACATAATAACATTTTGGAATTTATGTGAGACATGAACACATTAAAAATTATAATCACATTGAGGATACAAAATTCAAGCAGCATTCTGTCAGTACCCATGGCAGAGTACACTTCTATAGAAATTCATGGAAACAAAGAAGTGCTGCATAAAATTGGATGATTCACCCATAATTCATTACCTACAACAAGCAGCTGAACCAGAACTCCAGAAAACTACATCCACGGCTAGAGGAATTCACATCCTAACGTTTCACTGAAGATGTCTATTCTCACATATTTAAAGTAGAAACATAAAGAACATGTAGGACATGCTCATACTTCAAAGACATCTCATGACTATGCTCACACTATCAACTTCCTTAGGGATTTCTGATGGACCCAATAGCAAATCTTGTCCCTGCAGCCAACAAAATTAAAATACCAAAAATATCAATCTCAAGGGCCTTTTTCCCAAGAAGGAAAACATACTTTTTCTACTAAGAGATCTCTGAATCATACAAACAAAGTTAAAAAAATGCATGAGAGTACTGCCACAGTGTTTATATTCACGAAGAACATTCCTGTCTCACTAATATTAATGAACCCACTACGTTATTACTTGTAACTTCTCTAGGCAAACAGGAGCAACAAGAAGCTTATTTTTAGGAAGACAGGTGAACTGAGTTACACAAGGATATGCCCCCAGAGAAGAGAAAGGTGTTTGCAATGCAGCCTGCTGGGAAGGGGGATCCAAGGGTGTCCCCAAACACCTCTTTCCCACATGGAGATGTTCTGGGAGCTGCCAGGGGAACACGAGCTCAGCATTGAGCACGTCACTGTTGAAGGGTCCTGTGCAGATCTATGCCAAGCATTATAACCCAATCTACTTCCTAACATGGAGCAAACTCTTCAAAGCTGAGTATGACCCAAAGTGTAGAGAAGCCCAGCCAGGGAATCGGGTGAATCACTTTGCCACTGATCGTGTGAGATACTCACACCTATGCAGACAAGAACTTCTGCTGCTTTCAACTCTTTTATAAACAGTTGTGCTGTACCATGTAGTATGGACTCTCCTAACTTAGATCAACTTGTGTAAATAAGGACTGCAGAAGACACCTGGGTACGTGTCAATGTATTTAATCAACTTTACAGCCTTTGCTTGGGAAACCCAATTAAAGAAAAAGGAAAAGGCACAGAGCCCAAGGACATGACAAGCAAGGTTACTCGTTGAGGAATGCATCTTTTCTTGAGGAAGGACTTACATAAACCAAAAAAAAAGATGGAAGAAAATAGTTTAGAGTGTTATTCATCAAACAGCCTGATTTCATGTAGTTTAAACAAAAGATTCTGCCATGTGGGAGGATCATCACAACATAAATTTTTCAAAAGAGAAGGGCAGCCATTTTAACCAAGCTAATGAGGGCTTTACACAAAGGTCTGCCACACAAAGTCCGTGATGTGGGTGTCTGACCAAAGCTCCCAGTTCCCAGCATCTTTGCAATTCTTTCTGCTGACAGGAACTCCGGGATGCATTAGTTTTTGATTTCTGCTTTTTCAAGACAAAGAAAGAAAACAAAAAGGAAACAGACCTGAGTGTATTAAAGGTTTTGATAGATTGAAAAATTCTGTTCATGTGCTTTAGAAACTCATCATCTCTCAAGAAAGCAGCAGAAGATACAGTAACACCTCTTGGTCTCAGAAAAGGTCTACAATTGATTAGGTAAGATGAAGTACCTGGCATTAAACAACTAAGTCTTCTGTAAAAACAGGCCAATATGCCAGACATGGTCCTGCATTTTATGAAAGTCAATAACACTTACTGAAAGATTTATTAATCAGTTTGATATTTGCTATATCTGTTTTAAAAAAAAAATAATCTCATTTCTTTGACAGTAATACTGAGAATTTACCACATATGATTCCTGTGCTCTTCCTAGTGTATTTCTTGTATGTAATTCTTTGCAAGAATTAGGCACAAAATTACATATGGCTTGGTTTGGGTAGTTTTTAAAAATTAATTTAATAATAGAAACACCAGACATTGAATCCTAGCTCTGATACCACTTCAAGTTGTTCTACAAGTAAATCTATGCCAGAAAGAGAATTTTAAGTAGGGTCAGGAATGCTGGGCACTTGATGTTCCTTAGTCAACACTCAAAATCCTGTACCCAGCTGAACTAGTCTGCACACAATCATGCAGCCTTTTAAATTAACCTTATTAACCAAATCCAGCCAAAGTATGTGTAAATACAGACTGTGTAATCTAGATTTACAAAGAAGTCTGCACATTGAGAAGGGTGCTGTCTCTTGCTCTAAGCAAGCATGTCCTTTGAAAGGCCTTAGCATATTTCAGGATATTTTATCCTCATGATGTAAAGGACAGATTCCCCCTTTCTGTGACACTCCAAAGGTCTCGAGTGTCTCATTAAAAGCAAGCCCGTGCTACTTGTGCTGCTTTCCACATGTCTGGATTCCAGACTTTCTGCTCTCAGCAAGAGCTACTCTTTAGCCCTTTGGATGCTTCAGGAAACATGGGGAATGAATTCATACAGGCTGAAACCACACATCCAAGCTCCTAATACAACATTAATGTAGGGGAGGAACTACAAGACTAAATGCTTGAATTTGAGTTAAACTGATTTGTCCTTGGCCACACAGTTAACAACTGCTAACTCTGAAATGAGAATGCCAAAGTCCCAGATCTTCACTATCTGCCCTGAGCAATGCAGTCTTAAATAAAATATTCCATCTGTATTTCTGAGCAGGCAAAACAGGGGAAGTTATGTTTATGGGACATGAATTGCGAGTTGCACAATTTATTTATTATGGGAATACAATTTATTTATTGTGAGAATGAAATTCCAAATTTTGTTGCAAAAATTAAGAGATGAATGTACAATCTACACAAGAGAGATTTTACTGTACACAGTCTGTAAAAAAGTGTTTATATCTATTTTCCATGTCAAAATAGATAATAAATAATAAATAAATGGTTTCAAGTTTTCAAATTTTGAATGATAACACTTAAATTCTGCAAAACGATGTGTCAAAGGACATTCTTTTCCATGCAGGTCAGAAGGCCCAAAGATTAGCAACTTTTTCTTTTGCTTCAACAGATACAGGCAAGTAATGAAAAACAAGAATAAAACAAAAAAATACAGGAAAAGAAGATACAAGCATAGCAGTATTTATGAAATAACTCAGTGGCTGGAATGCTATTTCCTGTTGAATTTTATATTATTTTTCTTCAAAATAATAGAATTAATCAACAGCTTTTACACACACGCACATGTGCATATACACACTCCCACATGCCCTTGAGTAAGCCAAGAGGTATTAGAGACCTGGATGCTTTTGAGCACCCCACCAAGTGCTTATCTAAATCTCTAGGCATGTAAATACTTCTTAAGAGTCTAACCCAAGAGACTCATCAGAGAAGCACACAGGACTCAACACTGCCAAGATATGAGCTCTGTTTCATTTCAGATTCTCGTCACAAACAGCTGAGAGCAGCTAAACTACTACTACTGCATTAGTATTACTTAATGTCTTCTTTTGAAGAAATATGTTGTCCTTGAGTTTCATCTGGCACAGCAGAGCAAAGGCTTCTGTTATTTACATTCAAAAATAATTGCTGGATAGGCTGTGGGTATTTTCTTAATCAATCCATACATCCAAACCATAGAGCCATCAGTACACCACAGGGCACATGCAGTTTGGGGCAGCCTCTGTGTATGGTCTGCAGTTATCACAAAGAGAACACTACAGAAATTGCCAATATTTAAACTATTGCTTGGTATGGAGTTACCTGTACATGTTTGGACCCATCACTTCCTTGCAAACTACAATGTGTATGGCAATTCCACAGCACTGTGGCCTAATACATTTCAAACAGGATTAAGAATTCTGACAATCAGCAAATACTTTTTTTCACAAAAATAATCTAGATGCTTAAAACAAGAAGTTGAATACTCTAGAAGGAAGGCAGACTTGTACAAACAAAACTCAGATTGATGTCTCCTGGCTTGGCAGCACTCTGCCAATGCAAACGAAAAGATAACTTTCCAAAGAAACACTGCAGGATTATTTGCAAAGCAATGGCTACCTACCCAAAAGGCACATGTAATAATATTAAATTATACACAGAAGTTTCATTTTTACAGCATTCTTTTCTTCTGCAATGAATGTACTGATTTCTTTCTGGACTCCGCTATATGCCTCCTTTTCTTACTTCTCAAATCCCAGTTTCCTACACTTGCAAAATTAGCTCAAGCTGGCACTTCTCTCACCAGTATGACCAGTGCCAGAGTTTGCAAAAATGAAGTTTTAAAGAAAACCATGGCAGATATTACTGTTTTTGAAAGGGTAGCATATTTAATGTTCCATAATAATTTAATTCCAAGTCCTATTCAAAACATTAGCACTTTAAATTCTTATAAAGAGGTTTTCTACAATTTCTTCTTTTAGCCTGAGGATCCCAGTTTCAGAGCCTCTGGTGAGAGGTGGCCCGAAGCTGTACCAACCATCACAGTTCAAACACTGGAGAACAGCTGCAGGAATGGAACATGCCCCTGGCAAGAAGGGATGTAGTAATTCAGAGCATTCCCTAAGCAGCCACCACCAGCTGAGTTCCCAGGGTCCCGGTGACAATTCAGACTGCTGAAGCTCCTGTGCAAGGCTGAAGTACAAACACTGCTTGTCTCCCTGGGAGAGAGACAGCAAAAAATGATGCTCCTCTGTCCCATCAAGGTTGAATCAATGCCACAGGTTCAAATACCAGGACAAAGCCTGCTCTTTGTTAGGGTATCGTCATCTCTGAGATTGAGAAAGACTTTGGCTCGGTGCTCAAAAACTGAAACAAGAAGGAGGGAAGGGTAGAGCAAGGAAATCACTTTGCCACTGACACTGATTGTACCAGCCCCAGCTCTGTGCCAGGGCAGTCAGCTCTGTTCAGGCACTCGCCTCCTGCACCAGGTTTTCCTGGCAGTGCCCTGGGTGTGCTCACCTCACCTTGCAGCACAGGTGTGCAGAGCTGTCACTACTCTTAAGTATTTCTACTAAGCTCTGTAAGTTTTCAGAAATGTTGTTTTCTCCTCATTTACTCATCACTGGTACCTTAGCAGCTTTCTTTTTTCCTTTCAGTCTCTTTTCACTAGCACTGCTTCCATTTAGTTTGTTTTTCTAGCAGTTGCCTCACCCCTCATTATCAGTTACCTCTCTTTGCCTCAGGTTTCTTTCAGTTTCCATTTTGTTCTAACATATAATTTCCTCCATCTCTGCTGGAGGTATGGCCTGCTCAAAACCTGAGCAAACCTCATATACACACGTAATTTTTCCAGAAGGTCTAATCATGATGTTCATTCCAGTGCTCAGCCAAACTCAGAGGCACCAAGAATTGTTCAGCTCTTGTTCCATTTTTATTGCTTAAGTGTCAAAAAACATGTCCCCACACTTAGGAGCAGTGGCTTGATAAATTGTTCAGAGAAATGATACTTAGGCAGGAAATGAAACATTTTAGAATGACCAGTTACTTTGTGCATCCACGGATGATAAAAATTAATCCAACTTTCCATCTTAAATATTCTCTCTCACAAGCCAGCTCCTCCTCCCTTCTTCCTGCTAGTCTCTCTCTTCTGCTCCCATCAAGAGATGCATATGCTTTTGTTCTATTCAGTGTTCTGTTCAGGAGTCATTTATTGGCACACTCTCATGCTTTTATCAAAGTACAAGACTGGTTTATCCTGGTAACTTATAATTTCAACTCAAGGTTAAAAGAATAAAGAGTCCTAGGACAGAAATACTGTAGAGAACAGCCCAGAGAAGATCATGTACTTGCTGTTATTTTGAGAAACAGAAAATAACAAAAGGAGGAGGAAGAAAACAGCCAGAGATAAAAACTACCTTTGCTTTCAAGGAGAGCTGCAATAAACCTTTCCTTGCAAACCCACCTTTTATCAGCTGTGCTTCCTATCACATAGATATGCACTCTTTATGACTCCACATTTCATGAAATTTGACCTTCTGCCTTTAAATTGCAAAAGCAGTTTCCCTCAGATGCCCAGGCACCTGAACTTAGGAACACAACAGATAAGCATCACCACTTACACTGACTGGGAACACTTGCCAAATGGCTTATAAAGTACTGAGTGCCAGGCTCAGAAAATGCAATGCGCCTTCATTCTAAATCACCTGCAAGAGTAAAGGCTTTTGATTAGAAATCTGTTGCTTTAAATATCATCAGCATCTATTAAACCCATCATTTTGTAAACAGGACTTGAGTCTCCTCCTGCCTTCAAACCTGCCAGCAGGAAAATACTTTTTGATTTAAGCTTCAGGTGAGACCTGCAGCTCTTCCAGGTAATGTTAAATACATGGGCTAGAAGCATACAGAATGTCTAATGTAATTGTAGAATTGCAGAAAATGTTTAAAGGAATATATTCCACCACTTAATAAACCTAAAAGGCTAAGTCCTTTCTCTTATAATGCAGAGAGTATTTGTTTTGAGATAATTTTCTTTACAATTTTTTTTTGACAGAAAAATATTAAGCAATCAGTAACCACATGCAGATAATTATGGCAGGACCCTCAACTGTAATTGTAAAAAGTGGGTTTTATTTCTTTCCCATAACATAAAGCAACTTTCTTTACTTCCTAATTACAGGCATTCCTTATTCTTTTAAAGCACTAGTGCAAAGTTTAAACATTAGCCACTGAACAGTGTGAAAGGAAATGTGTTGTACATTTAAAGGAAAGAAGAGCAGCTGCCACAAAGCAGACACTTGATTCCAGCCACAGAGACCTAGAACGCCTCAATGGCAGTGGCCCAGCACTTGCTCCAATAACGAACAATTCAAACACAATTCTCCCCCCTCTGCTCCTCCATGGTCTCTTCACAAATGAGCTGGACCACCCAGCTCAACGATTAATGGAACTTGTTACTAACTTACCCAGACAATTTGCTGCAGCAGTATCATTACCCTGAAATTGGACTTTGACCTCTGGGTCCTACAGGCTCTTAAACCAGCTGAACTGGGGCACAGCCTTTGCTTCTAGGTCTGTAATTCTGAGACACATAGTGATTGTCTAAAGTCTTAAATGCTTTAAACTTGAAATCCCTATCAGACTTGGCATCCTTCCCAGGTAACTACATTGCCTTTCTGAGTGCACCCACTAAGACTGCAATTTTCACTTTAACTGTTTGACCACAGCAGTGGGATGAAAAAGTAAGAAACACAGGCTTCACAAAGGCACTTCCAAACCACAGTGCTGTTACACTTGGTGCCTTTGGTAGTTACTGAGCTTTGGAGGCAGCAAAAACACTGAGAAGTACCTTCCAGAAACCGTGTCCATCTCATGGCAAACTCAGTTTTTCAAGTTACCTACATGCCACCTACTCCTCCTTGCCTATAAATTCAATTTGTTGCAAAATCCAGACACATCTCAACAACAAAAATGAGCTGGTACATACACCAATGCAATGCTGTCTATGTGCTTAAATTGGATGCACACAGATATTGAAGAAAACCATTACCATGGACAAAGGACAGTCTTGTCCATATATGAATAAAGTACAAGACTCTAGACTCTATAATGTGATTTTGCATTTCTATAGAGAGTGACTCATTTCGCACCAGGCAGTGACACGTCACACTATTACTGAGCACTTTAGTCCAACTTGTCTGCTACAGCTATTCTTCAGCACATGCATTGTACAACAAAAACTACTTTGTACTGCAAAACCTTGAACTCTTCCTGACAAACCTCCACTGTTTCCTAAAGAACTCAACAGTGATGCTTACACATGCATTTATACATCTAGAAATTCAAAGTCATCATTATTGTACATATCCCTAAGGGAAAACATCTTTGTTAAGAACTCAAATGTAATAAACTAACCAATCTAAATTTTTGGACACAGACACATGATTTGCTCTGCAAGCTTACATAAAAAAATGTAACAGGGTCAGACTCAAGACTGCACACTTGTCAGAAGAAAAGATACAGGTGCTTTTAATGAGAAAACCTGATTACATTAAAGTCTCTGACAGTAATTTAAATTATTGATGTAAGACTTTAAACAGCCAAGAACAATGATGAACCTGAAACCATGAATTGCCATGCTCCACACTTTTACTTCCATATTTCATTACAGAAATCTAAAATACTGTTCCCTAATCTGTTTGAAATCCTGTTTGTGAAAGTGAGCATACCCTAAAAAGAGAACTGTAAAGCCATCAAAGGGCCATACAAAAATACCCATAATGATTATCCTGCCTCACTTTTTAATTTCACTGACTTCTCACTCAGTTCCAAACTCATGCTTTAAAAAAAAAAAAAAAAAAAAAAAAAAATTCTGAATTTCTTTGAAAAGTAAATTTTGGGGGTTTTTATTCTAAACTATGGTCTTCCATCTCATTATGTTGGCAGTCGCTTGTCCAGCCAATATAATGGGACAGAATGTGCACAAGCACTGCAGACAAGTAGAGTTAGTGGGTGCATCCCACAGAGACAGCCCATCCTCCTCAGGGTGACCAGGACAAGCAGCACCTCAGTGCCTATCAGAACCATTTTCTGCCTCTCTTTCAGCATCTTGTTTCAGGTAAAACTGGGCAATATTTCATTCTGTTTCCTCGGCATGGAGAGGAGTTGGAGCTGTGAACGACAAGTTACACACTGCGTGCATTCCACTGGCTGTTACCACATTAACACTTCTTCCTCCCTCCACAGGTTCCAAGTGCAAAATTTCACTTGGCAGCAATACCATTCTAATTTGGCCTTAAAACAATCCCCCTTTCTGAAGTTGTTCCCTGTGCTTGTAAGGAAGGTGTGGCTTCCTTTTGACCTACTCATATATATCCACTGCAAAGATGAGAAAGGGTGATTGTACTATAAAACAAAGTCCTTAAAGTCAGAGATTTAAATAACCCCTTTACACACTTCCAAGTAGTATGAGAAGCTTTCATATTATCTTATTACTCCTCACACCTGTGTGGTTTAAGATGTTTCTATACTGGATGTCTCTCATGACTATATTTAAAAATTGCTTTTACAGATGCTAATAAGTAATTGTGAAAGAAGTCCCTTAAAACATTCTGTTTTGCCCAGAGTATTGAGAGAACAGGAGAAGTTACATCACATTTTTTACTGATTATCTTGCCTCTTGCTACCTTCAACAATGTCACCCTAACTTGTGTCTCTGTTGTATACCATTCATCCCAGTAGTACTTACTCCAGCTAAGCAGAACTTCCCTCCCCAGACTCTCCTCTCAGTTGAAATAAAGGCACTCTTTCCCCCACTTAAGAAACGTATTCCATCTCTCCTTCAACAGCATTCTCAGTCTTTTGCTGAAGTCTGGCTGAAGCCTCTCAGATCTCACATAGCTTGAGGGGCTGCTTTCATCAGGAGCATCACTTTTACCTACATCCAGGCTGATCACCATTTCACTAAAACCACTCAACTGTCCTGTTTGGGTTCCAGGCTTGCTGGATTAGGGATAGATCTTTTTGCCCTCATGTGATATATTATCATAATCACAACGTTCACCATTAGCCCAGGGTGAGCTGGTAGCAGAGATTCCTTGTGGGCTCTCATTCAGAACTTCAGCGAGGCAAAAATCCCTTACAAAGCAGAACCTCTACTCTCAGAACAAAACATTCTAATAATCATTAAGGTACTTCCCCACAGCTGCTTAGCCTTCTCTAAATCCTTTTCATCCCTGTCAAGACACTGCCTCCATTTCCCTTGCACTGGTAGCAGCAACTCTTGTGTGCTGTGAGCTCTTCAGTGGGTTAATCCACCTGAAAGCTGCTCACACAATGGAGCTGGATTGAATTTGAGATGGATAAACTGCCTCTAACAGCTTAGTGTGTGTGATCACACAAGCACCCAGAGCTGACTCAAGGAGGTGGACAGGACCTTACCCTGAATGCAGAGCAAGGCTACCACAGCCTAGATTTAGGGTGATTCAAGTTGCCATGGAATTCTGTGCTGCATCTGACAGCATCCAGCAGTTAAAGCTGACTGCACAAACATTGTTCCTGCACATGCAGTGCAAAGGTGTGCGTACAGTGAGGGGGTCTGACTTTAATGACCTCTCTGCCCTAAATCAGCACACTTTACATTGCCTTGTCCATACAATACATCTTCATTTCTGCTCACTTCATATGACAGCTGCAATTGCCACCAGTCAAGTGAAAATCCATGCTCTGCCTTGTTCTAGGGAATGCTGGCATATTGTCAGTCATAGTTCTGGAAGAGAGCACTACTCTGATTCATAGCTCCTAACAGGAACTGAATACACTTCATGTTCCCAGAACATTATGTGACCAATTCCAGCACAATGCCCTGGAATTAAACCCAAAAACTGGATCCTTCACTCTTTTCTCAGGTTAGACTACCTAGCCTGTTCATGATGATGGCTCCCACTGGCTCGTGCAAAAGCGAACACTAAATACATCACTGATTGTAGCACAGGCCTGAACTCAGGAGGGTCTAGTCAGCTTTCAGCACATCAAGAGTCACAGACCAAGCCACAGATGTAAAGCTGTACACGTGTTTTACACCTTACTGTAACCATAACCCAGCGTGGCACCCTGTAGCTGGGTCCTGCATGAAGTCTGACTAGGTTAGAGTTGCTATAGAATAGCCAATTGCACCATTTGCACATTATTTCTGCGAGAGTAACAAGCTGTTGTTGGTATTTCTTTTCACACCATTTGAAACAAAAAAAACCCCTAGTTTGTCAAATAGGAGAGATCAAGCAACACAAAGATCATAGCCTGCATATGCAGAACAAGAAATTAAAATCCTTAAAACACGTAAATATTTTTTTCTTCTTAAAACATGTAACTGCACTGCATAATTCATGACTACCCAATTGCCCTCCTCCATTTCCACCACCAGAGACTTCTGCTTATTCAACAGCTTTACTGAAAATCTATTTAAATACAAATCAGCTGATCTAAAAGTTCAATTTTTTTTTTTAAGGGTGAACACATTGGGCCACCTTATTAGGACACCAAGCACTTCCACATCTTCAATGCCCACATGCATGATTAGAAAGATCACTTACACACAACTGATGTCAGAGAGCCCTGCCAAAGAGCAGCAAAAAGTCATGGATAACCTAATTCAGTTTCTATAAAGCCAGAATATATTCACATCACCTTTGCTGAAGCCACACCTATTCATTTACATTCAACGCCAAAGGAGTTTATTTGAGTCTCAGTAATTTCTTGGCAAATAGTTTTAAGCACCAGTGCAAACTAACTACAGGAGAAATAACACAGCCAAGATGTGAGCATTTTTAACAGTGACTTACAACTTTAAGCTCAAAGTTTATGTATTTGGGCCAAATATTTTTAAATTTGTCGAAGTTCAAGAGCTGCTAGCACTAAAAGATATGTTGCAAATACTTAGGAGTATTAGTTTGAAAAGTTACTATACAACTACATATTTATCTAAAGTAAGAATTCCTTGGCAGTGCCATAGTTTAAAGTGACAGTTTTAGTGAATCCATTACCAGCAAAAATGCGGTCAAGATCATTCTCTACAGAGCCCCAGGCGAGCTGTGCAGAGGAAGCAGAACAAGACTGTCAACAGAAGCTGTACACAGCCAGATACACCAACCAGTCAAAAATGGTAATTTGCTTTGCTTTAGAATCAACTTCTCCTCACATTAGCATGCTATTTCTCATCACATCTGCATGTTTATCAGCAAGTCTACATTTTACACATGAAAAGTGACAAATAATCTGTTTATTGCTCTTTCAGAAACTACTTTCCAGACAGTAATTCTTACAGAATCCCAAGTAAGAAATTTGTCCTTCAGTGTTATTAAACTGCTGCTTACATGTTTTAGCACTTAAGCTGTGTGGATTTTAAATCACTATAAAATGGACTGAAAACTCCTTCTCATACCCTTACTTTTTGCTGCACACTATTTTGATTTAAATGGCATCATTCCTACTTATCTGAGCTGCCAGTGCTGTAGCTTCCTGTGCTTTTGGTACAGTGTGAAACACCCACATTCTTCTGCTACACAGTCAGCCCCCATTATGTGATGCTCAAGGCAATCTACCTGGTCAGCTGTAAAAGGATGGCACATTTTCCCTTTGAATCAGCAAGCACATTGTCTGTGCTGCTTGTGAGGTTTCTTGTTTGATTCTTTTTTCTATTTTTTTAAAGGCATTTTAGTTCACAGTTTTCCCAAGTCTAAGCTCACATCCAGCATCAGAGCACTGTTAAGCAATGTACTTCCAGTTCCTGGATCTGCTACAAATGCAACTGAATTTTTAATGGTCTTAAAAGTCTCATTCCTCAAATATTTTGAGAAATCCATCAATGTGCTCCTAGAAGCACTGCTGACTTAGCTAGGATCCATAGAGGCCCTTAGAAACACTACCCATGGGAAAAAAGAAAGAACTTATTATCTTACTCTTTGCTAATGCAACCTGTGTTCATCAAGAGTTGGGAAACCTAAACATAACACACAAGTCTCAAGCACTTTCTTGTATCAGAAAGTTTGCAATAATCCATGCTCCTTTCATTCACTTAATAGAAAACCTCCATGTATCACAGTGAAAAGTGAAGAAAAAACCCCATAACCATTATTTCATCAGTTTGTTCACCAGGACTAGTTTGGAAAGGAAGTCACTGTACATTTTTTGTCTTATTTTCGAAACTCTATTTCAAAACGTGCCAGTGGTTTTAGGCAGCAAGACATTGGTAAATACAACACCACAAACTCAAATGCAATTGGGGATAGAAACGGAGCTAAGGAGCCCTCTAAGAAAGACACACACTGTCTTGAATCTCCATAAGGCACAGTTCTTCCCAGTAGTAAGAGCAGCACTGCAGAAATGCACCACTGACTTCATCCATGGGACAGACAAGAACTTCCCTCAGCACTCACAAAGAATTGACTTCCACTGTTATCAAATTAAACAAATGTCAGAGAAAACTGCAATAATTTCCAAGTATAATTTACACACAGAACACAGACCCCGGCAGAACTCCCCAATGAGCTATAAAGCACCAGTGCAAAGGAGGTCAAAAGGCTCTGTCCTCCTCTGAAGGAGCACATGGCTTTGCAGCAAGGAATTCCGACAAAAAAGGCAGCACATCCATCAGTAGCAAAACAAGCCAAGTCCCATGAAATAGAAACCTTTAACCACAGCTGAAGAGATCACTGAAGGGAAACTCTTAATCACCAAACTCACAATGAAAATGCCATGATTCTTGCATTCCCCATACAAAACAAACAATAGACATAGCACTTTGGATTCTACGTAGTTACTACAACGTACAGGGGGAAAAGGCAAGTAGGGATTATTCAGAAGCTAAACCCATAACATGATAAACAGTTAATCTTAAAGGTAAGTAACAGTTGCTATGTTCCAGTGCCTCAGGAAGTCAGTCATCCAAGCAGATCACACCAAACACAGAATTCATCCTAACATCTTTAAAAATATTATTTTCTTTGGAGAAATTTCAGAAGAGCAGATCGGAACTGCTGGTTCTGAATTGATGAAAGGTCTTTGATTACCAATTTCCTTGTTTAATAGGTTTCTTTCCCCCCTCACCCTGCACGCATCTCTTGTGACCCAGATGCCAAGCTGGCAGGTGCTACATTCTCTGCGGGAAACAAAGACAAAGCATTCCCGTGTTTGTGTGTTCTCTGACCATACAGATGGCACAGGCACCAAATTTCACTTCCTAGCTCTACCAGCAGGATTACAAAAGGCAGAATCATAATTCTGAATCAAAATATTGACTTTGTGACTCCCAGTCCAACATTTTGTTTATGGCACTAAGCACATTTCTCACATACACACACACACTCACTCTCTGCTGAGGAGATACTACTACCCAAAATCCCAGTTCCTAAAAGATTGTTTGCTCATTCCAGAGGGGTATTAAATACAGTGAAGGTAGTTGAAAATACCATGTTCAGCCTTGCCAAATTTTCCATCAGTGAAATAAATTACAGCACATTTATAAGGAAACTTTAAACCAAACTCATATCTACATTTTGCATTTATCAATATGTAAGTTAAAAAAAATTTAAAAACAATAAATTTTGTTTTTAAAAAAAAAACAAACTACAGTGACTGGACATTGCATCTGTAGCCTAGAAGCACATAATCTACTTTTGGTTTTGCCACTGACCAGCTCCTTATCCTTGAACTCATGTCACTTTCTAGTACCACATTGGCAACAGCAAGAAAAAGAATGAGAACAGTAAGACCTACCAGGATTTGCAAAATACTCACAAGGGAATAAAGGGGCTGTTGCTACCTAGGGCAATTACCACTTTTTTCATACTTTATCTCTTTTTGGCTTGGTTAAGAAAAAAAATTTTAAATACCTTCTCTATTTTTTCACCTTAGATCTGTAACCTGACTGCAATCATAGAAAACCGAATTTTAGAACCCCTTGATTTCCTTTGAGTCCTGGATTTCTTAAGTCATGTTCAGTTGTAATTCACTAATTTCTAATCAGACTAATTTCACTGTAGTCCTTACAGTTCATTAAACAGAAGTACAGCATCAAAAATGCATCTTAATTAGAGTGGTAAGGAAACAGAACTGATTCTCCTCAGAGGTTTGGCATTGTCCTTTGAATAGCAAGTATGTAAGGCCAAGTTATTTTTGTGTTTCACATGCACAGCTGCTGCTACCTGAGATGTTGCAGGAAATTAACAGGTATATTCTCCCATCAATGCATAAAACTCTTAGTAACTTCGATAACAGAAACATGCATACAGTGGAAGGACACTAGGGCTCTAGAAAATCAAATAGAAGGTGTAACCTGATATTTGAATAGCTCTTTTCTAAGTGGACTTCTGAAAAGCATTGTTTTTCCTACCTACAGGTTCAACTCTCAACTAGCCATAACTCCAGCAGTGCCTTCCTCTCCATGAACAGAAAAGAGACCAACAATGAGAACTCAGCACAATATAGAATTAGACTATGGCAATAAACTGGGGTAAAAGTGGCATTAACTTAAACAGAAGCACTTTGTCCTTAACAGTATCATTATAAGAGCAAGTTTGCGTTTTATATGCTTTTCACAGAAACTATGAAGAATGGGATGCATTTTAGATTTTATTTACATGTGTGTTTACAGAAACTGCAGGTGCACTGCAACTCCAAGTAACTCCAAGTGCTGCTGATGAAAATCTCAATGCAGTGCTGCTGCTGGGCTTCACTTGGCTGTTTGTTTTTCAGCATTGCAGGATTCTCAGGAGCCTGCACTGCAATGTATTACCCAGCATGTGCCGCAGTGACTCAGGCAGCAGCAGGAGCCTGGGATGGAGTGCCAGCTCTCACTCCAACTTTCAGGATGCCTGTGCAAAACTCTACAGCAAAGCCAAGCTATAAAAGGAGATGAATTCAAGGAGAAAGTTCAGCTCCCACTCTATTATGCCACTCTCTATTCTTTTTCAATGCCATTGAGACTTTCATATATAAATATTTTATGTGTAAAATATAAATAACCTCCTTCCAAACAGCAGCTGCACCTCTGCTAGGTTTCTGAGTTACTGCATTATGATCCCCTCTTGCAGGCTTTGGGAGCTGCACTGTTAAAGGCTGCAGAGCACATGACCTCTGCCTTCTGCTAACTTGTACTAAGCTGACTGAAGCACTCACAGCTTCTTTCTGCTACACTTCTGCCTGACTGCCAGGCCACCTCAGCAGCTGATAAATACAACCGTAGAAGTAGTTATTCATCTAAAAACGTATCAGACAAGAAACTAAATTCTATTGTCCTTTTCACCACTGTCCTTCTTCCACAATTCTTTAAGATTTGAAGAAAAGTAAATCCAATTATCTAATAAAAACTAGGAATAGGACAGAAGCTTTCTCTGCACTACTGTCATGGATTTATCATGCCAAATTCACACTGGATGTGAAAGGACAGTATCTCAGACTGCATGATAACAGCTTATAGTCCTAGGAAATAAATATAGCTGAATGTAGGCAATAAAGTTTCCTTTCATGTCTCACTGTCAAGTTCAGGCTCTCCTTGTATAAAGTTTACCAAAGCACTTCCTTTGCTATCAAGCCCTTGTGTAATTGAAGTTTTTTGTGTATTAACTAAATGTCAACATGGACTTTAAAAAAGCCTTAAATATTATGTCTAGGCTAGTATCTACAACATAACAGAAAATAAAAATAGTCAAGAGAACAAAAAAAATTACCAAAAAACACCACCACCACCACCCCTAATAACTTAAAAACAAAATCCAATCACACAACTTATTCTGTCTGGGGAACAAGGTGGTCTTGATTCTGATCTGCTCTTCACTCCAACAGATCAGATCAAAATGCCACCTAAATCAATGGAGAAAAAGCAGAAATCTGGGATATATGAAGCAGCATCCCTGCAACTGTTGGTGTCAGCTGAAAGTTTAAAAGAGATTAAAAAAAAACAAAAAAAGGCCATTTAAAAATAGCTAAAATAATTACAGCACTTGAAAAGACAAATGCCATTCAGGATACATAAGAAATTAAAACACAGAGCATATTATTTATATATTTATTACAATAGGTTAAATCACTTTCAGAAAGCAAAAAAGTAGTAACAGATTTTGGTTGTTTTGGTAGAAAATCTGCTTCCCCTTAGGCTCTGTCTATAGACAATAAAACCAGCTCCTGGCTCACACTCTCTTGGAGCCTCTCTTCCTCCACTGACAATGGGAGAAGGTTTAAGAACCCAGTCTGCAGAGGCTACAGTAGCTGTTGATGAGCACATTAAAAATAAGACAATAATTGTGAATATTGGCAGATGTGTTTCCTCAGAAAAGCATTACTTTCCACTATCTCTGAATACCTAAGCCTAAGAAACACAACACGAATAAGCTGTTGAAAGTGAAAGCGCTTCTATACACAGCCTTCAGCTACAATTAATTTTAAAAATATATTTAAAAATTGTGAATTCAAAATCAACAGATTTCCTATAGCAGTATCATGGCTGAGCTTTCAAAACACCCTAAGGGAGTGAGGTTCTGAGCTCACCAGCCTCCAAGCACCTGGAAAAATCACACACCTTTACACAGGGATCCTAGCCTGGCTGTGGTTTTAGAGCACAGCAGAAATTAGAAACGCATCTGACACCTATTAAGGCTTTTTTATTCATTCTCTGTGCTTCCTGCTTTTCTAAGCTCTGAAAATACTCCCAGCACACACCAGAAGATGCAGTCCTCCCACCACCTGGGTTATCCCACCTGCAGAGCCAGCACGAGAGCCAGGCCGGCAGAAGCAGCAGGCAGATACACACACACCTACATCAAAAGCTTTCAGCTGAAAACAGGAAAACAGATCTGATCTGGCAGAGGCTGAAAGCGACAGGACACAAACTCTCCCTGCAAACACAACTCTACAAAACTTATTTTAAAAAAATTGAAAATAATAGTAAAAAAGGTGAATTTCATGGGTGTTGCACATGAATTAATCAGCCCTGAGAAACAGCCTGCCCTTGCTTATCAGCCAGTGAGTGAGAGGTGGTAAGACACTTCAAAGGTTCTGCTTGGTATTTCATGAGTTAAATGAGTTATACTCAAGGAATCGCCACTGATATGTAATGGAGAGAATGGAAGAGATCCTCACTGCAGCACACTTTCAATTAAAGAACTTCAATTTAAACTTATAACTTAAGTAGAAAGCATAGTAAAGAAAGTTCTAATAACATGAAGGTGTTATCACTTCATAACAGACACAGAAACTTGGAGATATATCCCAGCTTTGGGTCTATCCATGCCATGACACCAGGGGAAGCAATCATTAGGGGACAGATAATGGAGTAGCACTGCAGCTTTATATATTGGAATGTACAGAAAAACAGCTCAAACTCTACTCATCTTGTGTTAGACATGTAACACAAGAGCTGTCTTCTAGATCTCACTGCCTGACACTTCAGTGAAAACCAAACATGCATTTTTCAGTGGAAAATAAAAACAACTGGGTAAAAAATTCTAGGGGAAAACCATCTGAACACTTCGGATTACAGACAGACCTATGGTGACTTTTTCCCACACCAGCCAAGTCTGCAGTAGCTTGTCATGCCTGATTTTGGCAAGGGCATTAGTAACCATAAAAAGTTAACTGCTGACCTTTCATAAAGCAAACACTCATTTACTTAAGTGTAACTTCAGACAAACCAAGCTGACAAGCATCAGACAAACATCCCAGAAACCTCAACTGCATGTATTAAATCACAAGTAATTCTTGTTTTCCTGGACTCCTGCACTTAGAATTTAAGCCTACACACAAAGGTGATCACCACTAGTCAACAAAAGCTGTACATAAAGACACACAGGCTTTTTACAAGCACAAAACTGAAATGCAGTTTTTTGCAAAAAAGTTCAGTGGTTCAGTAAGAGCAAGCAGAATTTAGAACAACTCAATTTATTTTACTTAATCTTTTTATAACTATGTATCTATACTACCCTATATTTCATTTAGAATTGTAATTTATTTCCATTGAACAGAAGTCTACTTTAGCACGGAAACCATATATGGTTCCATATGGTAATTTTTTATATTTATTCATATTTCTGAATGAACTGGTAAACACAGACTGTCTTAATACACTTGCTTCAGCCTTCAGATTTTTTGTCCTTAGGTTCTGTCAGCTTTCAAATATTATTCTTATTCCTTAATCACATGTCCTGACAGTAGTCTCATTCCCTCCAGTATTCCTCAATGTCCTCTGGGACATTTGCCAGTTTTTGTCATCTGCCCCCATTCTCCTTTGGGAACACTAAAGGAATTAATTTCATTCTTTCCCCAAGCAATGCCTGTCTCTGCTGTTAGCAGTTACCACTGGCATCTTTCATCCACTCAATACACAAAGGTCTCTGTCTCCTTAAGTGATCCCACAGCACTTGGAAATTGAACAAATCTGTAGAGAAATACCTCTCATGCTCTGCATTTTCTTGCTTTAGCATTTTATAAAAAAATTCTTCTAAAAGATGGAATCCCAATACTTCAATTTTTCATGTCCCACCTTATTTTTGTTAGTTCAACAACTTTATACATCTAGGCATGACTGTGCCTCTGTGTGCCAGAGATAAGAATTTTCATTGTTTAGACATGGCTGTTTTGATCCACTACGTATATATGCTATTTCTTCTGTTATTTTCCCACTACTATTTTGCCCCAACATCTTATATGAATCTTACAGAATGAGTTTTAAAGAAGTGTCTTCTGATACCTTATGTACAAAAAAAAAAAAAAAATTAAATCCAGTATCTTATTCCTGAACTTTAATTTCCTAGTAAACACATTTCCATAATGACAGACTTTTTCAATCAACTGATTTAAAATTTCTTGCTCAGTTCTGCATTTGAAAATAAGTTGAAGTTTTACCTTTGACCCACCCTGACAAGAAGAATGAGTTATGAGTTAACTCTTATGAGTTATGCATTGCAGTTCCTTACAGTATGGAATATTGGAAGTCATACCACAACTTTCCAATAAATGCAGTCAAATTCAATATATTCTACAGCTCCTTTCTGCCATTACTACTACCTTTATCAGATCCCACCCATCCTTTTGTTTGTTTGTTTATCTGGCATCTGAGCAGGGTTAAGTAACCTCCACTGTTACCAGTTGCCAGACAAGAGGCCTCTTGCTGTGGTTACCTCTTGAACTTCCTCAGTTAAGTATCTTCAGCTTCCTGAGTTACAAACTCACTACAGCAAAGGCTGCATCACTTACCAGCATATCAGATGCAAAACAAGCCAAAATCTTTAATAAATTGTCCTTGGATTTGTTTACTCTACAGACCCAGCATTTTCTCAAAGGAACAGTGAAAGTTAACTAAAAGATACCAATTCACAACATTTTTCAGGATCAGTACATTCCATGAAAGAGAGCACACTACTGAAACATTAGATACAAATATTTAGCATCTCTGTATCCAAACAAAGTGCAGATTCTGCACTTGGGCTGCTGACAAGCCACATAGTTGAAGGAAGATGTAGAAAGATGACAGCCAAGTACTCAAAGAACCTTTATTCTCCTCACTCTCACCAATACAAGAGCAGCTGTCAGATTTTACTGAACAGGTTACAGACACTAATTTCGATATTACCATTACCATTAACGACAGCCAGCAGAAATACAGATCTCTTTGACTTGGAATGAGCAAGCAAAGCAGCTGAGACTTCCAAAATCCTTCAGTGGAAGAATCCCACTGCAGCCACATCCTGAAGCCCCTGCATCAATGCAGGGTTTGGCACTGGCACCATCCTGCCATGGAATTCTGTCCTGCTCGGCAGAAAGGTGCTTGTCTCTTAAAAGAAACCAGCTAAACTATTAAAGCAAAGCACATACAAAGGAGAAAAGAGATAAAGGGGTCGGAAGAAGATGAAGATTCACTCTAGAGAAGATAGAGCATACAGCATCTAGAAAAGGAGGGAAAACTCTAGAAACATCTGATACCCTCTACAGGACAAATACATGGCATTCCAGGTAGGATAATAAACCAGCCATTCGTGGAAGACCAAAACAATGAACTCTTTAGGGGAAAGCTGCTCCCATACAGGCTGTAGCTTTAACTGAGGCCTCAAAACACGAACACGAACCCGCCACTAAATAACAAATGTTATTAACGAAAGGAAAGACCTGAAGCCCCAAGCAAAAGAATGGAAGGGGCAACCTTCTCCTGTGAGAACAGCACAGGAAGCTGACAGGCAAAACACAAGCGCAGGACGCGGAGGTACCGCTGAAGGAAACGCTCCCCGGAGGTGCCAGGGTGATGCTGCCACACACGGAGGAGGGACCCGCCGCCCGTGCGGGAGCGGGCGCCGGGCGAGCCGCCCATCAACAGCAAAGCCCGCCGGGCCCCGCCGCGGCCCCCCTACCTGGCTGGCTTTGTGGAACTGCTTCTTGAGCCCCGCCACCGACATGGTCCCGCCGCCGCTGCCCCGCGGCCGCCCGGGCCCAGGGCCGCCCGCGCCCGGCAGGTCCCCGCGCCCGGCCCGGCCTCGAGCTGCGCCGCCCGCGCGCCGCCGGCAGCATCGCCCTCCGCGCGCCCGGCCGCCGCCGCCCCATTGGCCGCCGCCCGGCCACATGCAAATGTGGCGGCAACGCCGCCCGCCCATTGGCCGCTCGCCGGGATATGCAAATGAAGCGCTGGGAGACGCCCACGCTGCGCTGTCGCATGGAGACAGCGGCGGGAGCCGGGCGGGGGCTGCGCTGGCCCGGAGGGGGCACGGCGGAGGCGGGGAGCACCCACAGGGCACCCACAAGGCACCCCTGCCGAGGGGAGCACTGCCCGGCATCCACAGGGCACCCCTCCTGCGGGGAGCACCGCCCGGGCACCCACAGGGCACCCACAAGGCACCCCTGCCGAGGGGAGCACTGCCCGGCATCCACAGGGCACCCCTCCTGCGGGGAGCACCGCCCGGGCACCCACAGGGCACCCACAAGGCACCCCTGCCGAGGGGAGCATCACCCGGGCATCCATAGAGCATCCACAGGGCACCCGCCGGTGGGGAGCACAGGGCATCCCTTCCGAGGGGAGCACCGCCCGGCATCCACAGGGCACCCACAGGGCATCCCTGCCGAGGGGAGCATCACCCGGGCATCCATAGAGCATCCACAGGGCACCCGCCGGTGGGGAGCACAGCCCCGGCACCAAAAGGCCAGTCAGCTGCCTGGTTTAATCTGTCTTATTTCTAATAAGGCTGAAAATGTCTCATTATGGGTCTGTCTCATTTCTTGTGGTTCGACGTAGCATCTCTGTCTGAGCTCATTAACCTCAGGTCCATTATTGCAGGTGGTAATTTAATGATAGTTCTTAAAACATGAAGGCTCTTGCAGCAGCCCTGAACTCACCTGGCTGGTGCTGTGCACCAGAAAAAATCCACTTGGTTGTGTGGCTCCATACCTGCAGTGATGCTGCTCAGGGTTCCAAAGGGCACAGGCAGACTAGAAAGAGCTCTGCTGAAAAGATGTTTTAGTTGTTTGGTTGGCTGTTATATGAGGATTTACTGATTATATACTGAAATATGACTGTGTATCAGGAATGTGCTGATATAAATTAGAGATGTGGTTCTGCCTTCATGGTAGAGCAATTCCAAGCGATGCTTAGATTCTGGGGAAGATAAGGTCTGTGATAATGCTGCTTGATCCTGGCTGTAAGGATACTTGGGAGTTATGATTCAGCTAGAACTTATGCAGGGACCTGGGGAGCAGTTCAGAGATAAGCTTTGCTGGCTGCAGCAGGGCTCGCTGTTACTCACTGTCATGCTCACTGCATTTTGATTGGGTTGGGAGAGAAAAACATTTTCAGAGTGTGTTAGAGTTACTTTAGAACAGCAAAGAAGAAAAAATACAAGAACTTTCATACTGGTTGTCACACTGTAATTTGGGAGAAAGGAATCACTGTTCCCATTTCTTAGAAAAAATTATTATACCACTAAGAAACAAAGTGTAAAGAGAAACACATTAATGAGTTTAGGATCTGGCTGTTACTTGACAAAGGACTCTCTGTGGAGGAGAGGCAGAAGAGAAAGCAAAGAGGAGAGCACCAGTCAACATTTGCTCTGGCAAACAAACTCTTAGGTGAAGTCCTCAGGGATTTGGTAATGTTTGAAAGAAACCTGCCATGACCATGTTATCTGGTGCCACCTGTGTCTAGGGAAAGAGCATTTCTGGCCTCTTTACAAGTAAACATGATTACACCACAGACGCCTGATTTCAGCAGTTGTTTCTCCTCCCTAATTGAAACTGGCAGCAAGATGTTAACTGTCAGGGCCAAATTAGTTGTGGCTTAAATGAGTGACATGTTTGTAGACACTTCAGGTGAGGAAATAAGGCCTAAACTAGGATATTTGAGCTCCATAAAAGGAATTAAAGCAAGCTTTTACTGTGCAATGGAATTAGGGAGACAAGGCAGCTTTGGCTAATCTTCGGCTTTGGGAACGGCTGGACCAGAGCAAAGGAAGGAGTTTGAAATAAATCGCTGTGGAGGGAATGAATGGATTATTCCACAGAGTTGCTGTGGGTGTTAGCTGTAAAATTGGATTAGATAAAGAACTTTAGTAAGGCTGCATGTCTACAACTTCTTTTTTTTACAAAAATTCCTTCTTGTAGCCCAAGGATAGCAGCCATGTTGTGTCTGCTGAAGGGGTGCAAGTAGGAAAGGCCCTGTGGAGATTTCACTTCATAGCCTAATTGCTCAGTGATACAGACAAGGTGAAAACCTAATTAATGAGCCAACTTGTGTAGTCCAGGTGGAGGCACCCTGAAAGACACTGGTATTCATTTCAAATACAAGTAAAAGTTATAGCTTGTAGCCAGCAAGACAGCTATTAAAGCCTTTTTTTTCTTTTAATATTTAGGCCTGAAGGAAAAGATAAATTACTGTGCATCAGCTTATGATGCAATACATTTCAACACAAGGTATTAGGAGACTTAGAATATACTCACCTGATCCAGGACAAGAGCACCTACAAACAACAGTGAGCAAGACTCTCAGACATGGTGTGATATCCATTAATGGTCTGTAAGGATTATCTGTATGTAATGACAGTGCAGATTACCTGGTTAGTTTTCATCTTAGTTGTCAAAATTGTGGCAATATGCTGTGGTTTTGGTCACAGGAAGAGGGCATACCTGAAAATCATTGTTTAGAAAACAAGCATTTGGAAAAGACGTTTTCCTCTAGGAAAACGATGCCATTTGAAAGAACAGTTGGCCAACAACCCACTCTACAAGAGCAAACTTGTAGAAAGCCTTCGAAGTAAAGCAGGCTCAGATTCACCTCGTGTGACAATTCTAGAAAAAAGAGAGGATTACTAAACTCAATTGACACTGACTCTTAAGTTTTGACCCAAGCAAATGAAGTAATATAAAACATAGTGTTCCAGAGTGAAATCCAAAGGACTGGAACACTTGGTGAAATTGGTCCCAAATGTCATCCATTTCATTATTTTACAGGCGTCACACAACAAACTTGGGAGCTGACACTGTGAAAGCAATGCAACAGCAAATTACCCCAATAACAAGAACAGAAAAAGATCCTTCTGCAAAATATGCCCAGGATGGTAAAGATATCTCATGTGACTGTTTTAGCAGCCTTTCTATATAGTTACATGAAATAATTATTTATAATTAAACAAAAAGAATTGGTCACACAAAGATGTGTTCAAGAGCAGGAGCAGGCCAACACTACATTTTTGTTTCTAGAACACAACCAAGCAATTCTGCAGATCAGCACATTCTGCACAGATCAACTGGCTCAGGTATTTCTGAAAGGGCTTTACATTGCAGTATACATTTCATAAGAAATCATGAGAAACGGAAAAGAACAGACAGTTTTCCCTCCACAGCCAGCACTGGCCAGCACTTGGAAAGCTCCTCACTCCAAAGGGACACTGCTGGCAGTTAGAGCAGGAATATGTGACCCTGGGGCCAGCAGACACTCTGGCTAACCTACTGCAGTTGTTTAGGATGCTCATGTTTGCTCCCCAGATCTTCTAACTAAATGTAGCTAGTGAATTATTTTTGGCATATGTGACTGTTCTTCTCAAGCTGACTTTCCATATGTGTTGCTTTACCATTATGCAGATCTTTGCTTTTCTTGTCTCCTTCCTGTGTTTGTATTCCACACGCTTCTCCGTGATACTGCACATACCTTCTGTCCTCACTTTGCTAAACCTCTGGCTGCTGTTCTGCAAGTGTCAATAACAAAACAAAAGTTTGTTAGGTCTTATGCCATTAATAAAGATGGTTCTAATTACGTGTTTCTTTTAAAAAGACATATAAACAATTCAGGTGAATTCAAAAATCTAGACAGAATTTTTTTAAAGTTACATATCTGTACAGTCTGTACTATAAGTAGATACTCTAATTTTAAACTAACAAACGTCTTTTTTTTTTTTTTTTTTTTGTGTATGTAGCTCTGTCATTCAGAAGTTTCTAAAAATTAGCAGTCCTAATCTTGCAAACCATGTGGATGGACTCCTGGACAGCTCCAGCTTGGAGATCTTGTAACTTTTAGGTGCCTATGTTGTTCCTGGTATCACTAAAACAAAACAGGTTTTGTAATTAACATATACCTGCGTGCTCAGTGCTCTCAGACAACACCAGGCTGCTCAACAAAAATTAGTTATATGTGTAAATTGAAATAAAGATGTGACTGTCCAAAGTTACTCCACAGTGGAGACAAACCTGAAAATACTGGAGTATTACTAATCCAGGATACACAGAGCATTTTTATTTCCTCCTCAATTGCAGTTTTCAACTTGACAAAGCACTGGAAAAAACCTGTAAGATGTTTCCTTTTGAATATGTCCATTGCCCTAAATGGAAACATTTCCATTTTCTGACCAAATCGGAAAAAAACATCACTTAAACTTCAAATCTCACTGTAGTCAGTGCAGCAGCTTTACTTCCCACGAGCAGCACGAGCAGCTCCTCTGGCTGCCTGATCCCTCTGTGGAAGTGTTGCCTGCAGCCCCCAGGGCAGATCCCTGCGTGGGGCTGCTCTGCAGCAGCTCTGGAGCCATGGAACCGAGAGCCAGGGTCCAGGGGGAGCTGCTTCAGGGAGGTACAGCAAGGTAACAAATCCACCAGGAAAGGCTGGGTTGGGAAAAAAAACCCGTTTTTTTCTATTGGAAAATACCAAAAATAAATATGTGGCCATTTCTGAACTGAAATTTCTTCACCTCTTTTCTGGGGAAGGAGAAGCAACCTGTTGTAAAACCTATTTGATTTAAGAGAAAAATGAATGTTGATGGTATCATCAATAAGCAGAGAAGGAACATCTCTCTTTGAGGTGGCCTTTTTAGAGTAGCTATGATCCTTCTTATTAAAGAGTAAGGCAAAATAAACTTTGGATGAGTCATTGTAATAATGTGGAGAAATGTTGCTTTGATTTAAACAGATCACACCTGAGTTCTCTGTGCTGCTGATTCGCAGGTGACAAAATAAAGGTACTGATTTTCTGCATACAGCTGCCTGTGTTCATCATAAAATGCTGAGACTCTCATGACTGAAAATGCCAGCACAAAATATGAAGTTGAAATGTTGCTAGAAGAGTAGCACTAGCTTCAGAAAGGTGTGAAGGATATTCATAGCAATGTTAAAATTACTGTATCATAAACTATGGTATCATTCTGATTCAAAGCAGAATGCTGTACCATGCTGGTGTAAGCTGGATCACATTTGGTGTCTGAAATCCCATCTAGAATTTCATGTCACTGTTATTCAGGTACAGAACAAAGGTTTAAGTAACATCTTAGTAAGTCTTGATCTGTATAATGATGTTTTTCAGTGGGAAAAGGCCACACTGAAGAACAGCACACACTGCCTTGACTTGCTTAGAGAATGCAATGCACAAGCTTTTAAAAATCATTATTTATTCAGCTTTATCTGAGAAAAAAAAAAATCATCAATAAATCTGAGTAAAAATCTGCAAGGACACAGATTGCCTGTAGTGATAAGAGACAAATAGTAAAAAATCCAGTAGTTTATCTTCTCCACGTGTAAGTAGATGCTTAATTCTATTTTAACTTGCTTTATATTGCAGAACAGAAAATTTTATCAACTCTGTGACACAGAGTCCTTATATAATACACAATGTGGACATTTCAGAGTTGGACTGATTTGTAAAAGCAATTTGAATATCAGTAAGTATCTTGTAGCAAGTTTGTGAATATTCAGGCATACCTGAATTTAACAAAACTTCTACAACATAGATGTTGTTTTGCTTTCAGTGTAATTTAATAGGTCTTTTGGGATCTGCCATGTTTGAACATCTGGGAAACATCACATGTTGTCTGTTGATCAATGAGGCAACAGGAAAGGCTTGATGTGACACAGATGTTAAATATGGCAATACTCCATAGACCAACTGGATCACAAATGGCAATGATCAGACTTTGAAAAATCTGATTAAGATTCATTGACTGGATAAAATTCAACTGGGTTTTTCTTCTCCTCCGATTTCCTAACTGTTCTTATAACAGTATTTAGTGGGTATTATTGTGGTCAATGAATTATTGCAAACTGGCTTATTTGAAGGAACAAAACGAGGTAACTGAAGACAAGGACTTTTACTATCAAATACTTTACAGGAAGATGGATATAACTTGCCAGATCCCTGCTGTCTCATCATGAAGATTAATGTCTACTGCTGGATAACTCTGCCACTTCTAGTAAAACAAAGAATATATAAAGCAAATTTATAGCATTAGTTTAAGCCTCAGTTAATTGACTAACTGCCACTATAGTAAGAAACCTTTTTCTCTCTCATATGCAAAAGAGAAATTGTGTATACGAATTTCTTTAACTGTTACCCAGGAATGCCACCTCCTGGCTACACATAGCAACGCCCTTTGAGAGGGAGAGGGGGAAAAAAGCAGCTTTCATTCTGTAGTTTCCATAAATCCATTTCAATTAAATATATAAATATAAAAATGTGTGAAACACAGGCATGCCTCCTGCCAGACTTCCTATCTTGCTCGTTGCAATGTAAAGGTACTCAGATATTTACTTTTCTAAAGAAATGGTGTGGTTTAAAATAATAAACACACCTGACACTGACTTTCTGTAGAAACCTTAAAGCTGTTATATTTAAAGGTAGCAGCTGAATCAATATCACAAATGAAAATCTGACCTTACTGAAGCTGACAGGACTTTTGCCACTGACTTCAGTGGGGTCTAAACTTTCAGCCTGTATTTTTTGAAAGTTGCTCTTATGAGCTGGGTTCAAATTGTCAGAAGTTTTGAAGGAAACCAGACATATCTTCTGCAATTCAGTGGGCACTGAATTATCAAGGGGAAACTGGTTGTGCAAAACAATGATGGTAAAGGTTTTCAGAGTCAGAGATCTCTCCTTCCCTATGATCAGACCAGATTAAATGTTGCTTTTATTCCTCGAACTTGTCCAAAACCAGACTTGTTTGGTGTTGCTAGTACAATAATATATTCCTTGAAGCAATCATATTATCGTGCTGCAATGGACTCCCAAATCAAAGCAGAATTCTGTTCTGGCTGCTAGGATGATACACAGACAGTAGGACAAACAAGCCAGGGAATTTCTCTCACCTGGAAAGCAAATAAAAGCATTTCTCCAGTGCATGAAGGAGACTATTTGGGCAGACAGCAAATGAAAGCCCCTGCAATTACAGATTGCTTTAACTCCACTGCATTTCACTTCTGCCTTTCTTTTTTAACCTGAATATTACAGCTGTGTGATCTCTTGCAGACTTAAATTCTCAAGTTCATAGGTAAAAATAATTTCAGTGAGCCCAATCCTACACTTAGATATTTCAGAAGGAAATAGGTTCTTTTTGGTTCTGCCCATCAGTTTCTTTACTGTATCAAGTGTAACGTGGCAGAAATGGAAATGCAAGCTGCCAAATCACTTACCCTTAATGGGGACATTGGACTGCTTTTAATTTGCCAAATCTGTGATTCTAATTTTTTAATGTTGTCAGATGGGCAGTAATTTCAAGAATTCAGTAGAACAGCACCTATTGGAAGAAGTTAAAAATAGTGAATGTTTTGTCTTAATAAAGGATACCTGACATGTTGGATAAACATTTTTGTTACCATGAAAAAGTTTCTATCTAAATACAGAAGATACAGGATGGAAATTATGAATTTTATTCTTTTTCCTTTTTAAAGTTATATTAATTGTAATGAGTTTTGATAGGCTGCAGATGTGTGGTTCTTCTATAATAAATAAAAATAACATGAAGCTTTTTCAATTTTTTAATCCCTTCTTTGGAGGAAGAAAACAAAAGAGATTAAATTGAGATTAAGCTGTATCTCTGCTGTTCCCACAGTGCCATACTTTCTTGTCTTTCCTGATGTGTCACTTTGAAACTATGACCCAGGCAGTGGAATGTGGAAAGCAGGTACCCACTTACTCAATCCATCTTTACAAATGTCCACAGAGTTTGCTATTTCTCTCAGCTGCCTTCTGAGAAAGCTGTAAGAAGCCATTTATAATTTTGACATGTATACTAAATTTTGACAAATATAATAAGTAATGGAAAGCACATTTGTGAATCCTGTTTGGTTTTGGTTTTTTTTTCTTTAAACTTTGACATAAAACATTACAGGGCTTCTAAGATTCTTACAGTACCATGCTTTTTCTTTAATGGGGGTGATTATGATCAGGGTGCCAAAGAAATGATAGCCTGTGCTGGGTGACTTTGTGGGGTTTTTTAAGAGGAAGGCAGGGTTGAGGAGACAAGTGCTCAAGAGAAAAAGAGAAAAGTGTTCCAGCATGAAACTGTTCCAACAATTTGCTCCAATACTAGCGATACTATCTCCTATCTATAGATGGCAGTGATCTCCCACTGCCTGCTTCAGGAGGAAAGGGAATGGTGGTGGTGAAATCCTGAAATTAAAAACCACTGTGCTGAACAGATGTGGGGAAGAGAAGTCATAAGTTATGGGAAAGTATATGCCTTACTGCCTATTGATTTCTGTACCAAAGGATTTTAACAACAAATTCCAGAATATTGTGTTTTGAAATTTATCTATGATTAACACCCTTTGTTGGCTTTCTGGACTTCTTGTATGCACCCTAGACACATTTCATTATTTTAAACATGTTTATTCAAATAATACCTGCTGTTTTCCTTCCAAACCCCTCTGGGTACTTAGCTACCTCCTTCATCAGTTGTTCAGCAAGTCTATTACCCTTTTAATTTTTAGCTGTTTTTCTCTTGACACTTGCATTAGTTTTCACTTTCATTCAAATAAAATGCAGTAAACAGTGTGTAAGTCTCTCTGGATATACTTCAGTGAAGGGTGTGATGTGAAGCTCACTGAAAACAAAGAGTTTTTATTAATTTCAGTAGGCTTATGATCTTGCTTCACAAAATCTACCAACCTTGGTGACCAGCAGAGAGAATCTTCAAAATACAACATAAAGTCACTATTTTCAGTTGTGGATTTTTATCTTACAGTTCTGCCTGAAAAATTTCAAAATATAATACTTTTCATAAAGATCAGACTATAAAAACTACATTTTTGAAGTTCTATTCCAAGTGTCACATGGGCTTCTAGCATCAGATTTTAAATGGAATCTAGACACACAAATGCAGATGAGGAGCCTAAGAGGATTTCAAACACCATCTAAATAGCATTTTAAAATCTGCTTCTGAAGTTTATAAATATCAAGGAGATTCTGGGTATTGTGGGGCTGAAGATGCCTCCAATGTATGTATATGCAAAGTGGACACAGAGAAGTACCTAAGCCAGTTATTTCTTATGAGCCATTTTTTTTTAGTAGAAAGGGAATAACTGCAAAGAGGAAAAAAACCCCACAAAATATTAATCTGCTTCTAAGGCAGCGCAGCCTAGTGTAAATAGAATGAGCATTAGATACCTCAGAGTGACTTTGAGACATTCCTCAGCAAATCATGAGCAGCTTCAGCTCCTTCCATTTAACCCTAAGTCTCATTCCTTGCTGCTGAGAGAGGTTTTGCAATATCAGCACAGCTCATCTGCAGCCACTGCTGTTTCACTGCAGTCGAGCAGAGGCTTGTCATTAGTATGACCAGTGGCAATTTTGACCTCTAGTGCAGAAAGCCAGCATAAATTACTGTGCATTGCCTAAATCCTTTTTGGAAAGCTTAGCTTCGAGTTTTGTCCTTCTGCATAGGAATGTATCACATCCAATATGCTCTGGAATAAAAAGGACACACATTCTCCATCCCAGTGGCAGGCTTTTCACACTTTCCAGTAGAAAGACAAAACCATCTACATGGCATGACTGCATTAAAGCTTTCTATACATGAATCCTACATTTTCTCCTCTGAGTTCTGTCACCTCTTTCTTGCCATGCCAAATGGCTTTTCCTCTTCTTTACTGACCACACTCTTCTGTTCTTTGAAAAGTAGCAGTAGCTTCTCTAACTGATCTGTCATATTGCTAAACCTGCAGTTCTAAAATTGAATTTGTTTTTTTATTGAGTGAATGGTTAATCTTTATATTCCATTGTCAGAAAAATAATCCATTAATCTGTTCCCAGTATGTAGTTTCATAATATGCACTCTCAAAAAAAAAAGTTAAAAAAAAAAAGAAAAAAAAAAGGGGCAACTAAGGAATTGTGTATGGCCTTATTGCCTATTATTTACAGATCCACACATGTCTATATTCAGACTTGCCTTTTCCCTCACACCACTGGCTGGCAGGGCACAGTACAGAAAATTAATTTTCCTAACCTGCTTATATTGTTGTCCCTCCAAAAAAGACTGTTGTGAGATAGTAAATAAAACCTAGGTTTAATATCTCCACTCATGCTCTAAATGCACACAGTAAGATTCCTTTCTTTGGGAGTTTCCTTTGGTCACTTCACAAAAATGTCAACATTGGAATTCTGCAAAAAAACCTCATTCACTAAGCTGTTGGCTCAGTTTGCTTTATATACACTTCCAAGAATATTTGCAGTTTGAACCCAAAGTGTGCAGATCTCAGTGTAATTCTCCCATAGCTTCCAGTGACACTTGCAGTGTTTCTGCCTACCCTTCCTCCCTTCTGCTTCTTCCCATCCTCATTCTTTTGCTCCCTCTCTTCATCTTTCTAATTCATTCCACATGCCCTTGAATATGTACCATGCAAGCTGCTGTTTTGCATTCAACATTTGTTTATCCTGGGACTTATCACAGTATCTGAGAATCTCATAACTTTCACAGATTTTTATCCTCTTGAAGCCTTTGTGAAACAAGGAAGTGTGTGTCAATTTACAGGTGGGGAGTGGTCACACTGCAGATTAAGTGAGGTGCTCAGAGCCCTGCTTAGCCGTGGGAGCTCTGTTCAAGCATTTCTTGGCTCCTGATGTGCTGTAGAGATTGAACATTCCTGTCGAACTACATCTCCTGCAGTGCACCACAGCCTCCTTTCAAAGTGAGGACAGGCCATCACTCCAGCGTTTTTGGCTTCTGGGAGATACAAATTGGATGGGGAGTCTCTTCTTACATTAGAACAGGGACGTGAGACACAAATTCAGAAATTTCAGAAAATCCCATTGCAACTTTTCAAAATAAAAACTAATGGACGGATAGAAAAGAGAATGTGTGTGGGAATGGGTTCAAGAGTCTGACCTACATTTCCATTCCCCCAAAAGAAACCAAAGCATCCCCAAAAAAACCAAAAAAGAACATGCAAAGCAGATACTTTACTCATAAACAGTTAATGATTTAAAAATGCTGGCTTCTGAAGAAAATACTGTAATGGCCCTAGTTGTATCATAGACTGGAAGAAAAGCACATATCTAAGATTTCATTAGAGTTATCTTGTCTTTCTCATTTCAGAGTATCTGCTGTAGATGTAGCCAGAATTCTTTTTGCAATAAAATTCACCTACCTGTACATCCAGACAGTAAGTCTCTTAATGCTGGTTCTAAATTAATTTTTTTGAGTTGTCAAAACATAGGACTGTGTATCCATGTTTTCCAGCTCAAAGGGGAAGCTTCCAAAGCAGTGAAAGGAAGGCTCACATAAGGACTGAGGCTGGCAACATGTGAAATTTGGGTGCCAGGTTATTAAGTATTCTGATTTAGCCACGATGTGAAACTCCACAGTGAGCTCTAAAATAGCTTTGCTGATACCGAGGTAGTGACCTCTGAGGCTTTCATGTGACTGTGCTGCCAATGGCTTGTCTGGTCCACCAGGGTGCCACTTTCCTTTGATTTAACTTTGAGTCTGAGGAATTTTTTTTCTGTAGTAAGAAAATCCTATTTCAAATTCATTATTGGAGCTGGCCCCAGTGGATAAATCCTAGTAACTAGATATTTATTTTCCATGGATATATGTACTGACTTTAAAACAAGCCTCATGCAGATAGATGTCTGGTTTTCCTTATTAATTAAGGGAGTTGGGGAAGGGAAGAAAAAGGGGAATATATAATAGCTCACTTACCTGAGAAAAGCTGTGCAGCTGGGTGTGATCTGTTGTATAATTCAAAAAATATGCATCTAATCAATTGTTCTTTCTTGGAACCTAAAAAAAAATTGGTTTATAGCAAATGTTGTCATACAAACTTGGTGATAAAATAAACATTCTGATTACTTCTGCACTTTTCTGCAGACCAAATACAGTCACTATAAATGAAGTTAAAAAAAATAAAAAGAAAGAACAGAAAAGTAACAAATTAATTGTTTGTGTAAAACTACTCTGGGTGTGAGCCCATATCTCCTATTCTTGGGATCCAAACTGCTTTGCCTAGTGAAAATGTTTCAAAACTGACATGCAGAAAGAGCCTGCATTCTGCTGCAAGCATAACTTCCACTGAACTGTGTAAAAATAAGGCAAGATACAATGTCAACACTAAGAAGAAAGGTTAAGTTACAGTCCTTGTAAATTTGATGGGTACTGCGTAAGAAAGCCTTTTTCCAGTAAATCAGTTTAGAGATTTTTTCTGTTCAGTATTAAAAACATTTCAGCAAAATCAAAAGTTTCTAGATCTATCAGAGAACTGTGAAAGTAGCATTTCTACAGGCTACAAAAGATATTTTAAATCTTATCTGAAATCTCATCAGGGGACTTATTCTGCCAGCTGAAATTTTGCAGAAATTGGCTCTATCGCCTCTATGCCCAACTACCTAAAGTCACCCACAAAACCAGAGATGAATTTTAGTCTGTGCTCAGTGTTTTATGCAAGAGAGACAGTAAGGAGAGCAGTGTCACCTCCACCCTCCCAGCAATTCCAGCTGCTGACTGCACAGTCGGATACTGTGCAAGGAGCTCAGCCCAGGTAGTTTCAAGAAGTGTGCTTCATGCTAAGCACTAACAAAAATAACGAGTATTAGCTGTTCATACCCTGAATATAACACAAAGGCTATTGCACCTTACTGGATTTTTCTCCAAAACTTCCTCAAAAATTACCTTGTGCACAAAGGAAATCAGCAATGCAGTCGGTGTGCAAAGGCTGGGAGTCTCCCACACCGAGCTAGGCTTGAGATGATGCCAGTTACTGCCATGATGGGGTTTTTCCTTTTATTTTCACTCTCTGAGTAATCCTCTTTCTCACATTTTTGTTAATCTATTTTTTGGCTCATATTTTCAGATACATAAATACATGGAAGCATTTTACAGGAGTTCCAAAGCTTCTTGAGAAGTGACTGACATTTCTAACTCTTGGAGTATGTGCACTTAATTGAAAAGTTCTCCCCTCAATATATTTTCTCTAAACAATGGAAAAAAATATCTATGTTAAACAGAACCCCATCCAGGTATGTGTGTAAACTTGAGAGAAGAATGCAAAGGAGTTATTTATAAAAAGATAATATTAAGTATTATTTATTTAGTGCCAACTATATTCTTGGTTCTTATCTGTTCTTACAAGCAGCATTCTGTTCATATATGGAAGATGCAATTTGAAGCCACAGCATCTGAGCTACAGTAATTTTGATATAATGGCAATGAAAAGATGCCAGCAAAGTACCTTTTATGTGTGAGTTAAACTTAGCTTTGGTTGACAGTGTGCCCACTGCAAAACATACACAATACCTATAGGAATGATAAACAGAACTTTCTCCAAAGAAAGATTTTGTTCCCTTCTGTTGTAACTTAGTTATTAATTTAGTGTATAATTTAATCTATCAATTCCTTATCTATAAAAGGGATGCATCAGGACTTCTCTGAGTCTTGTCCAGACATATTTCAATGTCTTGTGAGAGGAGCTACCCTGCTACAGGTGTTGCTCCACCCCTGCTACTCCACAGCCCTAGTCAAGACTGGGGGCTCAAACTGTAACTGTTACATCCAATATAATATGAAACATTAATTTTATTATGGTAGCTGCAGGCATTAAGACTTTAAACAAGGAATAAAAAAATACTACTGTTTGACATATAAAGAATATAAAGGAAAGAGTTCTGGAAATGCTTTAAAATACCTTGGTAATATTTTCTGAAGCTCTAGACATATTTACTATGATCACATCTCTCTTTAAGTCTTGTAAGCTAACACCATCTTATTAACTTTTAATATATGAAAAATATGCACTATAGGAAATGTAATGTTACTAATGAGGTAAAGATCTCCCCCCTCACTGTTATTTCCTGTCCATCTCCGTGGTAAGTAACCATGGATCTTTGTATATGGACATGTACAAGATAAGTGAAATAGCTGCTTACCCATCTCCAGTCCCAGTGGACCTCGATTAGCCAGTGAAAAGGCAGAGGCCACATCAAACCAACGCTCTACAGAACAAACCCAAAGAAGTGCATTAAGATTCTGCCCTTGTAATGCCAGCTAGTGAGATTTTCACACATGGGGAATACTGAATAGGACCTTCTAAAGCTAAAAGATCCTGCAATCACATTTTGTCCCATCAACTAGTAGTTCCCACTAAGATAAATACAGAGAAATCTGCAGTAAGAACACAGAGAAATACTCCCAGAACTTTTAAATCACAGCAATATTCCCCTTGTTAAAAAGCAGATGAAATGTATTTGCTTGTTAAACACTGCATTCATAAAAGAAAACTTTTTTTTGCTGAGGATTGTACACAGATTTCAAGTACTTTTCTGCAAGCCAAATACAGACATAATTTTTTTTTCTGATATAAAAGGCAACCCTTCTGCATCCTAATCAAAAGTTAGACAGCCAGATCCCAAATGATACTAAAAAAAGGTCACATTAAATTTCTAAGGGTCATTATTAAAAACATGTGGAATGTTCTCTCCAGTACCTTTGGAATTTAACTGCACACTGTCTGGACACTCAGAGTACTCCTCTTAGGCAAGGAAAAAAAGATGCTGATGTTAGAGGCCACACTGAAAGCACACCCTTGCTTCCCCCTGCCCATCCTCTTGTCCCCAGACTTCCCCACCCCTCTGGCCAAACCCTAAAGACAATCAGCACAAGAAATAGCATTATTATGGAGGAGTGCCTGAAAGTACTGTTAAGACCACATCTTCTCAAGAGTAAGAAGAAAAACTCAAGAAAAAGCAGTTTAACTGACTGGTCCAAATTTAAACAAAACCCACCGAAAGCAGCAAAGCAGGCTCTGAATTAAAGCCAATTCCCGTGAACTTTAGGTCAACCAATGGCTAACAGCAGCTCCACAGGGATTAGAAGCTCTGCCTGCTACTAAACTGAGCAACCCTAAAAGTAAACTCACTCAGCCCTTGAAGCCATGCTGAACATCTACTGGAGCATGACTCAAATCAATCCATAGAATTCCTGTAGAATTTGATTTAAAGGGGTTATTCAGATCTCCCTGATACCTCCTCCTGTTCCAACTTTTCTGGAAAAGCTGATTCAATACAAAACTTGCAGCACTTCCACGAGCTTTAGATTTCCTGACCTCCAGCGAGTGGGAGGCTTATTGCAGTTTCCCTGGAAGTCTAAAAACACATCCGTTTTTGGAATGACACATTGAGCATTTTGTCACTATGCAAAGTGCAGTGATGTCTGTGCTGAAATTTAGTTTCCATAAATGAAATAACATCTGGTAAGAGCCAAGAATATCACAGGATGTCCATCCATGCAATGTTACAGCATCCTTGCTCTGATTTACTAATACTTACTTTCCTAAGATTAGCCTGTTGGAGTTTATTTATAAGCTCTAGTATACCTGCTCATAATTTATTTAAAAACCATTCCAATAATTTATTTTATAAATCAATTAGCTTCTACTGATTTCCTTCCAATTTACAATGAAATATCTTCTGCCTGTTGTTATTCTGATTATTTAAGTTTGGTAAATGTCCTTTAAATCTAGTTCTTATGCTTTAGGATGATGCCCTGAAATCATTTTTCAATAACAAATTTGTTATAAAATTCCCCTGAAAAGTTTAGTAAAAGGACAATGAGAAATCAATTAGGGCCATGTTGATGAATTAGGAATTATTATTATCTTAGCTTTGCTTTGAAACAAACAGAAAGAATATGCAACCAAAGAGATGAAAATACCATCCATAAGGAATACAATTTTAAAAGGTAGAACTAGCACCAGTGTACAGACTGTTCTGTGAAATCATATTTCTGAGCTGAAGGAAACTCACTGGGATCTGGGTCACTGTGTTAGAAAGAACTGCGTTAGCAAAAGAAAAATTATGGTCTTTCTAATTTAGTATGCTAGACAACTAGAGGAACTTGATTTCAACAAAATGTTTCTGATATTATATAGCATGGAGTTATGCATACTGCAGCTAAAACCAAGTTAAAACCAAAATTAAAAGGGGAGAAATGTAAATCTGTCCTCTATGCCCTACTTCTTCTGCCTATGTACCACACAGTGGGAATTCTGCAAGGACATAATATACAAAATGTATATATCTAGGCTCTGCAAGAGCACTACATTGAAACAATACATTTAAAAAGTACAAATCAAATTTGCTTTTAATCTCCCTTTAGGTTTCTTATTTAAAAAAGAGGAAAAATTGAAGACTTCAAAAATTAATGTAATGACATCTTAGAGAAAAATTAGCTTACTATAAAAGACTCACTCAAACTTTAAAATATATAGCTAAAAGTCCTGAAATATTTTATGGCTTACCACCTAACATAAAACAACAACACAGAAAAACAACAACAAACACACTCTGCTACCTTAACAACCAAATCTGTTCATGTAAAGTAAACCCATGCAATGAGTGCTACACTGGATTAATAGACATGAAAATCAACAAGTTCCCTCTTCTAGGCAAGAATTCCTTGTAGCTCCATGCTAAAATCTATTGCAAAGAAATTAATACTCCCATAAGAAACTTCAGATGGCATAACAGTAGCATTGCAAGGACATTTGAAATAGGCTGGAATGGAAATTTATTCCCAATGAGTAATACTGGGTATTCCTACTGCATGGAAGGCTTTGACTTGGATTACCTTGTATTTGGAGTATGTTTTACCTTGCAAGCCTCTGATCTCACAGTGAATGATTACAAGCATTCGTAAGTGTTCAGGGTGATGTGAAATTTAACTCATTGTGTAGTTGGGGGATATGATCTATATCTTACCACTAAAGGGATTGAGACAGACTGGTTAAAGGGTTTCAACTAGAAAATTGTTCAGAAATGGGTACTGAACATCTCTCTCAGGTTCCACAGCCGTGCCTTAGCCAGATGCTTTGTCCCTACTTGGTGTTCAGACCACATCTCATGGACAGAGTGTCACAGTACTGTTTTGTCTGGAGTTTCACCCTAAATACATGTGAAATTACAGGTAAAATTCTCACTCTTTGAGTCTGCAGAGATTTTGTAAGGCATCTTGCCTCAAAATTCCTTTCACTGATATTTAAACTTTTTTTATCTTTTCCCTAGAGGGAAGACAATCCTACTTCAATATAAATTGCTACACAGGAGAAAAGCAATAATTTCTCTTTCTCTCTGCTTGAAATCACCTCTGCTTGGATATTCAGATACAACTGCTATATACTTACAGGCCTAAATAAAACTACTGATATATTTCAAACAAACTGGTAAAATTATTTTAATGTTGCTTGTATAGACACGAAAATCAGATGCACATGTAGTTCTGCTCACTACAGGTGAAAGATTGCAGATGGGTGTATGTTTTAAAGCACCCTGAGATTATAAAAAAAAACTAACAAAGATTCAGCTCTCACTAGATCAAGTCTGTGACCAACAGGGTGAAACTGAAGGTATTCAACTTCTGCAAAGCTGCAAGGACACAATCACCAATGAACAATCTGGTCCACCTTGGGCAGCTGGGAATTCTGTAGTAGCCCTCACCAGGGCCAGCATTTTTTTATGATTTCTCTTTTCTTTGGTAAGGTCCTCAAAACCTTACATATTTCAATATAAACCCAGTCCCTTCTCATCATCTGACTTCTGAATCAGCCCCTCAAAGAACACTGCATTGGCAGTAGGTACTGTGCACAGAATAATCTTTGTTCTCTGCCATATGCCCCATGTGGTATTTTAAAAAATGACTGATTGCTGCATGATTGCTGTTTTCCCCTGTAGCTCTTGGGCTATATATCTTCAGGTGTGTTAAGGTACCCATGGTACAATGCCAGACTAAAATTTGCCTTAAACAAACTCCCAATAGCTCTGATATCACTTTTAATTTATATTATAATTTCTAAATTCTAGTTGTTCCCTTGTGACCTTTTCTTTTTTTTTTTTTTTTTTTCCCACAAGCACATCTGGAGCTGAGAAGCAGTTCTGTGCAGGAAGAGCCATGTGTATTAAATGACACCCTTCTGTGGGACTTGTGTCTCAGTGCAATCTGGCCTCTTTCACCTGAGTGGCCAGTGGTGTCCCACAGGTTCTGGGCAGTTCTTACTGTTTTACCTAAAGCAAAAAATTCCTGGGAATGTCCACAAATCTGAACCGGCATCTGTTCTTTTCCTGTTGTTTCTTCTTTGAAAATATAAACAGAATGTTAATTACCTTGCCGTGATTTTATCCTGCTGCTCAGTTTGTTTCCTTTTAACTTCTGAATCTATTACCACCTGCCAATTTGTCTAATCCTCTATTCTGGCAGATGTAAGGTTTTAGCAGAGATTACTGCAATGATCCTGAAGGAAAATGAGCCATATTCCACTAGGTCAACAAGACTCAGAAAGACAAATCTGTTACAAACATTACTTCATCATTTGCAAGAACTGGAATCTACACACAGAAACTTATTTCATCATTTTGTTCATGGATGTAGTCAGAGGAGCTTGATGATCTCTCCCATGAAAGAAAGTCACAAGATTTGTGCCTCCAATACTTTCAGTGGCCTTTTCATTTTTGTCATGTTTTGTTCTTAGATGAATAATAAAATAAAACTTTAAATAATTGGAGATTCTTCACGAGTTCTCAGCACACACAGAAGAAAGCTGAATCAGCGTTTTCACACGTGCTTAACTCCATAATTATGTGCTGTGCTAAATTAGAGAGCTGTGCTCAGGTTTCATATTACAAGGATTACTTTAATTCTATACAGGAAAAAAAGAATATTTTACACTATATTTTAATAAATAATTAATATTAACCTGCATCTATTAAATAAAGGTTCAAACTTGCACAGTTGCCGTAAGCTCCCACTGGATGGTGTTTATCGACTTGCAAAATCAGGACCTGGTACAATGGTATTTGGAGAGAACTTCTGTTTCATACTGTGCCAGTTCAATATTGCTAACTACAGGTGTTTAAAAAGCTTAAAGTGGTCCATCAAATATCAAAAGATTAGGTTATGCTTGCCAAATCTTCAAAAAATAAATAAATAAATTTTGGGCTCTGCTTATTTGCCTTCTGGTTTTTGATACTCCAGGGTTCAGCTGGCTCATGTTTTCATGTTTTATCTCTAACCATAACGGCGAGAACTCTTTTTTGATGGAAGCTAAAGTTTGCATCTACTCACTAGCCTGCAGGAGCAGACTTTAGGAAAACATCAAATATCATTAACGCTCATGGGAAAATCGTGAAAATGGGCTATGCTGGTTGATAACTTACTAATTTACAAATTTCAGTAATAGGCATTGGTGCTTTGAACTACTGATGTGAATTAGCCAGGTTCTACAACTTACTTAATAGTCTGTGTTCCTTGTGGCATTGAAATTACTGTGGCTTAGAAACCTACTCTACAACTGAACACAGCGCTGCTTGCCATGTGAATCTGGAATACATTTGCTCGTAGAGCAGTGGGGGGTTTACATTGAATGCTGGAATGAAACACTATTGTAAGAGTAGATGGAGTATCTTTAGACTAGTTACTCGAATTGTTTTGATAATGAAACTGCTGGTTTCCCCTCCTTTTATCGCTCTTTGCCTTCAACAAGAAGCTCCACAAGGTGCAATTTCATCCTGTGGATTTTCATTGTTTGCTATTTGATGGATGAGATGTAGTCAGAGGTGTTTTGTGAGCCATTTTCAGGATGGAACCTGAACATCTACATCTTTTGGTCTGTCTTAAATACAGGAGGTACTGAAACAAGTGAATTGGTGTAGATTTTTTGGAGGAATGAATAACTGAGTAGACAAGAACTAATACACACTTGGGCTCTGTTGCTGATGTATCACAACACTGTTCCAGTACTGAACTTCTCCAAAGAATTAAGATTGCAATTTGAAGGCTCATTCCCTTGTCATCTTTGCACCTGCCTAGATGAATTGCCTCAAGAACTGAAAACAAATACAAAGATCTAAAAATTTCTGACCCATTTTTTACCCTATGTGCTGTGACAAGAGTAACTGAGTTCTTTTCTTTCATAAACGATTTAGGGTTTTAACTGGCTGTTGGGTGACACAGAAAATATAAATCTCATTCTATACCTCATACCTTACAACCTATGAATCTGTCAGTTCAAATGAGACAGCCATGGTAATCACAAAACAAAATCAGCTGAGAATGAAGGGGAAACCTTTTTCTCACTATCTTTTAAAAATCTCTTGTGTTGCTGACTAGGTATAATAAGTAGAGAAGAACTACACATAAATCCACCTAATTCAGACGTGGTGCTTTTATAAATTTAACTAATAATAACAAAAAGCATTTCAAATTATGAGTTAATTAAATGTCTAGATACTCTCTTTACTGTTGCATTCATTTTTACCCAATTTTAGGATTAACAAACTGCCATGCTTAAAATTACAGTTGAGGTATCAAATCATTATTTATGTACCTCATACTGTGACAGTGCTTTGTGAAGCAGTCTCAGTATATATTTCTCTACTGATAGGTGTAGCATATTTGTTTCTAATGGTCTGTAATTACTATTAGCAGCTGAATAAGCAGAAAACATCACTCACCTAATAACATGCAAATATTTAGTATTTTAAATATTAAGCCTTCTAAGTATCAGTGACTGAAAACCCTGGTACATTCAGATCATGCAGAATTATTTCACTGAGGAACAAATAACCTTGCCTTCAATTCACCTAATTGCCTCTGCTGGACTCCCTGGCTTTGCAGCCAGACATCCTTAGCAAAATGTGCCATGGTCCATCACTGCAATCACACTGGAACTTCTGTTAATATCCACCATCATTTGTTGCTTATTTTATACTATCCATGCTAATACAATGATGAGTAATTTTATATGAATATTGAATTAGTAAGATTTATGCTTCCTTACACTATTACAAAATCCACATTTGTTCTTTGTAAGAAAGTAGGACACTTTAGAATACTTCTGTTTGCATGAAGTCAGCAGTAGTTTGGCATGAGCAGAATGCAGGTTTGAATTTTTGCTTTAGTAAACGTTAATTACACAGGTATTTCCTGCACGAGGAATTACTCTCTCAGAAATACAGAGCTGTGTTTTGAGGGTCAGTATTTTTAAGAACTTGTTTTTTTGCTTTCTTAACTAAAAAAGATTTTTTTTTTTCTCAAAGTTTATTTATTGCTTTGGTTTTTTTACCCCCTGAAGTACATTCCCAAGATTTTGATTTTCAGTCTGGAGTCCTACTGGGTTTAGAATTTCACTGAATATTTGAAAAGTGTCCTGGCCAAGGAAGGCTTGCAGAACTAGACACTTTTAAGCATAGAAGTATTTTTAGTTGCAAATATTAAAAAAATGCACTCACAGCTGTTCACACAGCAGTGATTGGAGTGGTTGGAGTAGTGGAGAATGCTGATACCTTGATATGTTTTATGAGTGCAATGTAGCTGTGCTTCAGGCAGAAATTCTTCAGAAGAATGAGGAAAAAGAACACGAAGGAAAACTGTTTAAATTTTTAAAAAAGGAGTTACTTTTTTTTTTTTGTTTTTAAAACGGGCATAAATAATACTGGAGTTCATATACATATATACCGAAATGAAAATATATTTTCATTAGTGTACACTGTGCAATTCTGCTTTTATTAAAATTATCTCAAGTAAATGCCATAACATGAGAATTACATACAATACTGGCTTAGAACTGATTTTGGTTGTTTTTTTTTTTCATACCGCTCATGATTATCAAGCTGTCAATTGTGCACATTGAAAAAATGAGTGAAAGAACATGGGCAAAACTAGATTTTCCAGGGGGCTTAGAGAATGTAATCGGCATGTCTGTGCAGTGCCCTCTTCCACTTTTCCTTTGACCCATCTGAAAGGAGCACCTGCATTTCAGCATAAATGTGTTCTACCAAAACCCACCCAACCCCAACAGCAGCCTCATTGTGCATCTGATCAGTGTCCCACCAAGCCCAGCAGCCAGAAAAGCCAGTATTGACTACAGGGTTTTGAAGCCAAGCAATTGATTTCAGTCTGCAAAGACCTCCTGAACTGAAGCTGGCAGTTTCCATCAGTCTTAGAAAATCTGGTTTCAGACGTTAGAGATTTAAGACAGCAGTTGGTTCAGAGAAATTTGTTAACATTTGGGTACTTTACACAAATAGAAGTCTCAAGTTTAATTTATTTTTACTTTTTTGTTTAATTTCTGCAATATCTGCTTGGAAGAAATCATGACTGCCAAGGCTGAGCACTGATACTAATTAATAACTTCCAATGCAGTATACATCAAACACTGCATTTAAAGAAAATCTTCTGGTTTATTTGCTTTTATTTCAGGAAGAGAACACATAAAATAACTGAACTCTGTAAATAAAATAAAATTATAAATTAAGATAAAATACCACCCTTTTTCTTTTTCTCTATAGCCTCATGCATTCCTTTCAAACATGAAATAACTTCTGAAGGAAGGATGGCTGTGGTGAAAATCAATATTTTTCCTCTAGCTGAGCCTACTTCAGAGAAAAGTCAGATCCTGCCTATGCCCTCTGCTTGCATCTAAAAATTTTAGGTTTCATTCCCTGTGGTAACTATCATAACTATACAGCTACTTCATACAGTATATATTGACTTTGTAAACTGTGGTTGTTCTGTGGTGCGGGGGGATCAGTATTCTGGACTGAGCATTCAAGTGTGGAAACAGGAAAATTCTGACATGTTATTAGATGCGTCCTTACTCATGCTCTTTGTAAGACTTCCTACATATCCCTGGATAGAAAATCAATGGTTACGTATGAAGTATCTGTGGTTACCTATTGGAAAGCTGCAATATGCTTCTTGAGCTTGTGAAAGAATCTTGGCTTTCTTATTTAGCAGTGAAGGACTGCAAAAGACAAAAACAAAGTTGACTAAAGAATATCATAATCCTTAGTTTATTGCAAGAAGCACCAAAAGACACAAAGAGCAGGAAGTGAAGACCTACATACCAACAGTCCCTTGCTAACTACAGCAGAAAGGTTTGCCTTTGAGCAGAGCAAAATCTACTGCTTCTGCAAAAGAAGAAAAAGTTAGTGAGGTAAAATAACTAAAGATGAAAGAAAAGTGACTATAGACAAGAAGAGAATTAGAGAGAAGAAAGGTATTTATAAACAAGAATTAAAAAGCCTCAGAACTTAATATAAGCTATGAACAGTGTTTGCACTACTCTAAGTTTTAAAAAAATCATTAAAAGTATAATAAATTTTCAGTAGAACATTAGTTAGGAACAGGGCCTCATATAATTATCAAATAAGAGATGATTTCCTGCTCCAAAGAGCTTTCTATCTAAGTTCCAGTCAAAAAAGTCAGACAAAAATATATTGCTGAGTGGTCAGCTGGGTTTGTTTAAAGTTCTTAAATCAAACTGGTCTTAGCATCTACAGGTTATCATGTACCAGCACTGAGCTCACGTAGAATTGTCACAGAGTTGGCAATTATTGCTTTGTAACACAAGATCTACTCACTCACATTTCAGATGTAAAAACAAAGCAGAGGATGTACCCTTACGAGTGCACATGTAGTGTCTAGTTGAGGAATCACACCCTAATAAATATGATAGGCCAGATTCTGCCCCTGGTTATATGTGCCTTTGTCAACCCACTGACAACATTAACTACAAAATAATATAAAGTGACACAGGGATTAAGCATTTTTACAGCTTAGAAAGCAGTGAGCTCACCTTAGAACATCCAGGTATTCTAAGCTTAATGTACTTACATCTTGCAGCTGCAAAATGTTCTTTCTGTAGAGGATACACATTACACAGCATGCAGGTGGCAGTCAGATCCTATCACTATTGTAAAAGCAGTTTATTAAGCACACACAGTGTGACAGGGAAATGGAAGATAGCCAGGAATTTGATCTTACCTGGTGCTCTGTGCTGCTGCTTCACGGTCTCTTGCCATGCTCAGAAGTCCTATGCTTTGTATTTGCTTCAGGCCTAGAGCGTCAAAGTGTATCAGTTCTTTTACAAAGCCACACAGCATCAGTATGACATGTGAAACTAGCCAGTTCTGCAGCTCTTTACACTTCAAATGTTTTCATGATATTGAGCCTTACAAGAAGAAATGTCAACCCAGCCTGATCTTTAAGCCTTTCACCAGTGAATCAACACACGTATGTCACAGATATTTAACAGTAACTGTAGAGATGGATAAATGAGTTTGTGGAAAATCCTGACCCAGCATGCATTTGCTCCAAAAACCCTCCCAACCCTCTCTAAAGTTCCTGTCACATCAGTGGAGATCTTATTTCTATGTTACTCCTTACTAATTTCCTGGTCATCATGCTGCTAGCTGCTGATGTAGTAAAACCACATCCATCATTATAACCAAATCCTTTAGCTGAGTCTACACAGCTTAATTATAAACCTTCATTTTGGTAAGGTAGATAAGCAAATAACTCCTGTAAGGAACAACAGGCACTCTGCTGAAACAAGCAGCACAAGCTAGAAGTGAAGAATGTGCCTAAATACTCAGCTGTGTTTTTAATCTTATATAACAAGCCATTTTTTTCACAGGAAATACATTAACTCTGTAAAGGAGACAAGAAGAGGAGTCACATGTTTTGGGAAGCATGGACCATCAGTGTATCTGCTGTCATTTCTCTACATTCTCTATTTTAATAATACATATCTTCCCTTTTCCACTACTTTTTTTCCTCAGATTCTCTTCCCCTTTATTTTCTGCTTCCCTCCTTTCACTTGCAGACTCCAGATCTATAAGGACTTTGCTTCATCACTTTGTCTTGTACAGAATTAATTTAGTACTTGTCCATTATTTCGTGTTATTCTGCTTTAATTGTGTGAGTTCCACTGTCCAAGCAGGAGCAAATGCCCTGTGTGAATGCTGATAAGCACCTTGCTCTCTGTGGCTGACAGGATATAAAGCCTGTCACTCTTAATTGCCACCACAGACAACCTTTCAGCCTGAGTTTTGAAGTTCAATCATGAGCTCTATGGTATTTCCCAAGCTATTTGCACATGTTTTAACTGAAGGCTGTGTGTATGTGTATGCAGCCACGGGTCATTACACAAAGTGAAACCACCAGCTTGTGTGTCGTAGGCCACCAAACAGCCACCAGCTGATAACGACTCAGTTATTACTAACCAGGGTCAAATTCATGCCAGTGACCGAGGAGAAAAGGGCTCCATATCTCATTACTAACATTCTGAGCTCTCCAGTCCCTCTGACCACTGCATTCAGGTCTTTAAGTAAAAAAAAAGAAAGAAAAAAAATCAGGAAATTAAGCCAGGTATTTCAGTAAAATGCATGTGTGGTATATGACCACATTAAACACCATCCAGAGAGTGAAATTCTTCCACTCACAATCTGATAATGCATTCTCAGCACACAAATACCCTCTTATACAAAACAGCTAAAAAACTATCAACTAGGAATTAGTATAATAGAGAAGCATCTCCAGTCTCTTGTGTGAATAACAGACATTTAGAGGAATCCCTAAATACTTTTTTACTTGATAGCCCCTAACTTTTCTGAGTGAGTCACTCTGGTGTGCTCAGTAAATAAAAAAGATTCACAGAAGCACCTCAAGTGCATTTTAACAGAAGAAAGGGCATTTCAAAGTCTTCATTAACTCATAACAAGATAAACTGCAAACTTTAAAGATTTATTTTTCTTAAATACTAAGACATTAATGAAGTGCATTTGCAAATATCAAAATAGGATCCCATTATTCAAAAATAGGATTTTTTTATTTTTCCCTATTTCAGGTTCTTGTGCAATATTTTTGTTTTCTATTTTGGGATTGTAGGTAACTGTTGTAAAGTCTCAGGATATTTAGACAGAAAGTACTCAAATCTGCAGGATACCTTTAATATGATAGTGATCCAATAAAGAAATTGCAAATTTTGCAAATTGCATGCTTCAATTCAGTTAATCTGCTGATTGCCAGAACACATTTTAGGATTTCGTTCTAACAGATCTAGGAATTCAAGGTCTTTAAAGCCTAACTAATTTAAATAAATGTATACACTCAGCTCTTTACTTTCCTTAAGATGATAAATAGTACAGAATCATGAACTCTAAGTTCTTTCCCACGTTATCTATACTACATATAAAATATTTCTAATGTAAATGTCCTAAAGTTGACAAGCTACTCATTAAAGTAGAACTCATAGCCCCTAGCAGAGCAGTTATGCTCCCCTTGTATTTTTTTAAATACTAATCCTAAACTCAGGCTTGGTATGTAAGTAGAGAAATTAATTTTTAATATTTTAGTTTACTATAGATTTGCACCATTTGGTTCATGAAGAGCACATTATACAGCTATTTATTTGCGCCTTTAGATAGATTCCTTCTATAGCAGGCTATTAGCCACCTTCAATGCAAAAAAAAAGTGTTGAAATATTGTGTCCAAATTAGTTCATTTGCCTGAAAGGGAGTGGGAGGGGAATAGTGATAGTAAGAAATCTCTTTGTGAGTGTTGTTCCAGGCATGATAGCAGCCTTGCCAAATCCAGGTGTTCAAAAACCAGAAGACAGTTCCCAAAACACAAAATTGGATCAAACATCACAAGATTAATATCTGTTTGTTTTTCTTTTGATTTACTTTATGGCTTCTGAGATTTAATTTTTAAATGAAAGCGGAGATTCTTACCTAACCACAGAATTTTGGAAGCTGTGAGTTAAAGAAGAAAATTATACTGAGAAGTTCAACTGCTCCTGCTTTTGCTCACCTTCTGTTGCTCAAGATCTACACTAGAACTGCAAGGAAGGGACTAGATGAGCCTTTTCACCAGAGCTGCACCACCTGGACTCCCCAGCACACTGTGAACCTCTGGGCTGCCAGTTAATGTAGCATCAAGCCTGCTTTGTGTGGAGGAAGGATGCAAATGAAAATTAATGGTCCAGTGAGTTTGTCCTGCAGGAATCCAGTAGCAGTAGCACATCCTGAATCTAGTGTGATTATTCGGGTTATTATAATTTAATAACAGAAACATAATTATAATAAGTGTGACTACTTGCATTATTCAGAGATTTCATTGTATTTCTTCTGTAAAGGACAGTCTGTGAACTCTGAGTCTAAATTTCATACATTTGAATGATTTTGCCTGTACATAATCTAAAGTGAAGGAATAGATGCATGAAATCTCAGAGACTTGCCATGAGTTCAATATAAGCACCTACAAGTTTGTGATCTGCCTATGAGGATTCCACTGCTCATCTCCACAGTGTCCAGATTTTCCCCTGGGTGCTGGTGGAATTAAAGACTGTTCCAGATTCAAAGTCATTTCCATGATGCAGAAAGTGGAAGGAGAGGCAATGTGAATATGCTGACACAAGCAGGTCTCCTTGACCCTTTCCTGGGATAGCATTATTTACAGCGTTTAGGAAACTATCTGATCTCTGAATCTGTTTGTCTCCTTCAGTCTAGTGAGTACACACCTAAACAGTGCACCAGTCTAGTCTGGCACTCAGAAAGCATTACTTTGCTCCTAACCTGATCATCCCAAGCTTATGCAACTGTGTTTTCTGTCTTTCCCACTAACTTTTGAATCTATTGGCCAATCTCAATAAATTCGATAGAAGAGCAGTGATCTCAGAGATATTAAGTTCTACCCAGCTACATGAAAACTGATGACTAGATAGATGACTGGCCTCATTAAGAGAAAAACTGCAACATGAACTTAAAAGTTCTGTTTTGTCTGGCTCACCAGCTGGACAATCAACACACAAGCAGCCACAGGACATGCTGCCTCTTGCCCTGCAAGTAATTAGGTACAGCAATGAGACCTCAGGATACTGTGTATGGACAGCAAGAGAGGACAAGAAAGCACAGGTGGAATACTTGAGGTCCTGGATAGAAGAATCATAAGGTACATGAGAGGAAGCAGCTGATACTACTATCATGGAGCCCTACAGAGACATAAGATTAAAAGACAAAGGTGTAGGCGTTGACTCATGACAACATTCTTCATCACCAGGAAGGTGTGTAGTTGGTGCTTATCAATAACGTGCAACTCTTCCTTTTTGATTTTTAAGACAAGAATGCATATCTGAAAATCAGATCTGTTAGATGCTCACTCACAAGTCAGTGCATCTATATCCAACTGCAGAAACCAAAGATGGCACGAGTGAGAGCTAAGACAATTCCCTCCACAAAACATTTATAGCCTAAACCAGGGATTTTCCACAGTGCACTTTAAAGGCAAATCCTGCACTGACCATGCTATGTCAACCCTGCTACAAACTTTACCACAGCAACAAGGTCACCAAGAACAGGACTGGGATTTAGTACATTTTGCAACTGCAAAATAGGGAGTTTCCACTGGCATTCACTATGTTGGACATCACACACACAAGTGGCATAAGTTACATTCTACGTTAAACAGATGCTTGAAGCTACAGTAAACCACCTATCTGGGTATTTTAAGAGAATGAAACAGAGTCTACCTGAAGATCATAGAGCCATAATGTTCTGTGATAACATAGATGTAAACACTATGGAACTTAATAGCTCCTCAGCAATATGTGACTTATTATTTGTTGTAAAAACTAAATACAAATCTTTCTCACAAAGAGAAAAATAAATTCCCCTCCTCAACTATTAAAGCACTGTGCATTTTCTTTACTCTCTGGCAACGATGGATATTATCATGACCTCTAGTTAGTTTTCAGTGTGCTGAACAGAGCTGAGGAAAATGTGCTAAGATCACAAAGGTGAAGTTACATTTTCAGTTGTTACACTTTCTCATCCAAAGCTTCAACAAAATGCTTCCCAACAGAATAAGGAAAAATTTAGAACTGTATTCTTTTCTTTGCCCAAAGATCCCAGGATGCAGATGAACTAAGATACGAAGAGCAGAGCAATCATAAAGGAAATGGTCATGCATGGGGTTCCTTCTGAAAATAGTTCTACTGATTTTGAGTGGGGCACCCAAGTACAAAACTGGGTACCGTAGTCTCTGAGTGCTCTTGAAAAACATTTTTGATACACGTCATGTTTTGGTAGACCCATTATACTCCATGATTAAACAACAGGGATAATTTTCTTATGATGACTTTAAAAAGTTGTCATCATGCTATTTTCTCATGTAGAAGGAAAGCAATGACTGTACAAATACTTCAGCATACGGTAAGAGAATAAAGGCAGGAGTTTTGATCTACATCTCTGACTCATGTTCATGAATTCATTAACCTCAGTGGACTCATTCACCTCTGTTTTCAGAGTAAAAACTATTCTCAGTGAAAGATTAGTCTGCAAATGGTAACATTTCCCCAAAGTCGTGGCTGACAAAAGCCATTTCATTGTCTGGTATATATTAGAGAGCCGCTAGGGTTGCTGTGAATTCAATCCCTCTACCTATAACCATCAAAGGACTGATGCTCCAGCTGGAGGTCAACAGCCATGCACAGCAGTGACACTGCTGGAAATGCTGTGTAGGAAAAATTCTTATACAAGAGGAATCAACATCTGGAGGTACCTATGAAGTCTCTGGTCCTTTGTACTCCTGGAACAGTACATTCTGCTCAGAGCTCTTGAGCAGGAATTAGCCCCTGATTTAATTTATCCATCACAGTATTTCTAGTGAGTTCATCAACAAGATAACTTGCTAAAAAGTGCTTAACTGCTTATTCAGTTGAGCATTATTATTGCCACCAGCATTTCTCATGGATCTTTCAGTGAATTTACAATTAACCAGTCTTCAGCTTGAATACACAAAATTTTGGCATGTACCAATAGCAATTGGGAACAGTTCAAAATCAACATTAAACAAATATCACCACAGTGCACAAAAATCTATATTTTCCCAGAGCAGAACAAAGAGCATAACCTACATGTTTCTTTTTATAGTCCATTAAGTTATATTTACTGTACTTCCCTATAATAAAAATATTATCCGGCAACACTTTCCCTAATAAATAGCAGTGCCCTCAACAGTCTTTACTACAATAAATTCAATGCCTATAAAGAACTTAAGAAAACTAATCATGCTATAGTTTAAATAATAGAGGCATTGGTCACTTCAGAACTGGTTTGCAGCAAAAGCATCTCCTCAAAGTATGGAGCACCACAACTCCCACTGAGCTCAGTAAGGTTGGCACAGTTTTAAAACTTTTGTATATGTGTAGGAGAAAAATAGATCAGTCTAACCCACCCACATCTTATATATTGTTTTCTTGAGAAAAGTTCAGCTCACAAAAATAAATGTTTAAATTTGCAGGCTCTTTTCTAAACTGTATTAAAGCAGATCATATTCTGACATATTTGCTCTTGGTGCTTCCTGATCCTTGAGTGCTATTTTTGATACACAGCTGCAGATTTCATTTATGCAATCTCAGTGTTTTGGGTTTGCATTAATGAAAGCTGTTAGAAATAATCACCTGCCTTTTGCTTTTCTACATCTTGATCTTGTAGATTAACAGCATGAACGAGAAAATATTGACACAGAACTACTAATGCAAGTGATTTTTGTCAAAAAGTGGTTTTTTGTCATCAAGAGTCATTGATCTCTTTCTCTGCAATGAATTCCTGTTGCTTTCTAGATTGTGACAATCAGGGCCTGTCAGGACTATCCCATGTATAAAATATTTGTGCCAGCTGGCAGTTCAAACCAACATTTCTCATTGTGAAAATGTTTTGCCTGGATTTTAAAATCAGATCTAGGGTTAAACTAAAGATTGTACCAACTGTATGTCTTAAATCCATTCATTCCATCTGACCTGCAAGTACACATCTGCTGCATGTTAGCCTTACCCTGCTGTCTGACAGTGGCACACATTTGAATCCTCATCATTTTGATTAAAGACTTGGTTTTGTTAGGATGTCATGTACAGTATATCAAAGGAGATCAGTAACCAGTCTGAAAGTCAGATGACAAAGAAAACAATCAGCACATGCACAGTTAAGCAGAGTTTCATGAAAAGAAGGCTTAACATAATGAGTCATAATTTGGAAATGTGTCTGTAAGTGGTCTCAGTACTCTGAGCCCACAGTGGACAGTTTAGGATTTTAGAAACAGTTACTAAGTACAGACAATCACAAGAGGTGTGCTGTCATGGGCTCTGTACTACTCTGAGTACAAATTGGTTACCTCAGATCATCAAATTGTACAACATTCAGATTTAGGATAGGCAAAGCACAATATATTTCAAAACATTTGGTAATAATCTTTTTAAAGTTTTGGAGATTTGGCCAGCTGTTCAGTACATTAACGTAGAATAGAAAACCACCTTTCCTTTAATCAATGGATAATGAAGAGCATTTGTCTCTTATTTGTAAGACTATCTAAAATACTAACTCTGTCTTTGTTTAGTGAAAATACGATTTTTTGCCTATCACGTTAAAAAAACCTGCTGGTCAGCCTTCCTGACTGATTTCTGGTTAAAATATCCTACCCTATTATGTTTCCTATTTGTGTTTATTAGTGCATATCTAAGTGTATCTGTGTCTGTGCGTCAAGATCATTATTAATCATAGTAATGGCAGGGGAAAAAAAAAAGAAAACTTCTAAGCACATTGGAAGAGCAATAGTGTTCCAGTAAGTTCAAGGTCTGCTAGGATTAAGGTTTGGTTGATCTGAGCCACCTGTTCTTCAAGTGAATACAAAAAGATGTGAGTGTAGTTCCTGAAGAAGAGAGCATGGATTAGCTGGTCTTAGGAAAAGACAAATCCAGATATTTGCTGAGCAGAAATGGTCAGTGTTAGCTGCCATCCTCCCAAAACAAAGTTTAGGGTCTGCTGTTTGTAACACTTCCTTTGATGGTTACCTCTCCACATGTCTTTACCTGGTATTTAAAAGGTAACAATTATTTATGTAAGCTCTTTATATACATACACTTTTTTTTTTTTCTCAAGGTATACAGGATAATTGGTTAGAAATCTTTCAGCTAACTTTAAAACTTTATTATTAAATGAACTAAATTGTTTTTAAAATAGAAATCAGTTTTTTTAATGATTCACCAGTCCTTTTGTTTATATCACTGCAGGATTTCACAAGTGAGTAATTCATAATCACTTGAGCTGTCCACTGAAGGATCAGGCTTCCATCCAGTCTACATATGGCACTTGTGCCTTCAGGCTTAGGGTTTTAAAGCCTGTAAAGAAATGCAGTCAGGCATAACGTGGACTACCTGTGACCGAGAAACATGTGCTCATTAAAGAGCACCTCTGCAGGAGAGGAGCAGCACAGAGGCTGGGAAAGCTGCAGCAGGGTGGATTTCCTTGGATCACTGTGCTAAATGTATTTGGAAGGCAAAAAAACACAAGTAGAAAGATATTATAGGAACACTCCTACAAACTGGGAAATGCTGATCTTGAACATATGATCAATGCATTTCCCAGGTTTCCTTTTAAAATCATCTGTGTTCTTTTAATGCACTTAAAGGCATCCTGTGCTGTATCTTCTGCACTGACGCCACCAGAAAATTTTCCATGGTATGCCAGTATTTGTGCATGATCTTCAGCAGGAAGCTCTCCTTTGGTCTCCTAAGCCATGTGCTATTTATTATAGAACTAGGATAACAGCTGATATTTTCCCAAGCAATTATGTGAATGGGGACCATGAGCTCTTTTGACTTTCAGTAAAACTCACCTGAAACATTTAAATATTTTGAAAATTTCAGCAACTGAGTTTTGAAAAAGCTTTCAAAATAACATTAACACAATCCCTTACTTAATCTTTATGAAATAAATATTTTACTTATTTTTGATACTCAATCCTTCTGTATTTTAGACCAGGCTATAAGCAAAGATAACTTTTACTTACCAATTTGAGTTCACAAGGATTTGTAAACATTAATTTACTAATACAGTAATAAAGTTTCACTGTGACTTCCTTGTAAGGATTTACTGAAAGTCTTCACAGTCATAAGAAAATTGAATTGCTATATTGCTGAGACCACCATATCATAAGTGATTTTGACTTGTCTTGTACATTACACTGCCTTAAAAAACACTCAAGTATCTTATCAGGACAGAATTCACTGATTAACAGGATGGCTGTAGTAACTTTTTTTTCTGTTAGTGTTTGTTTAAGCTCTGTTAAATCATTCTCTCTTCAGTCACTGGATTAAACATCAGAAAAAGACAAATTGCTCTTATTCAGCATAGTTTTCTTTACTGAACATTGCAAAAGAATTAAGGTGATCTTTATTGCAATGGACAGCACCAAAAATTACAATACACTTTAAGCTCTTATTCACTGTACATTCATTAGCACTTTTTCCTTCCTCCTCAAGTTTTTGTTTCTTCATAGTGACCATAATCAGATGTTTGGTATACTCCTCCAACATACATCCTCCCCCAACATTGTTTTTTACAGGATTTTCCTTTCCCAGGCTATTTGACAGGCTTTGTAGAGAATATATTTTTATATGTAAGATATTTTTAAATATAATTGAAATCTGTTAAAGGGATTTCGCTGTATTAATAGAAAAATCACAGATTTATAGTAACAGTACATTTTTAGGACAAGCTGCAGACGCAACATCAAATTTGTGTTCAATTTCAGTGATGCACAAGAAGCATGTGCTCATATTCTTTAGCTATCTTATAAGCTACTTTCTTTATATCCCTGTAGAACAAGTAGTACCATGGCTATACTCCAACATCAAAAGCTTTCCCTCAAAAAGCAGTACAGAGTAGTTCCATTTAAAAAATGAGGGGATGAATCAAGCCTTCCTCATTATTTCTGGGAGATCTGTCACATCTATTTCCATTAAAAGAATACTAGAACATGAAAATGAGCGTACTGAGCCACATCAAGAGTCTCTCCTGCCCTGTATCCTACCTTGTACACAAATGGATGCCTAGGGAAGAGCAGCAATGAGACAAACTCCAGAAAACAACACAGACTCAATGCTACTGATGTACTGCATCTGAGGGCAAATCATTGCTTAGTTCTTTTCTCAGCATTTCCATTTCCATTTAATCTTGTATTTCTTCTAGTTTCTACAGTTTCACAGCTTTTTGCTTTAGAAAACTGTAAGTTGTTTTAGGAAATTAAGTTCCTACAACCACAAAAGTGCCACTTTATCATTAGCAAAGCAGACTGACACTGGCAGAAACCAAGAACTTTGCAAACACAAAATGAACTCCACAGCATTGTGAGATAATATGCATCTATAAAATGCACTTTTCCAGTTTTCTCTCTTTTGTCTCACTTAGCAAAAAAACAGAACATTTCAGCAGCAAGTTTATGGAAGCCCTGTTACAACAAGAGGCTTTCAAAGGTACATGCTCGTTCTCGTACCTGGTGCTCAGCCAGCAGATGGGGCTATTAAAGTCACAGGAATGAACCAGAGAAACACTGTAATTTGCGAAATTAAGGAAAGTCTCTGAGTACTAAAGGTCAGAATAAAGTACACTTTACAACTTAGAAGAGATCCAAATGCAGTCAATGGTACAATTATTTACTGTATTTTTTTCCAGCGTGTACATGTGCTGGACATGAACCAAAGGTACTGTGCATATTAATTTCTTTTGAATGGGTGGAATTTCATTGTGTATGATGAATCCCACTTCTATCAATGTGACACTTCTAAGGTAAGATTAAAAAAAAAACAACAAAAATGTGTCATAAATGCACACCAAGTACTAAATCAGCATAATTTCAATGTTTTGAATTGCCATGGGAATAGCTGAGCTCCCATCAAGTTAAGTCTTGCAGAGGTAGCAGTCATGCTTCTCTTTTCCTAATGGTGCTACCATCACTCCCTTCCCCGTTGACTATTGTTCATGTATAATTATAATGTGCCTGCAGAAATCCCATTAAATGTCTAGCTTTTGTTTGTAAATTATATGTATCATAAGGTTTATGAACTGATTTGTGTGTTAAAAATTCACAGAAGAATTCCAAGTCAAGAGCCTTACACTATTATTTTTCAGTAAATGAAAATAGCATGTCAGTATTTTAAAATGGAGATCTGGGCCCTTTTCTCCAGCTCAACTGAACCTGCCTTTCAAATATTACAAAGGAAAAATGGGCATTGCCCAAAGGCTGTCTGTTTGCAAGCAGCACAGCCAGTGAGCAATTTATTTATTAAGGGCACAGCAAACATGTCATTCAGCTGTAGACTTTGCCCAAATCTAAACACAAAGATGCTGCTGCAGATCTTCATCCTATCAAAAATATTGCTAGAGTACACTTTTTAATCAAAATTTATCTGAAAAGTGATATAAGCAGAAAGAAGTTTCTTATTTAAAAATAAAATTTCATCCGTTCAGAGATCTCAACTCACATAGGATGCTGAAGACAAGCATTAAAAAGAAAGCAGCCAAGGAGAAATGAAGGGATGTATTTCATAAAGTATGAGGTCACCCTGCTGTCTCAGCAATCTTGTCTGTCTCTTTTTATCACCATACTTAGGTATTACTTTTCCACATATTTTATGTCTGGAAGGTTAGAATTAATATTTGCTGAAGTGTGTAGGGTCCACCAAACATTCAGACTGTCCAGCTGAGTAGTCTGCAGCTGAGATTTGTACTTTTATAAAATTTAAGTTATCAGAACTGTTACCTGATTTCTTAAATGGCAAGGAACACATATGACAATGTTAAACTCTGCTTCTAATGTCTTTCCCTTACGTGAGTTTCAAAACATTTGGCTTTTATACATCAATTAGTCTTTGTATATTGAGACGGAGAATTACATCCAATAAATCTGGAATTAGTACATTATTAGACATAAGACGAAACCCTGGCTTTACTACAGTGTTCTAAATTTTACCTCACTCTAGAGCTGAGAAACATGGAAATGCTAGCACTGGTACATCAAAGCATTGGAAAAATTTAATCAACAGCACCTTCAAGCTATTATGCATATCAAGTGGCAAGATAAAATCATGAATAACAAAGTTCTGCAAAGTGGTTGCACAAACAGTGTTGAAGCAATCTTATAAAAGCGTATTTCTGCTGGACTGGACATGTCCTTTGCATGGAGGACACCAAGCTCCCAAAGGAAAGAACGTGTAGTAAACTTTTAATGTGTGAAAGATCAAGAGACCAACTCAGGCAGAAGTAAAATATGCCCTGGAAAAAAAGAAAAATTACCCTCTCACATTGTGACACAGGTAGCAACACATGTGGCAAACAAAACATGTTGGCGAGACCCATTAACATCTGCTGCAGAAAGCTTGGAAGAAAGACATGCAAGCCAAGAGGAGAATAGGGTAACTGGCAAGCAGAGAGAGTGTGAGGGTGGGAGCACGTGCAGGGAAACTGCAGAAACAGCCAGGAAAAATGATCCCAACGTACGGAAGCTGATGTCACACAAGCTCGTGCTTCTTTCGTCTTCTGAACAACAGGCACCAACCAAAGATGACAAACTCACACTCGGACCTTCATGCCAACCCTTAATCTGTGGTGCAGCAGCTAATGTTATTCTTGGAGCTAGACAGAGTCTTGTCTAAACAGCAGTAACCTAAAAGAGTGTGTTCACTGCAGCTCCATTAAAAAATGTGGGTGGGGTGAAATACATGGGAAAGAAGCAATCATGAAAGCAATCCATAAGGAAGTTCATTTCATGCTTCTAAAAGGGTTTGGCAATAAGCAATTGGGGATTTTTTGATCATAGAAAGGTCCTTGTACTAAAAAAAAAGAGAGAGACCATTTATTACAGTAGATTTGAGAGAGAAAGGGTTCCAAGGCATCAATTTTATAAAAGAAATCATCTAATTTTTGTATTTTCTCCTTTTCCCCTGGCAATGTCTGCTCCAATTCTTTGTTGCTGAGTTTAGGAGACTCTTACTTTCATAGGAGACATGAAAGAAGGACAGTAAGTTCACGTCACATCTGTGAACATGTTGCCATGTCAACAGGCAGTACTTTGTGGCTTAATTATTGATTGACTCATGTTCCTTTAGGACATAACACAAGCAATAACAGCACACTGAGCAGCTTTTCTAACTTAGATACCTCTTTATGCCATCTAAGAGGTGTGGCACTTCCAGCCTAGGCATGGGTAAACTCTGTATCAGAGCTTTAGTATAAAAGACCCTACCACAGCCATCCTGCATAAAGAATATGCAAACATACATAATTACATTAATGACATCGATGAGGAGCTGAGATTAGAGCCTTTGTCGTTTAGATAAAAATCCTTAGCATGCACAACTCCAGCTAAAGAAGAGATTTTACAGGTAATGCATGGATTAGTTCCTACAATCACTCAGTCATTCAACAAGTCAGATACAGCAACCAGAGCAAGTTATTTCCAGGCATAAACTGTGAAGTAAGAGAAGGTAAAAATTACAGTGCATTATGTAATCCATGGCAGCTATTCATGCACACATTGTTCTCCTGTGGTGGGTACAAGGTTGATTAGCCCATTTTCATTGACCATCAAAATACCTAAACTTACCTTATGTTTACCAAGATGTAAAAGCACATATGCTAATTATTAAGTACACAGTATCAAATACTACAAACTACCACCCTAACTTGCCTCACAGGAATTTGTTCCTACAACTACATTCCAGTTAAGTGTCTATATGTACAAAGCAAGGGCCTATAATCAGGCTGAGAGGAGCCCCGAGTAGTTCCGAGAACTCTCAGTAAAGTTCGAGGGACATAAGCAGAATGGGAAGACAGATGAGATATTTTTAAGATGAAGTTCTTAAAAGTTCAATCTGTTCCATTTCACAGTATTATCTATGCTGGAGCCTTATGAAGCCTCCTTTGCAAGAGTAAATTCAGATCTTGTATTGGAAGCGTAGTCAGGCAGGATTCCTAGGAACTCAAAAACAAAGCAGAAGGGTAGGGTCTTGGTTTTTTGAAAGAGGATATTTAAACTAGGAGAAAGACATATAAAAATGCAAGACACATTCCTAATCTAAAAAGATAATTTTTTTTTTTTTACAGTATAGGTAGTTCCTTTGAAAATTTGATCTCTCACTTACAATTTTAAGCTTAGTATCCTGGAAAGCAGATGCACAGAAAGAGGTGGGCAGCATCTTGGAACATCCTTTTGATGTGTGTGGTCATGTTCACATCTTGCTAAGCTTATTATTTCAAACCCACGTTGTAGACACCGTGGTGCTCACACTCCATTTGTCACCGCTGCACCATTACATACATGCCGTGGGCCAACAGAAGTGCTCCTTTCTGCTTAGTTCCTTTTCTGTAACATATAGAAACAATTAAGATATGGCTTTTATTCAGAAAGTTATATTTTAACTAAGCAAATTTTAATTAGGAATGTTGCACCATTTTTAAACTTTTTTAAAAATAAATCATGGAGAGAGACTCTTCTAAGTTCTTTGAAGTGATTTCTATATAAAATTTTATTTCTTACAGATACATAAGTTATGCTAAAAGATACGTTTTACAATAAACTTGAAATTTCTTTTCAAATTAGATTGTATATTTATTTGGAGATGCATTTCACATTTGTTGACCTGACAATATTTGCTTTTCAGCACTTCACCGATTATTGGAATTTACTGTTGTTTCCTGTGAAGTATCATCTCCCAGTCAGAAATCTCATCTCATGACTAAGAAAACACATTCACTCATCAGATCTACTGATTTTCCTCTGTGGCTTGGATCAAGTCTGTCCAGGCCTTAGAACCTCCCCTGTGTAATCAGGAAAACAACACTTGCCTTCTGCTTTTGTTCCACAGTGTCTAGAAAGGGGCTGGGACAGTCTCAAAAAATACAACTTTCCACTGAATAGGATTCCACTGAGATTACAATCTCAGAGTTTCTTAGTGCAATAAATGAATAATAATAAGTCTATTTTAGTTCCAGAGGAACACATTGATCCAAGCCATTTATGTAAATAAGTTAACTTGATACACAGAAGTGCTGCAACCTTACAAATTCTACTTCTCCCCATCTGTAAAAATGACACTTCTAACTCCTCATTGCTCTTGCTTTGAGCTACTTTTCAATTTAATGAGCAAACTTTTCTCTTGCCCCTTAACTCCACTCTCTTTAAGCATTAATCTTTTGGGTAAAACATTGTCAAATGACTCCTGAAAATCTAAAAATATAATGTCCATGCTACACCCTATCTTGGCAGTGTTATCTTCAAAGAGTTCCAGAAGGCTAGTGAAGCATGACTTTTTTTTTTTCCCTAAATCATGTGTATACAACTAATCAGGCTGAAGGATGCTTTTACAAGATACTCCTTCCCCTAATCTGTTAAAATTCTTTCAAATGTCATTCCTACAGATGAAATTAGCCTAACTGGTCTAATGCCACATGGTAAGATCTTTATTAAAGAAAGCTCAAAGTGAAAGAAAGCAATGATAGGGAAGATTATAAAATTTGTGAGGGCTTGATATACACTGCTTGTGAAGCTGTAATAGTCAGAAAAGTCCTCATTTGCCTCAGAATGTGTGGCCTGAGTTATCATGTCATGATGACCCAAACTTTCTTCTGTCTTTTTAAACACTGGAGTTACGATGACTCCTGGCCACCTTCAAAGGAGCCCTTTGACTGCCTGGGCAGAGAGGAGCCCCCCAGGAATCTCAATTGTTTTATATAACCTGAAGAAAGCAATGTTCCAGAGTACTCCTTTTGCTACATTTGTTACAGAGATAGTCATTAGAAAGGAAAAGGGCCGTGGACTTATTCCCCATAATACTAATCAGTAGAGTCAGCAGCTTAAATGCAAAATGCTTTCTGCTTCCCCTGGATTGATACACCATTGACATTACCCAAATCAAATTAATATCATTGAAAAGCATAAATTCATACAAAAAAAGTACCATTCATTCATACTTTCTTGTTATGCCACCTTTTTTCTGCAATTTATATGGTCCACTGTATGACGCAGTATTCCATCTGCCAACCACTGAATGACAAACCAAAAATTTGTGCTCCTGCAATTCCAGTTTCACCATTGCCACTCACATTAATGGCTCCACAAGAAGAATCTCTCAGCTGGCTCACGATAGAGACTGTAGCTGGCATGGCCTTCCTAAAGAATGGTATCATAGCCTGACATGTTCACTCCTTAACAGAGGTACAAGAGGAACCAAGATGAACCAGAATGAAACAGAACCATGTCATTTTCAGCAGTGTGATTAGATTGCTTATTTCTTTACAGCTGGACATGCATCCTTCTTATCTGCTCACTGTGCTGAGCCAAAATGCCAAAAACATAAAACATAGCTGTATGAGGTCACTGTGGCATTAAGCAATTTTTTTACTGAAGAAAACGAAAGACATGCTGTTCATTCTATTGAATTTATATACTGATGCATGATAAAGATCCAGCCTCAACCAAAGATTCATGCAGGGAGACTGAACAAAAACATGCAGCTGGCACACATCACATGACTTTTTTCCCTAGTGGTTAGAACTCTTAATGGCTCTTAAATGCATTTTCCAAAAATTCTAGAACACAAATAATTTACAACTTTACTTATCAAATGTTATAGCTGAAGTTTATAATAAAGTTACAATACAGTAATTATTACATAACAAGACTGATTTCCAACAGAACTACCCCTGTACCTTTTATTCTTCTGGTAAGTACAACTCTTCTTTTTTCTAAAGGAGTTCTAAACAAATTATGGACAAATGTTGCTTCTCCCATATGTAGCAGGCAATAGCATCTGAGTGACTATGATTGAGTGAAATCATCACAGCTGGAGAACAGGAAATAACCTGAGGGTAAAGGGAGCCAGAAAATTATCTGTTCCAGGGTCCTGAAGGTCTCCTTGGCTTCTGGGATCTACAGTGGCAGAGTATGAATGAATTAAACACAAGAGTGAGAGGCAATGCTCTTGAAGTCAAACAATACAAACGAATTAAACCTCTGGCCTAGGTTTTATATATCTATGTGTTTGTACTTCAAAGTCGTATTTAGTTACACTTAAAGTTCAAAGACCCCAAAAAATAAAGAATATTTTATCCAGGATTGCATTTAGTATTGTGTAATTTGAATCTCTACATGACTGAGAAAAGTTCCAAGTGATTACTGATGAAACTTTGAGTATAGTTCCTGACATTTCTTCCTCAGCCAAATGTAAAAGTGAACCGTGAGGTTTGGTTATTTATTTGATATTGAGTGTTATATTAAGCACTCCACTAGGCCCAGCTGTTTTCTCAAATACTTTTAAATGGGCTTTCTTTGGCTTATCAATTTACTGATTTAGCAGTCAATTTGTTTACTTGTGCACATCTCTAGGTGTATGACCATGTTATCTCAACAGCTGTAACTGTTGCCTGTGGATATTTTCTTGGACAAAAAGGATGACTCAATGCCTCTTTTCACATGAATTCAAGGTGTGGTCACCTACTTCAGTGTGTTTCTGTCTGGAATAGAAACCTCTCATGACACGCAGCATAAAAGAAGAACTTGTATAATGCTTTTATAATGCACTTTCTGACAATTCTTTCACTTTCCAAATATTTGTGGTATCCCATGCCAGCTACTTCTGACTAAGAACATTAGTTAGGAAGTGACAATTTTTCAGGAATATCGTTTACTCACAGTTTTGCTTAGGAAAAAAATTCCTCCTTCATCATTTTTTTTCCTGCTCAGTAATCTAGAAAGAACTCGGAACACCGGAAGTTTTTGGCTTCTTTTCCAGCTGCCCCACAAAAGGTATGGAGATGTCATCCTCTTCACAATGAATGACAAATCAGAATTATCCCAGTAGGATGACCCAATATACAGATTCTGGTAGTACAATCCAATATACTGAACCAAATACCTTAAGGTGACGAATAATAAAAAGGCCTGAGTTTTGGTTGGTTGGTTTCTTTTTCTTTTTTTTTTCTTTTCCAGAAATCCATTCTGAACAGTCAACAGTGAGCTACACGAAAACAAAAGCCAATTTAGTAAAACTTTTGTGGAAACCTTTAAAGAAACAGTTTTCAAAATTGGTCTGGAACTCTTGAGTGTCCTCTCCCAGTCACTGCTGGCTAATGAAGCTTGTGGAAGTAGATCCATTGCCTTGCCTTCACTCTGTCTCTTTTTATTGATCAGGATCCCTTGAAAAGTAGAACGAACACAGATTGAGATTACACAGAACACAGTGGAGATTACAACTGTGGCTACACCTCAGGCAGAGCTCTCTAGTGAGGGGATTGTGGTTGCTAGCACACACCTCTCTATTTTACTACATGCATGTTTCAAAACAAACAGAAATGCTCATAACATATTTGCATTCCCAAATATTCACGTTGATTTTGGCGTACCAGCACCAGTATTCAACAAAACACGGGTTAAAAAATACAAGTAAGCATCCAAACATCGCATTTTGATTTACTTTCTTGTGCACTAACATCTGTAGGTGGTCCCAGCGCTGAATTGAGACTCACTGTAGCAGAGGCTAGCTCATAATTCCAGGGTTTAACATTACACTGCAGCATGAAGGAAATACTAGTTCACATTCCAGCCCTTTCACTAAATAGCATGGAAACTGTATACACTCATTCCAGGTATGAAATTAATCTCTTCCTAGTGCTCACTGGCCTATTAGCTTGGCAGCCTTTCAGCACTATGCTTTTAGAGCATCGACACATTTCAAAGAGGAAAGTAATGTGTCTTTAAATTCCTGTTTATAGAATTGAAGATTCTTTGATTCTGTTTCAAAATCATGATGATCATGACATAAAACAGGAGAGCTGTGTGTAAAATGGGTTGTCTGTAAGATCTCTATTATTCACATGAATTTTAAACCTTCTCAATTTGAAAAGATCCATTTACTTGAAGCAGCTTAGTGAACTTCAATAGACTGGTAATTGTATGCTACACATTTACAAAAGATTCATTTAAGTGACTTTTTCTGTTTGTATTTCCCACATTTTTATTGCAAGACCAAATAAAGAGTAGCAGCAGTAAATTCATGCATAGCATTAAATCAAATAATAAAATAAAAATCAAATAAAAATAAATATGATGTTTTTCCCCCAAGCTGCTTCATTTCAGAACAGTAATAATACTTGGCATTAAAGAATTTCAGTATAGAAATTATACATATCAAAAACATCACATTACGTTCTCAGATTGCCTGCTGTAATATGCTTCATTTATTTAATTATTTTAATATTTTTCTCTGGTTATTAAGTTGGTTCTGTAAGCAGTTTCTTATTTGATTAACTGTATACAGTTGGCTGACATTACTGTTTTCACTAAGACTCAATGAGATTGCAAAGGGCATAGAGTGATTAAAGGGTTCAAGTCCTATACATCATATAAGCATCAAATTATATTTGCTTGTTGCTATATGAAATCAAATACAGTGATAATAATAGAACTGTAAAGCTGGAACCACACCTATTCAAACTGATCTTCCAGGACTCTGTAACAACTTCTAGCCTGGGTAAAAACATACTAGTTATTTTGGGGAAAAAAGTAGTAAGGTATTTTCCCCCTGTGTTTTGTGTATAACAATATGCACAAATATAGTTTGTGTATGTCACACAATGAACACACCATAGTCTCTTTTTCATACAGTGATTCATAGGATCCCCACCTTTGAGTCACTCTTTTTAAAATAGTTTATCTTCTTGGGAAGATCAGTCAAATTCGGAGAACTATTCAATTTTCTGTTTCTGTCACTGATAATTCTTAGCTGCGGAAGTTTCTAGAAAAAGAGAAGTAAGGTTAATTTCCTTGTCACTTGCCCAAGTTTTACACTGATGTAGCTTTGCGCATTGCTGTGGGATCACTTTCCCTAGCGTGGGATCACGTCTTAGAAGTCCAATTCAGACTTTCCATCGAACTCTTGCTCTGCTGGCTGCCGGCAAAGGCCACCTCTCGGCTTCTCGGAGCAGCCAAGGACTGCGCTCCCCGCGGCGTCGCAGCAGCGGCCTCCTCCAAGGCCGGAGCGCTGCCTCCATGTGCGGCGTGGCTCCCCAAGCCTGGCGGGGCTCCCCGGGCCCGGCTCCTGCCCCTCAGCCGGCGCTGCGGGCCGCGGGCGGCACCGAGGGACGGGGCGGACGCGGAGGCTGCAAAACGCGCCCAGGTGCGGCGGGGCAGAGCGGGGTCACAGCCGACAGGTGACAGCCCCACCTGCGACAGCCACACCTGCGACCTGCCCCCGGCCCGGGACGGCGAGCGTTAAATAGCGAGGGGGCAGAGCCACCCACCCCGCAGCACAGGTGGCCGCCGCCGTCGATTCGGGTCGCCTCAGGGCTGGCCCCAGCGCCCTTGTGGTGCCGTCAGACATGGAACCTGTGAGTACCTTCCCGGGCGGGCGGCTTCGGGACCGCGGGGTTATGTGGCGCTGGGATGAGGGGCAGCCCCGCTGGAGCCGGGCTAGCGGATGGAACGCCGCCCCCTCCCGGGCTCCTGAGGGGGCCGTGCGGCGGGGCCGGGCCGGGCCGCGCCCCGCGGCCTCCCCCGCTGCCCGCCGGCCGCACGTGGCAGCGCCCGACGCCGAGGAGCGGCCCGGCCCCGGGGAGCGGAGCCTCGTGGGGAACAGCCCCTGCCGAGCCCCAGGAAGGACGGGGCGGGTTTTGGCCTTAAGTTTTGGACTTGTTTTTGTGTGTGTGTGTTTTCGGGGTTATGTGGCGCTGGGATGAGGGGCAGCCCCGCTGGAGCCGGGCTAGCGGATGGAACGCCGCCCCCTCCCGGGCTCCTGAGGGGGCCGTGCGGCGGGGCCGGGCCGGGCCGCGCCCCGCGGCCTCCCCCGCTGCCCGCCGGCCGCACGTGGCAGCGCCCGACGCCGAGGAGCGGCCCGGCCCCGGGGAGCGGAGCCTCGTGGGGAACAGCCCCTGCCGAGCCCCAGGAAGGACGGGGCGGGTTTTGGCCTTAAGTTTTGGACTTGTTTTTGTGTGTGTGTGTTTTTGCTGTTTTTTCGTAACTGCCAGAGGGCACGATTTTTTGCCCTTTCTATTAGCCAGTTTAGGCGTTGAGCATTTAGGTGATGGTTAATTGCAACCTTGTAAAGCTTTTGGTAGCAGTCAGGGAGGTGTTTTTGTGGTCATAACTTACTGAAATGTACATGTATGTTTACAAGATCACTGAGAAGTTGACAGCAGTATCACAATATCCTCTGAAGCCTGCTGGAAGACCCTGTGATTTCATTATACTTATTCTGCTATTTAGGGTAAATTCTCATATTAGGTTTGATTCTTGAATTTTAAGTGAGTTACACAAACTGTGCTTTTGTGTCATATGAGTTAACATTTTAAGGTTGATTTCCTCCTCCATTCAAACATACCAGCTTGGGTTTTGGCAGTGCCTTTGGTTTTTCACCTAACAAGAGGCTGGGACATGGTAGAGCTCTTGAGAACAAGCATTCTCGTACTGCTTATTGCTTACAGTAATATGTGACTTTTTCTCATGTATAAAGATGTCTACAAAATGGCAGCTCTAAGGGATGCACAAAAATGTGTTAATACCTTTTTCCTTTACATCCTAATACATTTGCTCTTAGAATGTTCTCTGCAATTCTTCTTGTGGCCCAGTTGAGGGTAACGTGTTACTTTCAAAAAAATGAGCTGCTTATCTATGAAATAAATTGTTTTAATTATACCATTTCATTTGATGTGTGTTTCGATTGGACAGTTCTTCAGTTGCTGTTATGTTTGCTTTGAAGGACAGTTTTGAAGTAGTGAGTGTTTTTTTAATCTTTCAAGGATGCTGGATGCTTCTACTAAAAAAAAGGGGGGGAAAAAACCCCACTCCTTTGACTCTTTTATAATTTCACATGAAAAAAGGAGTGGATAAAAGACACTTAATCAGCTGTTGGTGTGTATAATGGCTGTCCTCATTCTAGTTTTTTCATTCTTTTTTATTTTTAAACCATTGTAATTGGATAAAGAGTGATGGTATTAACTCCAATTGGGATAGCAAACAAAAAATACAAACGTGCAGGATTTAATTATTTTAGGTAACAGAGCAGTCTGACAGCTATGTGTGCAAATTTACAGCTGGACAAAAACCTATGACAGATAAATCACAAAACTCCGTTGTTCGAAGTTAGAATGCCAAAGATAGCTTTGAAAGCATTCAGTGAAGGGAATTCTTAGGTGGGACAGAAGACTGGATGTAAGTTTTGAGCATTTTGTGAATGTCACAGACCATTCCAAATATGTGACCATCTTGCTAATGCAGAAAGTTTTGCTTTGCTTTTGCAAAAGCAACAGGCTACAAAATCAAGTAGCTAGAATTGGTGTTTGCCTGGGCAATCTTGAGTCTGTTACCTTGTGTATTATGGAATTAATTTATTTTTTTCTCATTGTGTGCTTTTCCAGGCGCATGGTTTGCTCATCTCACATAAAAGAAGGGTAACACTGACTTACTGGGGAATCTTTGGTTTGTCTTTTGCTCTCTGTAATGAGATAATCAGATAATCATACTGTTAAGATATAAAACTGAACTGTGGTGCACACATACATGCAAGTCCCTTGGCATTTTTTAATGGGAAGTTTCAATTTTGCAGCCTGTTTTGTGGGGGGTTTTTCAATATGTATTTTGATGTTATTTTTCATGGAAGCAAAAAAAACTTCAGTAGAACTCAGAACCATGCTCCTTGGCAATATGATAGGATTCAAAGGGCAGGGCCTGTTGAGGGAGCATCACACATTGGATCTTCATTTCACTGGGCTTATTGGTAACAAAAAACAGACTACTAAGAGGATAACTGGGGAGAGAGCAGACTTCTGTTTTGTAAATGGATTTTGTAGCTGTTTGCTGACAACTTGTTTGAGAAATCTCTATTCCTGAGCTCTTTACCCTTTTGCATTGGCCCCCATCTGTTCTTGTCCTTCCTATCTCCCTTCAAATCTGTCACCTAAGTATGTTTCTTGTCCTCTGTTCCCCAGGGAGGCGGGAGCTTGCAGAAGGAATTTTATTTTTCTTTTTTTTTACACCATCTGAATGTTTTGAATATGTTGTGTAAAGGCATTCATTCTCCTCTCTGTTCTGGTGCCTGTTGTTACACTGGCCACTTCCTTCAGCTAGTAGAAGTATTTTGATTAAAATTTATGTTCAGTTGTAGCATACCCGGCAGTCCAGAGCTTCTGCAGGCTCTACTCCTTTATAAATGTTTATGACTTAACCCTTGCTGTACCACTGTGGTGAGGAGGCATTTATTTTCCCACAAAGGGAAGAGAGGGAGGAAGGTGCACTGATGATTCAGAGGTGTGAAGCCCTGGCAGGACCTGCACATGAAACCCCTGGTGTCTTACAAACAAGTTTTCTAAGATCACAGAGGGAACTGGGCCAGGGGCTTGGATGTATGTCTTCAGCTTACATCTAACAAACACTTTTAGTGCAAAGCACTCAATTACATTTGCATTTCTTTCATTCTAGTCCAGAAAAGTGTCTTGTCACTCAGAATATTGATTCTCACAGTTGGTCTTTTATTCATCTTGGTATGCATAGAATTTTTTAATATATACTTCTGTGCCCATTTTTTAAGTACAAGCATATTTACAAATATATGTATCACTATTTTGGTATAGACTGTTTAGTAGATGATGATGTAATTCAATTTTTTTGGTCTATCCCACATTGCTTCATACTTCCAAAGTCAGTTACACCATGACTGGAAACAAATGCTGCTTCCTAGTGAAAAGTAATGTATGATACATGAAGTGTCAGGCAATTCATCAGGAGTAAGGAGGAGATGGCCCTAAGGCAAACAGTTTGCTCTATAGAATATAATGGTTACTTAACCCTTTAACTTAGTGAGCACGTGTATGAAGAACAAACTGGAGGGAAAAAAATCCTTCTCAAGAAGAAATACTAATTCTCTGTCTTGAAATGTTTGTATATGAGAGCAAACCCTTGGCCTATCAGTGCTGATATTTATGAGCAATTGATTTAAATTATAAAAACTGCATCTGAATTTCTTTCTTGTGAACTGTGGATTTCAAGTGTTTTTAAGATTATTAGTGGCTTGTTCCCTGAATGAAAAATAGTTGCAGGCATGTTAGTGTCTTTCTGCCCAAGTCCAACCTTGATTACTCTATGTTTGGTTTCAACAAGAGCTGCAATAATGTATTGCTTTCAGTGTGACTTCTTCCACAGACGGAAACCTAAAGTTTCTTTAAACTGTTTAGAAAAATACTGATGGTCAACTTGAATGCTAACCTACTGGAAAGCAAATTGGAAGTAGTTTTAGGAAGTGCAGTATTCATAAGTACATTTGTTGATACTGCAAGCCTTGCCTTATTTTTTGCTGCTTTACTTTTTTATGAAAAGCCACACACAAACTAGAAATTTGAACGCATTTTGCACAGGAGAAACAAATGAAATTGCCTAGATGTCTGCTTTTAAATCCACAAAATAAACCTAGTGAAGAATAGGGGCCAGTCTTACTCTAAGAGCTGTGACCATTTGCTTGCTGTTACAGCCACAGATGCTTTTACCTGCAATAGTGTATGAGGAATCTTTGATACATTTCACATCTACTATTGTTATTTTGAAATAAAATTGATTTTGCCTTTTTGTATGAAGTGGCATGCATTTATATTTGCTGATGGCTTTTTAGCTGCTGTTTAACTACTGGTAGGTCAATATGTGCCTCTAGGAATCAGTATGTTTATTTTGTTGCATTTTTTTTTTCGTTTAATTTTTGCAAAGGAAAAATACTTTTAACAATGTTATTCTTTGCATGGCTGCTGTTTTTATTTTAAAGTAGCTGATTTAGACCCAGACTGAACAAAGTACTTAAACACATGTGCAACTTTAAGCCCAGGGACTATTCACAAACTTAGAAGTTGCATGCAAATTTTTGTCCCTGGGGCCAGATCCGACCCAGAGAAAGAGCTGTGGAGTTTGCTGTACGGCTTTTGGATTAGAAATCCTGTTGATTTAAGGGCTGAATAGTCTGTTTGGCTGAAGGGCAGTTAATGGGTAAGAGGGTAAGGCAGTGTCCTGGGTCTGCAGACATGAACATAAAACTGTTAAGAAGTTTTTACTGTCATTTTAGGTATGGGACCAGAGCATGGTATGAAAAAAGCATTATTGTCTGATGCTAACCCTTAACTTTGAATTCCTGTCTTTAAGGAAATACAAGGGTGGATTTACTGATTGTCACTGATAGTCCTCTGTCTGTGCTTTAGTTAGTCAAAGTTTCTGGAAGAAGAGTGTGTTGTATTTTTTCTGTCCTTCCACCCCCCACCACCCTGCAAAAAAAATAAAATAAAATAAATAGAGCAATTACTTAAAAAAAGGTTCAGCACAAAGCCCTCAGTTACTCCTGAAGGGGTTAATGCAGCAAAACTCTTGGAGACATCTGGCAGAAGCTGTGGGTGTTGGGTGTGGCAGATCCCAGGGCCGTACCAGTCTCTACAAGGGAGCTGTCATCCTCCTTGATTTATCCTTCCCTAATGTCACGGGGTATGGATGTTGAAACTGTGGCTAGAATGTGAAATACGAAAAACATGAAGATTATGATTTAGTGTCTGGGGAGGCTCATTGTTGGCCTCTGTTCACAAGTTGTAAGCATCGGAGGTAGCTTGACACAGGTTACAAAATCTGGTATGTAGCACAAAAAAAAGAGGCAAGAATATTTCGGCGTTTGGAACTCCTACATGTGTTAGTGCACAAAAACGAGTGACGGCAGCAATTAAATCAAAGGCTGCGCTGATGATATATTACATTGGAAACACATTGAAGGTGCTTGTAAATAACATTTAAATAAATGTACTTTCTGGTCCTTCATTTGCAAATAAATATAACAGGAACAGTAGATGAAAAAATAAGGAATTAACTGTCTTCAGTAAAGACAGTTTTGATAAATAACTGATAAATTAATAGAGCTCAAATATAAGATTATTTTGTTCATGGTTTGGCATGAACACATCGATAAGAAGCTACATTTTAGTATAAATTTACATGCAGTTTTTTGAAATTGAAATAATGAAATTTATTTTGTTCTTTAATTTCTTCTATCCTGACACAGTTAAATATTCTGTAATTACTGTGGTTGGATCAAAGTGAGTACTGTGCATTTTTTGTCAAAGTATCCCATTGTAATAAATGTTAACTAACTGAAACAAGTTTATTGTATAAAATTGTTTTTCTTGTTTCACTTTATTAAAGCATAATGATGAATAGAACTGTGCTTTCATGATGGTAGAATATCAATGTCTTAGTCATAGGACCTGTTGATACTTAAGTATCAACTAATCATATCTAGTGTGCAAAAAATGTTTTCTGATACAATGTAATGTATATAAAGCCTCATGGGTGAAGTTCTATTGTTTTGGACATACATGTATTATTTGGTTGGGTGATAATTCCATTTTCATCGGTAAAGTAGCATATTTTGAATTTAATTGCTCTCTACAATTCAGTTTCTAAAACAGCACTTTCTTGAAAAATATCTAAGAGCATAATGTAAAATCTACGCTTGAAAAAGCTGTAATTTAGCCAGCTGATGCAGAAATTCATAATAAATAAGTTCCAGATTGGGAAATTTATTTTGGTGGATTCAGGTGTGAATGACCAAAGGAATAAAGGGTATTTGTGCTGCGGAGCAAAAACAGTGCTAAATTTCTATTGAGGAAAAAATTAATTAGATTTTTAAAATACTATTTGTAAAATATAAAACAATATGTTGTTTTCAACCATATTTATGGTTTTTTCCTGTTTGTCATTTTTTTGTTGTAGTTTGGGTTTTTTGTCATCCGATTTATTGAGTTTGCAGTTATTTTAAAGGACAAGTAGTGTTATGCTGTTAATGAGGTATTTTAAATTGGTTGGATCTTTGCCAGAGACAGTTCCTCACACTGACAGCTGGGAAGTTGTTTTCATCATAATGCACCTGGATGTATGAGGAAAATGCTACAGATCAGTTTATACACTCAGGAATATTTGTGAAACTGCTGGTTTTAGATGTGCTTTATCAAATGTGTTAAGAAATTTGCAGGATTTTCTGAGGTTTGGAAGAGGATTGTGTTTTGAAACGTTGCTGACATTGTGTTCCCTAAGAAGTTCCACAGCTGGAATTGTATTTGGATTGCACACTAACCTGCTTCAAAGGAGGAAGGAGCTGCTTTTCTGATACCTTTGTACATTGGAGTCTGTCTTGGCATTGCTTTGTATTAACTTTGCACAGATCTAGGTGATACAGCTGATGCAATAGAAGCTGAGGGACGGTGAAGACTTAGGTATCAAATATGTGTTACTCAGTGGATTATCTTTCTGAATATCTCTGCAGTCTGAATCTTGTTTGGATTACCAGGTCATTTTGTTTCAGTTATAGTGTTGGGATCTTTGTATAATCTTATCTTTGCCTTCTTGTGTTGTCATGTAGTACCATCTGTGCTCATCAGCTGTAACTGTCTGAAGAAGTCTGGAATAGTGGAATATGGAGCCAGTAAGATTTTGTTAGGACACTGTACCAGTAGGAAAAAACAAAAAAAAAAGAAAATCCAATAACAAAAGAAGTAGGATCACAATATTGTAGGTATTCTCTCTCAAAATAATGTAAGTTTAGACTAGTCAGGATATCTGGAGGGAGTTTGAAGCCCAAGAAAATGGCTCAGCTATACAAGGCTAAATGAAAATATAAAAGGCAGCTACATGGCTTCATTATATATGCATAAACCAAGAAATTAACAAAGTGATGATCTGTAAGATCAGACAATGATGTGCTAATAAATGTCAGCCTACCCAGCATCTGTCATAAACATAGTGTGTTGATAAAAACATAAGGATTGGCATTTTTCAGAAACAAAAGCCTCAGTTTTGGTATCCTGCTGTCTGCATGAAAGTAAAAGGTTTGAGAAACCCTGTACCAGCAGATTCTTCTGTTTCCTTGTCTCCACAGTTGTTTGTATGAATGGCACTACTGTGCATCAGATGCAAGTTATTATTCATGTCTTGTCATGATCAGTCACTTGTCCTGTTTAACGTCCAAAGAGAGTTTTCCTGGTAAAAAGGTATGGATTTCCAACAACCAGGCTTCTCTGCTGTTTTGCATCATACCTACCTGCAAAAATGAGATCAGCTGCTTTTCCACTTATGGATGTCTTCATTTAGGAGATAAGTTGAAACAAACTAAAAATTGTCAGAGAGAAGGACCGTTGCTAATAGGTACAGAAAGTCCATGGGATCTAGGCACACACAGAAATTCAAATATGTTGGAAATAGGTTTCCCAAGTCTTTGGATCTTTTCAAAATCATATCTCCAAATTAAGTACGCCACTTGAGGATGTTTCATGCATTTTTAAGAGCTTAGTTTCAGATTATGAGAAATGTGGTTTTGCTTCATCTTTCACTGAGTTGTTTTTGTTTACTTAGTCCACTCTCTACCTTACAAACTGGTAATGAAGAATCTACAAAACTAAAGTGATGGTGTCTTAATTCTTACACCTATCTTCGTACAGATATGAAAACTTCAGAAGGATGACAGCTGAGAAGAGTTTTTCATTTGCAAAAATATTGCACACATCTCTGAATCTTGCTCTACTTAGCAAAGCAGGTTTATTTGTGCAAGGAAAGGTAACTTTTTTTGGAACAGATGTTTTTCTTGTGCAAATCCCATTCAAGACCGTGAGTATTATTGCTGGCTGTGAATAGGCTTTCGATCATTTGAGTCTTAAGAAATTAATCCTGTTTGGTTTATTCATCCTTTTTTCAAAGAGACTGTTTGAATCACATGGTTAACTTGGAACATCCAGATTTTTTTTTTAATAATGATGCTAAAAACAACTTGTTTTGTTGTTGTTTAGAGTACGTCTGTGGGAAAGTATACAGGAAAGTATAGTATATAGCCTGCTTCAAGTCTAAACATGATTGCAAACGTATATACAGTGAAATGAAACACTTCAAGATTTGAATCTAACCTGTCTGTCCGTTGCCACATTACAATAATCTAAAATCCATAGACCTTTCTTAGACCAGTTACTATTAATAATACAGAATTTGCTGTGAATTTAAGCTGAGCATATTATCTTTGGTTTTTATGGGGTTTGCGTTTTGAGATGCAACTTCACTGTAACTGAGAATACCACATTTCAAGCAGTAGCACTTTGAACTTAAGTGCAGGCATTTGGGATCTTCTGGTGAGCCATGATGTTCGTGACCACTGTGATAAATAAGATGCATGTTGGAAACTACTTACTCAAACTGGAACTGTTCCTCCATTAAATCAAGGAAATTATTCCTTTGAGTAGCTGTTCAGCAGTGTGGATAAGAGATTCACAATCTGTCTGAAAAACCACATGCATATTTTCCAAGAGTGTTGCACATTAGCTTCTGTTTGGTCAAGCAGAAGCTAATGCTTTCTCTGTAGCTAAATCCTCCTCAGTTTAAAGGCAATGTTCTTTGCTTTCTGTCCTAAATATTATGTAGGAGCTCTGTCTGCTGTTAAAAAGCTCTTGTTCTCCACCCAGATGTAGCTGTATTTCAATGGAGAGGGAAATGATCCTTGTGTATCTCTTTCCTCACTTGCCATGGAGGCGGGCGAGGGGGTAACGAATTGCTTGTAGAGGAGTTTGCAGTGCTTACATGAAGTGTGCCGCTACAGAAGTTTGAAGTTATTTACTTTCAAGATGAATAGTTCTTTAAGAGATGGGTTAAACATTCTGCCTAATATGCAAGACATTAAGTCTCTAAAAAGTCATTGTACATATCATTTGAAACAGCATAACCCCTCCCTCCATCTTAAGTTTATAGCAACAATAAGCCTTGCAGATGCTTTTCCTGGGAATTAAGGACCAGCTGGGGTAAACAGACCTCAAACTATCCTCTTAGCCAGTCATTAATCTTCAGGGAAAGCCTTTGCTTTGATCATTATTGCTAAAATATGCCTAGTGCAGCCTGGGCTTACATGCCAGTAAAAGCAAAGTAGTATTTTGCCAAAACATGAATATTCTTTTGTTTGTCAAGTAGCCCTATGTCTTGGACTCATTTTTGATGTGTGTAAACATGCTTGTGTATATGTGTGTGCACACAAACAGACATGAGGGCATGAGTTTCCCAGTTAAATTATTCATCCTGCGTTTATAGCACTCTAAATTAAGTGGGGTGTCTGACTCAATGCTGTTGCATCGATCAGTTTTTCAGTTAGCTTTGCTTTGTCTCAAAACTTGTGAAAAGTCTTGGAACAGGCATCTTTGATTTAGAAAATTAAGGAATACTTTGCCCATTTTTGACCTTATAAAGACCCAGCTTTAATTACCCCAGGGTATCTCACTGAGGACCAGAAAGAATCAGGAACTGTGCAGTGTAATTCACCTCAGCCTGGCCTTTCCTGGTGCATGTTGCTTGAGAGTTGTGTTGGTGCCCAAATAAATAGCTGAAAATTAACAAACTAATTTTTTCTTGTCTTTTTGGAAGGGACTTGTTGCTGTGCAGTGTATCAAGTAAATAATCAGAAGTCAGCTGGGGTACAGTATTTCTGTATACAGGTCACAGAGCTGAAAGTCCAGCAGGCAGTCTTCCTGACCTTCCAGGCTTTAGATTTCCTGAAGTGTGGCAAATACAGAACTGAGATTGGAGGTGCCATGAATCACTCTTTCCTGATGAGCTTGCCATGTGTTATGTGTTAGGCAGTGTCTTCTAGTCAAGAACTAACAATGAAGGAAAACAATGTGCACTTCAGATATTTGCTGCTTTTTGTAAAATGACCTGTATTACTTGTATATACTTAGCTTAAGCCTGGATGAAGAAAGATATTCAGTGTTAAAATATAAAGTTTCACTAGAGAGAGCAATTCTTTGTGAATTTCTACAAACATCCCAGAATTTAAGAAAATATTGGTATTTGTTGAATTCTGTAGTTAACTGTCGGGGTGGAGTGGGGGATGTTCTTTATTTTCTCTCATGTTGTCTGTCAGAAGTAGAGGTTGTGTGGTGCCCTGTTGCATGAGGCATCAGGCACTGTAGCAACATAAAAGGAGTTGCATGGAGTTGACAACTGGATTGTATTGAACAGATCCAGAAGAAGGGAGCTGTTTCACAACCTGTGTCCTTTGCCCTAAAAGACTTTTGGATCTTCCCGCTACCGCCAATGTTGATTTTCTTTGTTCTGTGTTCCCTAAGGGGAATCATCAAAGTAGCAAGAGAAGGAAATCATTCTTATATCTTCTTGCCAACAGCATTTTCCCTATTTTACTATAAATGAGCACTGTGCAGGAAGTCGAGCGCGGGGGAAAAATAATTCTGCAGACCTTAAACACCCTGAGCAAAATCTCAGCTGTTGCAGAGTGTGAAGCTTATGGTTGCTCTTGAGAGCCCTGATGGACCTTCTTGCAAGAATCAAGCAGCTGGAATGAAGGCTCTCGCTGGTAGAGGGCTGGGTATAATCAATTACTCTATGGTCTGATCAAAGATAAAAGTGTATTATGTACAGCATATGTAATGTGAACTTAAAATATTTTTTTTCTATGTTTAAGCCATATATTTTAAATTACAAGAATTCACCTCTGTGATACGCTGCAATAAGGTTCAGTGGGCAGAAACCCATTGCACTTCATTTGCTCCCCAGTGCAGTTGCCCATGCAATTTTTCATTATTGTATGAGAAGAATATTTCGGAAAAGCAGTCGATACAGTTACTTGGTCTTGTTTCTTGGTATCAGATTTTTTTTTTTTTTCACAAGCCCCTCTCCCAAAAGTACAAAGCAATAAATAGCTAGGTATGATGCTCTGTAAAAATAGGTTTTTGACCTCTCCATTTATTGGTATACCTTTAACCTTGCAAGTTTCTAACAGTCTCTGCTTGGTCCCACTTTACACTCTGTAAAAAGAGAAGTTACTGTTAGTGTAGCAGCAGTAGTGTTACTTTATTTTCTGAGCAGTTTTTAAAACTGTTTCTCATGTATTAAGGGAGTCCAATTAAAGTTATTGGTTGCAATTTATCTCTTTGTATTTCTGCTCAGGCTGACTACTTTCTATTTAAAAACTTGTTTCTGCTGTGCAGTGTAGATGTGCAGGCTATTAGTATTTAAGTAACTTCTCTGCCTCTATAGACACTTCAACTACAGTAGGTAAGTAAATTCGAGTGTCCAATTTATATTCATTACAAAAGCTGCATGATTACTGTTTAGCTCATTCCCATCATCCCTTGAAGTTACTTTGCTTTTCTTGTTAGTAGACATCCCTGGATGTCTCAAGCCTGAGAAGTCACTTGAGAATTCCTGTCTGTTTTCCTGTGCTGCAGGAAAACTGCCTGCATGTTCCCCAGTTCCACAGAACCATTGCCAGCATTTTTCTTTCGCTTCCTAGCAACTGCCAATTTGGCAAAAAATGAATGTGGGGGACCTGGAACTTTCTAAACTGCAGGAGATGCAGAAACAAGGGTCTGTTTGTATTGCATGAATGTGTTTTATAGTACTTGAATAGCAAAGAGGTGTCAGTGTCACCAGCCTGCCAGCATGATAGATCAAGGAATAAATTTTCAGGGCAAAAGATATCCCTTCTCTGTGAGAGGTGTTTGCAGAAGAGAGCAAATGCAGCATGGGTAAACCACGACTGTGCAATCTGTGATACCATTTGTGTTTAACAAATGGCCTTCAGCCTGGGACAGTGTGCCCTCACTGCAGGCAGGAGCAGGGATGCAAATTTAACAGGGATGGCTTTAAAGAATTGCATTACACAGATAGAGCATTTTCAGATAGTCATGGCAAGATAATCTTGTCACTATAAATCTGCCTGCTCACTTGAATTTTGCAGCCCACGCTCAGCTTTGTGCATCTTCCACTACAATATTTTTGGTGGAAGCTTAGTCTGAGGAGTGTTGACACTCACTGAGAGGTGCATGGAATGCAGTGTGCACGTGTGACAACTGTCACACCTGCGCCTCATCCTTCATTCCACTAAGGGAAGCCTGTCTTGTCCTTGTGGTCCTTGTCCTACTTTTCATTTCTAAAAGGTGTTTTTTCCTCTATCCTTAAAATTGCATAGATCAATCTCTTTTTGATCAAGCTATTCCCAGTTGCTTGTTGATTGTGAAAAAAAATAAAAAAAACAGTACAAAAACACCCCCAAACATTTGGGATTTTTTTCTCTACATTTGTCTTGTCTATTGCCTAATCTGCAGACATTTTTCTTGTAGTATTTCTGATAGGAACTGGGAAGCAACTTGCTCTGCACTGAGAATTCATGACTAAATGTTCTTTTTTAGTGTTTTGCTTCTTTAAGCACATTTAAATTCTAACATTTGAAGCACCTGAATAACTTTTTCAGAGTGTCGGAAACAAGTTATCCCCTGGCTGAGATCTTATACAAAACATTTAAGCCTGCAGCAAGCTTTTCTGTTTAATCTGGAGTTTTTGTAAACCCTCAGAAAATCAGGTTTGTAATTGAGGTGACAGCGCAACCCTAATTGTAGCACTACTGGCACACCACCACAACTAAAAGCATACATTGCTGCCAATTTTAAGAATAAAATTAAGCCCTAGTATGTTAGGTAATGGATTTTATGCTTCCTTCAATTTCCTGCAATTTTAGAGAAATCTGAAAATTACAATTTGTTGCATTGAGGATGGACTATCTACAACTGGCACAAGGCAGTGTGATTCAGTTGGAGGCAGTGATACTGTGTAGATTAGCCTGAGGTGACAAAGTAGCATAATAAATTTTAAAAGTGTGTAACGTGTAGGGAGCTTGTGTTTTCTCAGGTGGAATAGCTGAGTATTTTTGATCTGTTTTGATGGCTATTTTTTTTTTTGTGTACAATAATACTGAAAGCGGCTTGAAATTTCCAGTCACATTTTGTACTAGAAAACATCTTTTCAGTAAAAAAAAAAAAAAAAAAAAAGTCGCTTCCTCAACCACATTTCTTGCACAATTTATCCTTTCTGTGAATTGTTGAGGAAAAATAAAACTGCTCTGTAATCTTACATCAGACCTAAGGGGCCTGCACTGCTGCGTGGTCCCAAGGACATGATATCCCGCCAGTCACATTTTGCATTGTACAGTGACAGATTTGGGTGAGGAGAATAGACCAGTATCCTCTTCTCATGCATGTCTCATAATACTTGTTAGCATATGAATGTGCATTTCTTTATATAATCACCTGCAATTCTCTGTGGTGTAACACATCTAGCCTTGGGACTCCAGGTCCTTGGCAGGCACATAATTGCACATTAGATACTGCCTGTTACTTTCAGTTGTCAGGAGTGACAGGTGGAGCAGAGTATCAAAACAGTCATATCTTAACAAGTGGGAGGATGAAAAAGTACTTTGAAATGGCTTGTGTTCAGCTTAACAGCCAGAAGTCATGACTGTGTGGACAATTTAGGGCTCTCTGCTAACAGTTCTCGATTAGCTGAGGTCTACCCAGACTGGAAAAAAACACTTTTGACATTTTTCCAGGGCTACTGGACTTTGCCTTGTACTTCTCTCACTATCAACCTTCAGCAAACTTCTGCTGCCGCTGGTTCAATGCTGGAGAAGGTGCAGACACTCCCAGCCTGGCCCCACGTGAAGCCAGCCCAGGTCCAGCAGAGCTGGCTGTGTTCAGGCTGTAAGGGCACAGCAGAAGGTGCCCACTGCACAGTTGCTGGATTTGAAGCTCTCCAGGCTGTGTCCCAACCCTCCATCCTGTTTTTCCGGAGATGTGCCAGAGACACAAAGGCACAATACTGTGTTAGCAGTTGGACAGCCCTTTTCCCTGTGGCAGAAAGGAAGCTGATGGGTGAGTGTTTTAGAAGATAAATGGTGACCCTGTCTTGGAAGAGTCTCTTCTGACCCAGACTGAGGTCTGCCTGTGCAAAGAGAAACTTAAATTGCACATACTATTGCTTGTGCTACTTTTGTTGTAGGGACTGATAAACGTTTTGTCATTTAACATCTGTTAATCTAAGACACCCTGCAAGTATCCTCTTAAAAGGTCACATAAATGACAATATAAATTAATGTGCTCAGCACTTCAGCAAACCTGCATGTATTTAATAGTTTAATTGTACAATAATGAATTTAATATTGCATTGCTTAACATTCATGACGGTTAAGCAGTAAGAGTCCTGCCCCTCAGATCAAATAGCTCTGTATTTCCCCAGAGTCCCCATGGGAAATTGTTCAAACTATATTTGGTTCTCCCTTGAAGAGTAAATGGGGGATGCACATGACAAAAATGACTGTAAACATACCAGTCTGCATCACTTCCACCAACAGTTCTCACTGGTGTTATCTCTGACACTCAGGCTAACTTTTTGTAACCATCATGCAACATCATGAGTAATCATCTGTTGTTAACACACTGTCCATCAGACATGTTTACTCACAGAGTGACAGCTAACACATCTGGACTACATACCGTGTTTGATCTGAAATACCAGACTCACTCTGCTGTAACAATGACAAAAGCATTCCATGGCTGTGCAGTTTAAAGCATAAAATATAAGGACTGTGTGATGTCTGATGTAATTTAAATATTTATAAAAATATTAGCAATTCTAAAATACAAATTAACAAATATTACAGTTTGTAACATCTCTCATAAGTGCATTTTTATGGTGTAATTAGTACTACAAAGTAGGAAAAGCCTTTTTTGAACTCAGTTTTCTAATTGTACTGTTTAGTGAATGTGCTGTACAGTAGAGCATAAAATATACATAAAATCTATCTTCATGCTTCTAGTAGAGGTCTTGTGTCAAAGCACTCAGTTTTGAAGCCCAAGTACCTCCATTGTCATCAAAGCTGTATTGATGTAAATCAGGGATAGCGATTGCTGTATCCCATGCTTTATGGCAGTGAAGGCTTTTCAGACGTGGACTAATCTTTTGCAGCTGTAGAAAGGGACTCTGTAGAAAGCTCTCTGACCACCTCAGTGCCTCACACAGGGCTTTCTGTGAGCTGCAGTATTCCTCAGGGAATATTGCATCCATCCTCTGCTGTATGTGCCTTTCCAGGTGACTTTAGCACCTGAAAGGGAAGGGCAGCTTAGCCCCAGCCTGCCTCACTCCCTCTTACAACAGATCCAGAGCAGTTCATTTGCCAGTGGAAATAACCTGTTGTGGGCTTGGACCAAACAGAAAACTTTTGCCCTCAAGCCTGTTGAGTGGATAAGCTAACCCTGACCATTTACCCTATTCATACCCCTAGTACATGCAGAGTTGCAGGTGCATTTTCCTCTGGGAAGGAGCCATAACCTGTATCTTTCCAACCATAACCTGTATATTTTCCAGTAGACTATTGTACCTACGGGATATAGGTGTAGTACTTGACTGTGTATACAAAACAGAGTTTGCAGTCTAGTAAGATTTATATTTGAAGAAATTTTGACACTTAATGAAAAGATCATCATTTTGTATCAATTCATTCAGTAGACTGTTTCCTAGGACATAATGGATTTTATTCCTTCCAAAGATCTAAACCATTTATATGCTTCAAACTGAGAGTTTGTGTGACTTAGCCTTATTAAAACTCACTTGTAATGGGTTTTCCTTTTAGATTCCTCATGAAGTTTTCTCTCAAGATTCCCTACCAAACAAAAAAAAGACTCCTAAACTAGATATTTGTTTTCAGAATGCAAATGAAGGAGATGACAGTAGGGAAATAAGCAATAAGTGACATGTGACAAGACAGGAGATAATGACTACTTCTCTAGATCAGCTTTAGCAGGATACTGTGTAATGAGGTTTTTTTGTAGGCTGAACAAGTCTGAGATGCAGATGTTTCTTGTTCAAGGTGAAAAATCAAATAGTGCTTGGTGGTTTATTTAGAATGATGCTGTAAGGCAAGAAAAAGCACTCTTGCATATCACATGAAAAAAAGATCAAATAGACATTTCATGACTGGAAAAATGAGTACTAAAGAGACTTATAAGACAGAAAAAGTGGTTATGCAGAGTTTCCTCTCAATTCTTCCTTTAATGATCACCTGATTCCTTTAATGAATCCTCCTTGCTAGAGGAGCTCCACCTTTAGACAAAAATCATCATTAAAGACTGTAATTTATATAAAATTATTCCTTGAATCTACTGTTCTTCATAAGCCTAAGTAGGCCATTTTGCAATTATTATTAAATCTAAGAGGAAAGGATATTTGGGTTTTTTCCTTTGGTCTTTTACACCCCAAGGGAAGAGCATGTTTGGGGATTTTTACAGCACTCAATGGTTTTACAAGGTGCACAGGAAATATTATGTTACAGAGAAAAATTTTAAAGTAATTTTGGCATCTAATGGAAATTAGAGCTTTACTTTTAAAGTGATTCTGAATTATTGAATACCAAGGAAGGTACTTCAAAATAAAGAAATGGTGTGTGGGTATTCCCTGGAAGGACCTGATTCATTGTTACAGGCTGAAATGAGATCCTTGGAAAACTGGAGCCCTCTTTTCCTAAAGAGCCTTGAAGCAGAGGTTTCCTAACTGTAGTAATGATTGCTCTGGTAGGAACTTTCAACCTATCTGCCTCCTTCTGTTTAGTAAATAGAAGAGGTTTCTATAGTGAAAGCAGCTGGACTTGGGGGTCCTTCTGCATCAGAGGAGCAGTTGCACTCTAGGTTGTCTGCAGGTAATCTGTTTCTAGAAATTGCACCTCTCAATTACTGTCTTAGTGTCTTGTAGTTCTAAAATTGTAGATGACTGCATGTCTTGCACTTTCTCTGGTTTGTGCAAGGTTGATTTCTCTTATCTGTGAGAAAAGCCAAAAAACAGTGGACACTTTGACCTTGACGTTCCTGATTCTGAATTTGCAACATTAAAAAAAATGGAGCACTGCCACAGCATTCTGATGACCTCTTACTTGCTTTCTGCAGGTTATAGTGGTTAAAGTAATGAGGAAGCTGAGAGATGCTATCTATCTTTTATTTCTCTGCACAGAAGGTACTCCTCATTTTTTACTCAGCTGTTCACTTTATAAGTAGGTGGAACTATGTATGCATTAAAGGCATATATTTGATAAATGTAATAAACTTAAAACTAGTCTTGAGAAAATGACTGAATTCCCTGGGCTAACAAGAGTCCTCTTGTTTATGTTTTCATATATTTCATTGGACAGTTTTTATTTTAAAGCCAGCTGTCACAACCTGATGTTTCACAGCCTTCACTGTTGGAACGCGCGTGAGTTCTGGCATCAGTCTACGTGGAATATCTGTTTGAACAAATGTAGTATCAGGGCATGCCAACTATGGCCAGTTGCATTTAGTTATAGCAGTTGCTGAATGTACCTGGAGGGTCGGCATTCAGCAGGGAGTGAAGTCAATTTTGGCATCTCTCTAATAATGCTTTGACTTCAAAACCTGTACCTCATCATGTATGTGAGGAAAAAATGACTTCTCTCTCAAAGCTGAGATAGTTTGCTTGGCTGTGGGACCAGCATAACTGTGAGGAATCAATTTGCACTTGGGTCAGGAAGGACACTGCAAAGGCTTAAGCAAAATGCAAGTCAAACTGGAACACTGATCCCTAAGACCATTGTAAGAGCCCCCAAATCATTATCTGCTCCCTCAATTGTTTCCGTCCACAGATTCTTTCTAGTTACAAGAGCATGTCTAAGGCAGCAGGACAGTTTCTTGTTGCCTACAATGCAATTTTGACAATTTGAGGAAGCAGTATGTACATAAGGGGGCAAATAATTTATTAGAAATACTAGAATATATATTGGGCCTAAGTGCAGCCCTAGCTTTCAAAAGTGTAGAAGGTTCCCCTAAAATAACCCTGTGAGGTCGCAGCTTCTTTCATAGGAATTAATGCGACTTATGTACTATGGCATAAATGGTCCTTTCTGAAATATGCACTATGTTAATCTTCTTTGTAGTTGTGACTGTTGGAAGTGAAAGAATCCAATAGTCTGTACTAGACTATTTGCACACAAATCAAGTTTCATTAATCACACTCAGAGAGTGTGCCCTGTGTGGAGTGAATTATTGTCAGAAAACTGCAAAGCACATCCAGATCATTGTGCAGGAATAAAAAGTCTTTAGCAGTAACACACACTAAAATCTAAAGAGTAGCATGTAAAGTATTTGGAAAATCAGTAGATTCCAGTCAGTGAGTTAATGTGGGTTTTAAGAGAAATACTCTAATTAATTAATTGAACCTGTTTCAGATGTCATGTATACAGGTAGGATAGATAAGAAGTATTAAAAAAAGGAAATATTTCCTTCCACAAATGTAGGAAGGCTGGTCCTGACAACTCCCACTGATCTCATGGTCATGTTCAATGAAATAATGGATCACAGTTAATTTGGGGGCCTGTCTGGTGCTGGGAACAATATGGAGCAAAGCACCTCGGGGTGGTTCTGCTGAGTGTTGTTTGAATACTGTCTGACATTCTTGGGAAGCACAAGTGTTGCTCCATCTTCTGTCTACTTTTGTAGTTCTGGTGGGATGAAAAATTAGATGTATTTATATCTGATTGTAGCACTCCTCTTGGGATGCAAGGAAGGAGCAGGAATTAGTTTGTGTCCTCGGAAGAGTGCAAGGGCTGTAAAAATCTTAACTGGTCCATTAATGTGACAGAAGGCTAGAGAAATCATTTTTGTTTCCTTTCTATTCCAAATGATAAAGGGAAAGCCATCTTCATCTAAGCATGTTGAATATGCTGAATCATGACCATTGTCAAACCACTGCAAGGGTAAAAGCTGAAGCTTCAAAGCAAACTCTGGAATTGCAAGCTGCAGGCACCAGTCTATATCCAAAGATGCCAAATCTGCTTTATGTTCTGCCGTGTAGAAGGACCACTTAAAGCAAAGTTACAAAATTCTGCACAGTTACATATAGATAAAATCTTAATTTGAATACCAATATACTGCTCCTTGATATTTGGCACTGCCTGAACCAGTTTGGGGCTGATTTGCTTTGGGGAAGTGGCATAGCTACCCTTGCATAGTTTTGTCCTGGCTTAAACCCTATGAGGAAGACTCAATGCAAATGTGACTTTACTGCTTCCAGGCTTCAACTGGTACCTTCAGAAAGGTCTGCAGAGCTCTGTGAAATCTTCCTGTGTGAGTCAGCACTCTGCCCCATGCACTGCTATGCACTTTTGACATGAGCCATCATTTATGTGGAGTCCATGTGCCAGGAGGTGTTTTGCAGGAGTAATCCCACCAGCTGTTTGCTTGACTCGTGCTCTAATTCCATCCTCAGAAGTATTGTTCCTATGTGAGTGCAGACCTCCATGATACACCTTTTGTGAGCAGAGGTTACTCATGGAAGAAAACACTTGGCAGGATCAAGCCCAAAACCAGGAAACTGTGTGGTCACACTGAATTTAAGCTATGAAGGGTGTATGTATTACACTAAAGCTGTACAGAATATGGCATTACAGAAGGAAAGCTCTGGAAAACAGAGCACTGAGAGATTCCAACACTGGCAGCAGTTGTGTCTAACTTCAGTCTTTAACCTCTTTCTACATAGTTGTTCCATTGCCATGTTCCATTGCCACTGTTTTACATCCACGAGTAGGACAGGCCCTTAAAAATATTTATTTGGTACATTTCAGAGCCCTCTGAAATAAGGCAGAGTTCTGTACATACATCACCAGGTTTTGACTGAGATGTGAGAGAGACAAGTTTTGAAACTTCTTTTCAAATAAAAAGACTTCTTTTCCGATGGATGGAGAGAGATTTCTTGCACTGCAGAGCTGTAGGATTTTGGTGGTGGATATAATGTAAAGAGTGCTACAGAAAGGCTTATTCTGATGAAGCATAAAAATTATAGCTGTGATTTTTTTTTTTTACATTAATATGTGTACACTGCAAATAAAAATCATATAGTGAAATTGTGATGGGAAAGTGAAGAACTTTGTCAAATACAGTTTAGATTTCTTTTGGCAACCATGTATTTTCCCAAGTTCAAATGACAGTGTTTTGTCCAAGGAGAAGTCTTTAATTTTCTATCTATCTGATATGAGTGATTTGCATACAAAGGATCTATGGCAAAAAAACCCACTTTAATGTTGGTATTTTTATTGGTTTAAAAAGACTTGCGTCTGCACCCTTCATTTCAGAAGATCAACATCTCTCTCAAGATCTGTAGGTAGATAGCAATTACAAAAAGTGGTTCGCCCACACATACAGTGGCTTAACTCTTTAATAACAGTCATTTTTGGGAAAAAAAAAGGCATGAAAATATCTCAATCAATACACTTTTGTTGTTCTGCAGAATTTCTTTCTTAAGCTCTTCAGAAGCATGCGCTGGTAGCAGAGTCATAGCAGTACATCTGTGCTGCTCACTCACTTGGGGAGGAAGAAGTGGTGAAGCCTGAAGAGCTCTAGTTTATTCTCTCCTTATTAGCCCCAAAAAAGAAATGGGCAGTGACTGTTTCAACAGCACATAGTACAGAAAAACTATGAATATATTATGAATGAATAATAAGTTAATTTTACCCTAGCTAATACTGAAAGTAGCATATGGTTTTACATGGCTTTATATGGTTTTATGTGTTTTTTTTTTTTTTTAATATGGCTTTATATGGGGTTTTAATATGGTTTCATATGCTTTATATGAGGCAGCATGTATGGTTTTATATAAACCATGGAAACAAATGCTATCATGTGAGCTTTCAATGGTATTTAGGTAGTGCAGAAGTATAGTTTGTCTTAGACTAAAAGAAAACTCAGCTTGATAGCTGCTATTTCATTGTGTTCTGTTGTTTCACTGCTGTCTTTCCTTCCTCTGTTTACACTTTTGTTAGGTTGCACAAGTATTGATATTGTTATTTTGGCTCCTGTGGAGTCCAGTCTTACCCTGACAGCCAAAGGCAAAACCTTCAAGCACCACCAGGGATGTCTTGAGCACCCTTCACTTCCATTCATCTATTAGTCTCTAGTTACTCTTCCATAGGAGTCACAGCACATTATTTATTCCTCTAAAGAATAAAAGCTTTTTGAGTAGGGAAACTAGCATTCAGCTATTTTTTCATAAAAGATGTCAGAAAAGGAGTTGTGAAAAACCATAGTTCTGGAGTTCTAGTTTTGTCTTATTCATTTTCTCTTGGAACATTCAACTGTTCTCTCCGATCTTATTTTTTTTACCTCACTAATGCTCCAGGACCAGAATCAAAGATTTTGCCCTGAAACAACTCCAAAACGTGCTTTGGTGGAGGAAAAAAGCCTCTGAAGCTGTGGAAATGTCAGATGGGTGCTATTGAGGTGAAAGGGCAAATTTGCTAATGAAGGCTATGGATGATGCAAAGTATTGCAAAGCTGACATGCAGAAGGTATTTGGTGTAAGGGTAGTTGCCATAAGTCTTTTTTAGCCCCAGGTTACTTCCAGGTGAGCATAGCAATGAAAAAATCAGAAAACTGAAACCCCAAGCCCCAGCCCAATTAATTAAAAATCTTTTTTATAAGCATCATTTAAAACATTCATTATCTGGACAGGATCAATACAGGGGCAGAAGTATATGTGCGTGTGTATTTATGTTTGGGTTTTGTTTTTTTTTTTTTTTCTGCTTTTTTACTTCTGTTCCTGGCATTTCCATCTGTGTCCTGAGTCTCTTGGTGTCTTTTATCCTGTACTTACATAGATTTTGGTTTTATGACCTTGTTTTTGTGATGCACATGTTTGATTCCTGGTGCAGTCTCAGGCTTAGTTCTGATCTTAGGTTATGGGAAGCCCCTGGTATGAATCAGTGGTAATAATCAACACTTGTAAATGGAGAAATGGGGGGGATATGACAAAATTTCAGATGCACTGTGGGTGTTTTCCCCCTTTAAGCTAGCATGAGTTTTCATAGCTCTTATCTATAGTGGTTCCTAAGAGTTAACTTTTAAATGACCAGCTATCATGTTTTGCAAAGTGGATTGCAAGATGGACTTTTCTGAAGGCAGAAGAGCCCTGCTTGTTGCTTGAACTTGAATATTATTTGAAGTTGGGTTGGATTTTTTTTTGGCCTCTTGGGCATAAATATAGCAGGTGTGTGTTTGCCACAGGCCACAGCTCAGGAAAGCTATGTCAAAGCACAATGAGGTCATTGTGAAACATCAGTATTCTTCCAGAGACCTGGCTGTTACAGACAGGAATACTTAAGAAAGATCTGTAGACTGGATTGCAGTTGATAGACGGAAAAGACTTCAAGAAAAATCTTTGTCTGCCTAATTGTGTTTGCCCAGTGAGAACTACATCTTATCACCCACCTCTGAACAAGCTGTTTGAAGCAACTGTGTTGACAGTGAAGTGGGTTTGCACACATCCAGTGTTGGGTTGATCTCTGAGTGCTAAGGAGATCTGGTTTCTTTAAACAAATCATTCTGCATGTGAACAAGGTGAATATTTTTGTAAAGTGTGCTTTGACTTTGAGTGTGTCGGGAAATACTGTACTCACTAAATGATTATTAAATGGAAAGGAGGGAGGGGTTCCCAGGCATTATGGAGCCAGGTTCTACAGCTGGACACCGAGCTGACACCAACAGCACTTAGCCAGGAGTGGAAGAATATGTTGTATAACTCACTGGCTCTACCAAGTACGTCTTGGTACTCTGCAAATAAACTTTCTATCAAGGTATTTTTGGACTTCTGCCTCAAACCAAGCGGATAAGGAGCATTTATAGCTCTAGCAATAAAATTCTGCAGATGTTCTTTTTTGTATGTGCAGTACTAAAAAGGAAAGCTGTGCTATGCTTTTATCAGATCAACTTGAAATCAGTACAAGTGTAGCTTAGGGTTGGGATTTATGTTTTTGCAGCAACATACCTTTTTACTCCAAGAAGGCTTTCAGTGTTTGTGCTTAAAGTCCCACATTAAGGCCCCCAAAGTGACAACAATATGGTTTTCTTTGTGAGATTTGAATGTCTGGATTAGGTCACTTCACTCTTTTATAGCTTTAACCAGCTTCAACTTGTACTGTGGTGACACACATCTGCTGACTCGATGGATCAGTGCATTAAGCTTCAGGCTGACTGGTGGGCCATGCTTGAAAGACTTTTGGCATGTGCTGGTGCCTGCATTTTTCACCCTTGACTGAAAGCATATGCTTCATACAATTGAGACAGTGTTAGCATGTGGGTCTCAGGCAGCCTCCTACACATCTGGCAGAGCCTGGCCCTCCTTCCAGGTGAATCATCTCTCCTGGGAGGGTGGCTTGCAGCACTGTGGCATCTGCAGAGTGGCAGGAAGTGTCTGAATTCATCTGAGAGTGATTTTTATCTTCACATGCTTTTCCAATTTCATCAGGCCCCTCATGCTACATTCCAAGTGACATGATTAAACCTGCCAAAGACAAAGGGAGGCTGATTGATAAAAATTATCTCTGACCCTTCACAATCTGTCATAGCTTAAGATAGTAGTAATAATAGTAGTAATGATGGAATGAAATAAGTGTTATGCAAAGGAAGTTATTATTGTTTGAATAATATTCTGTAAAACAGGATTACTTCCTTGCTTTTGTTTCCCTTTTATCAGCCAAATTAACTTGTCATCAACATAATAGCAGAATGGACTGCATAGGATTATAAACTTTACATTGACTTTAAGTGGCACTTTACTGTGATTTCTATTGTCTTGGTTTTATTTTAACATTTAAGTTTGAAAGCACAGTAAAGATGCACACCAACACCAAAGGATCGGTTTTCACAGTGGAGGTCAGACATTTAGGCAGAGGTGTTTTTTAACAAGGAGTGTATGGATCTATTTTTCTCAATATGAAAAGAAAATCTTTGAAGGAAGGTTCTAAACATAACTGGTACTGCACAGCAAATAGAATATTTTATAAGCACAGAACATAAAAATATTTTTATTCTTTAGTCTGCTGTACTAGACCAGGCACTTGGGTTATATTTCCTTCCAACCAAGCATCTGGACTGATACAGATGATCTGCAAGAAAGGAGATTAACTCTTTGTACCCTGAGATGTGTTACAGATCTGTTGCATTTGCTGCCATTTCAGTATTGCCAGCAACAAAGAGTTATTATAGAAATATCGCCAGTCTCTTGTCTTCTTTAGAAACTACCCTTAATTTTGCCAGAAGAAAATGAAAAATACTTAGGCTAAAAAGCATATAACTAATTTGAAGTACAAAACCTAGCACATCTGTGTAAGTTACAGTGCCAAGACAACAATGCAAATTTAGTTATTGGTTACTGTAGTGTTAACGATGGGTAATTCTCTTGATTTCATTTGAGTTATTCTGAATTAATGTATCTGTTGGGGGCAGAATCTGACCCACTCGACTTTGATGTGTGCTCTGCTCTGTCAGGAGCTGCGAGGTTCTTTTGAACAGATGCCTGTGTTCTGCTGATACGCGGGGTCATTAAAAAGATCAAGATGACCAAGGCTGAGACGGTTGGATGGTTGCAGACAGCTGCGCTTTGCCTCTGCTGGCTACACAGGGTGGATTCTCTATGAATTTTCCCCCTGAGGTTAGATGTGTGGGAGCATTTTGCATACTGACCACTGCCAAGCCCCAGCCCCATGTCTGGATGTACAAATCTGGACGAAGATTATGAGTTATGGCTCTTCCTGAGAAAGCAATAAGTTCCCATGTGTCATGTAGAAGGAAATCCATGCAGGGCTTTTGCTAGGCAGGCTATGAGAAAGTTACAGGGCTTTTCCCAGAGACAAGGTAGCAAATAAATAGTTGCTGAGTGTGTTGTTTCTGTACCTAACAAAGGTTTGGTGTTTAGTGTGTTCTGTAAGTACAGGAGTTTGCAGTTTACTGCTACCGCAGCAAAGCAGCTGGTCACCAACTAGCTGAGTCTATGTTAGCCTGAAAGGTTTCCTTACAGATATTTTTATGGAGGAGTTAAAATTGCACAGGATTCTAAGGTATCCTCAAATGATTACAATGAATACCAACTATCAACTTAGAATATAATACTTCAAATCCTGCCAACTTGCTAGCAAGAAGCGTCTTCACTGCTCTGATGGTCATACCTTGCTAAAACCCAAAGGTTTAATTTTACCTGTTCAGTGTTTTCATGCTTTTTTATCTCTTTAGTGCTGAAACAGGTACTTTATTTCAGTAGATTACACCAGTGTGCATTTGTTCGTTTTATGGGGTTTTTTTCTTTCTTGCGAAGCCTATTAGAGATAAAAAGTGAATGATGTTATTGCGTATATACAAGTATATATGTAAGCAGAATGGCATCACCAGCAGAATAATATGGGGTTTGTTTCTCAATGCAAATCAAGTTCTGCAGCTAAATTTAGCTCAAAATATTGAATGCTTGAAATGAGAGCAGAATAGAGCTGTACTTCACTGTTTGGATAGTAAAGCACAGTCTGGCTTTTTTTTTTCTTTTTTTTTTCTTTTTAGGAAGCCATTACAAGCTTGGGATCTTTCCCAAACATATTTCTGATTCATAAACTCTGTTGGTGAAGGCACTGGGATGGGCTCTGAAGAGCAGAGCTAGATGTGGCCATCATTTGGATATGGGTTGGCAGAGCTACTTAGCTGTGACTTTTCCACGGGAGCCCAAACACAAGCAGTGCCCTCAGCAGTGCTGTGGGGTAGGAGGAAAGGCTGTTGAGATTTTCCCCCAGCAAATCCATTCCAGCTGAAGAGTTAACAGCCCAGTGATGAAACTGGGCCGCATTTAAAGCACTGTGGTAGAGTCCTGTGGCAGGGCAGCTAAAGAGGCTCTCATTTCGACCTGTATGATTTTCCAGAAGAGGAGAAGGATGAAGTTGGCTGACACTTGATCCTTGTCATGGAAAACCTCTTTCATTAAGTAGCTGCTGATAGGAAGTGTCATTCAGCAGTTATAAAGGCTGGCAGATGCAGATAGGTCTCTGCAAAGGCTGTAGGCCAGAGGGAGCCCAGGAGGGGATGCAGGTGCAGGCATGCTGAGGCAAAGCCTGACAGGACAGCACTTGGCAGTCTGACCTAAGTGCCACTTGCTTCTCTTGTCCACTCTGCAGCCAGGCATGTAAAACTGTCTGATCTTTAGAAATGCTGCAGTGACTTGCACTTATAGCAATCTGTCCATGTAGTAGTAATTGCCTTTTTCCCCCCCATCAGTTATGGTGCAGGGGATTTTTTTTAATGAGTCAGTATTCCTTGCCAGTCAGCATTTAGCAGCTTACACAAGAATGTAAAGTCATACAAGTACCGTGCTTCTTGCATTCATTCAATAGTAATTCTGTTTGAGGTAATTGTAGTAAGTCATAGAGATATAAGCCATTGTTGCAGAATTGTTGCAACCTGTAATAAAAGAAGTAGAACTGCACTTTTTTCTCTGAAAACAAATAGACTTGTTTCTGAATTCCTGTTTCCAGTGTTCACGGCCTGGCTTCTGTTTTTTTTTTTTGGTCTTACATTCAAACTTGGAATCTCCGTTATACAAGAGGGCTTTCCTTCTTTTCTTGTATGCTTTAAGATGGTCAAGGTAAGGTATTTAGATTAGGAATGTTGGGATATATACAGTTCTTCATATATACTCATGTCTGTAAATTTAGATGTCCAACACTACATGCTATTAACAATGAATGTCTACTTCTTTTTCTTACTCAGTTGCACAGGTTGAGAAATGAGTGTTTGTGGATGTGTAACTGTGAGGTAATGGAGCAAAATGTAACATTCTTGCCGTATTTCTTGGCACTTGTATTTAATTGTAACCATAACAATGAATTGATTAATATGCTAAGTGCAAGGACTGTGCTAAAACATACTCCCCCATGTCTCTGAGTGCCTTTGCCACTAGGCAACAGTCTTTTTCCTGCTTGTGTTCTTCTCATCTGGTAAAAAGGCCTGACAAATAGGTGCTGGGTGTGTGTGTGCATGCATGCACATGTGCATGTGTTTATTTTACTCTCATTTAGAGCCATTAAGAACTTGATCCCATAAGGTTCTGAGCATTTTTATTTCCTGCCGGCTTTTCAGGAGGAACACCTTGTAGAAGGCATTTGGCCTTGATGATAACACTCACTGCAGAATGGGAAAAAAAAAAAAAAGTAGGGAGGATGAGGGTGCAGGGGGGAGATGGGTGAGAGTGAGTGAAGGATCGTGACCAAAAGCACTGAATCCACCATTTTCTTTCTGCCTGCCTGGTGCGTTTGCTGCCATTAGATTCATGGCAGCCAAGGGGCTGGAGACAGGACTTCACACAGGTTAATAGGCGTGCATGGCTTTTATCTGCCACTGCCCTCTACTGAATAGAATACGAGAGACGATTTTTAAGCTATCTGCTTCTGTAATAATTTCAGTCTTGAGGTGTCTGAACCTCCATTAGAACAGACAGTAGAGGTCACGTACTTCTGGACATCTTTAATTTTTTGCAGGAAGTGATGTACAGCCTTCTATCATGTAATGCAAAGGTGTGGAGCTTGGAGAAAACACTCCTACTAATGTTCAAATCACAACACCGTTTAAACTCCTTATATCCTGTACAAGTAGAATGAATAGCTCTCAAGTCAATGCATGCAATGTATGCTTGGCTTTAGGAAATGTCACTAACTCTTGTTACATAAAAAAAACCAAAACAAAGCGCTAGGCAGCCTGGAAGTAGAACAAAGTTTAATTTTCATGTAATGTTCCAGTTTGTAAGAAATTATTTTAATAAATTAAAAAGAGCAGCAGTTTTAACTTTTAATTTTTTTGCTTTAGACAGTTCAAGGCAAAAACTGTATTTGTGTTTTTTTAACTTCTGACATGGAACAAAATAGTGACTGAAACTAAATATGGTCCAGGCCTCTCTCAGTTACTGGGGAAAAACTCTTTTGGGCTGTCTCACTATTTCATCAGCTTTCCCTTTAACTAAAGCAAGGGACACAGTTTCTTGGTGAAACAACAGAAAGCAGTAAGAGCTTAACAGGGCCCTCCAGGTAACATGAAAGAGTGCCTCAGTCATCCTCTGTCTTGTTACTCTAAACACCAACTGCATTGTCTCAAGTCGTTTTCCCTTGCGGGAACACTTAGCCTTACCAAACACAGCTCAGCCTTAGAGGTACATTCCCACCAATTAAAGAGGAGGGGTTCCTCACAAGTGCTGCCAATGCACCCACCTAGCTTGAGCGAGGATTGCCAAGTACAACAAACAGTGCCAAAGCGTGTGGTGGTTTTGGGCTCTGCTCCAACGGGGACCAAGATGAGACACTCAGTCACAACTTAGCCTTTACAGAAAGCCAAATCTTTGTGTATTCCCCTGGATTACACTTGGAGCCATCCTCATAATGTAAGGTATAGCTGAGCGGCTTCTGGCCTCATCTGCTGGCAGAGCTCCAGCCTGGGAAAGACTGGGCAGTGGTGCATGCTTTGGGTTGAGGCTTAGTTTGGGGCTTACCAGTTAGGTTGGCAAGTCTGGTTTGTGGCTATCAAAACTGAGATTCTCTCAAGGTTTTCAGCTGTGAAGCATATGAATTTGGGGGCCTTACAAAACACCAGCCTCTTAGAAGAGAGAAAATAGGTACCTTCCAGTCTTGGATCTAACAAAGAACTGAGGGTGGGGTTTGGATGAAGGTTCAAATCTGTATTCTCTGTTTAGTTTCAGCATTGTGGTTTTGGACCATCAGTAGTGGTAACATACAAATGATTTTTCACTCTAAAGAGCGCAGTAAAATGCTATTATACTTGTTAATCTTCTTTTTTATATCTTGCCAAGTGAGGACTGCTACACTGCAGCTGGTATAGTGGAGGTGCCTGTGTTTTTGCCACTCTTTGTTCATGGGGGAATGAGGACAGTTTTCTGTACACAGTATTCTGCCTTTCCTTTAAAACATCTGAGTCACACAGCTGTTTCCCAGTTAAATCACAGACTCAATCTCACTGTACATTAAGTTGTGTTATGCAACACAGGCTGGCAAACTTGTCTGCTGATACAAACTGCACAGAGGAATCTGAAGATGGACAAAATCCCATTCCTCTCAAGGGTTTACTCTTCTTTGTGTCAGTGACACTTCCCTTATAAGCCCCTGCCTTGATTTGCAAGAGGTTTGGTTACAGTAGGCTCTGCCAAAGACTGCCTTAAAATCTCCTTAAACCTCTGTAACAGAGCCCAGAGTAAAAGATGTTCCCACGTGCACACCATGACACCTCGGGCTGCCACAGCTGTGAACCTGCCTTGCCAGGCCTCTCCTAGTGCTGCTGCCACTGCATTTAGACCCCCAACAAAGAGGAAGGCAGTGGGTGCTTTCCACTGCTGCTGCCTCTCCCTGCTTTGCTGGCAGAGGCCGCGTGTCCTGGTTTACATTGGCAGAAGCCAGCATAGCTCAGGGATGAATTTAGCCCTTGGCACTCCTTAGAGAGCTGACTCAGATGACTGCGCTTGAAAACTACAAGCTGGTCTCTTATTTAATTCTCCTGAATGTCCAGATCTTATTGTCTTAAATTTTACTTCTTGTAAAGCTGTTTTTGTGTTTAGTGGGACAGCCTTGCTGTTTGACTCCCTGGGCTGTCCTGGAGTTATTACAAGAATAGAGTAGTAAGTTTTCACCTATACAGCACCTTATCCTAAAGGATATCAAGTTCTTCACAAAAAATAAATCCAGCCTGATCAGTGGGCCAGATGATAGGTAATATCCATTGTTTTTTTATATGAGAAAAGGAAAGAATGTAAATTTTAGGTGATGTGCTCAGAAGTGCATAGCAGATGAAGTTCAAAACTAAGATAGAAGGTAAATACCACAGTTCCTTCCTCTGAAATCCGTGGGCAAAAGGATGACCTCTGGATTTCTTTTCTTCTGCCAGCTGCTTCCATGAATCACATTAAGGTGCAACTAGATCCGTTTGTGCCTTGTACTTCTTTTGAAATTGATTAATTATCTCTGAATTTCAGCTCATATTCTGAATTGAGTGCCCTTCTGGTCTTTGCTTTGAGGGGGAAAGCTTGAAAACACATCCTGAGTATAGATTTGGAAGGTATGGTCGTTTCCATAGCAGCGATTCGTAGGCAGTAGCTTGGAACATACCTGCACTGCTCAGTGTGCTGCTGGCAGTGTCCAGTGCTGCTGAGGCCTTGATCCACGAAATCCAGTGGTGGGAAGAAGTGGTTGGAATTCAGCCAGCCTGTCTGAACAGATACCCTGTATCTGCTGTGCCTGTGTTAGTCGGGGCTCTCAGAAAGGACAAAGGAGTCCCTGCTAACAAATCTACAGCTAGAAAGGAATCCTCAGTTAAGGATCAAATACCCATGAGTATAAGCTTGGGAAGACTCTGCTGTCCCAGCTAGGTGCCAGGGTCACGTTGCATGCATGTTTTGGGAGGATTATACATTACATGTTAGGAGGTGTCTTTTCAGCAGCCAAATGTTATCTGTGCCTGGGTTTCCACAGAAACGGAGACTCCTTCCACCGTTTCTGCTCACTTGCAATTTTGCAGCATGCAGCACATTCCTTAGATTTTGAGGCAGAAAAACTGGAGTTTGTCTTTCATACTGTGTCAAGTCTTTGGCTTTGGAAAAAGCTCTAGACAAAGACAGGAGAAATAGATTTGCTTCAGAAATAAAATTCTGCTGTCCTTGTTGCCATTTCCCTATGAAACTGCCTTCTGCCAACACTGTGTCTGACGCACAGTTTATATCGGAAGCAGAATTGGTTGGGGCAAGTTTGTGACTGTAGCTGGCATTTCTGTCATGCCATGTGCTGAATGCACAGCCTCTCCCTGCATCCCGGGTGTCTGAGCACATTAGGAACATTGAGGGGAGGAGGGCTTTGGCAGTGAGTGCCAGAGAGGGAAAGCCGCAGGCACACAACTGCACAGCCTTAGCGAGCAGAGTTCGCTGCTGCTCCTCTTTTAGGACACCTTGTTAGAACTGTGGTGGACATGCCCAAGAGACACCACTGGCTGTTATGATCTATGAGTTAAATCTAGCTACTAATGTGAGATTTCTGTGAAGCTACAAAAGATTTTTTTTTAATCTAAATTGGTCTTGCATGCAACATGTAAGCATACCAACTTCTTAAAAAATCTTAACAGAGGAAACTGAAATCACTGTATTAGGTTGCAGTATAGGGACTCCATTAATTGTTCTAATAACATCTGACTGAAGAATTACCCTGCTATTCAGTAGTGCTTGGGTTTGTTTCTTAATCCAATTGCCTCATGACTGCTCTCTAAGCTTTCCCCTTCCTTTTCTCTTCTTAACATGCAATTAAAATGAAATTCTCCTCTATTATTACTGTAAATAACATGGAAGTAAGAGAAGAACGTACTTTTCAAATGTCACTGTTTTGCTTACTCCTGTTAGCTGAACTGTATTGCTTTGATAATTTAGTTGACTTGATTGAACTTACGACAGCACATGTTTTTTTACCCTTACTAGTAGAATTACTAAATGTTCAGTAATGAATAGATCCAATTTTGTTTGTCACTGACATAAAGATGGGGTTTGCTCTTGCTTTAAATAGCTGTGCAGGTCTCTTTGCTACATCTGCTGAAGAAGACACAAACAGGTATGGGGAAGCTGCTAAGCTACAGAAATCTTTCCTTTCTTATAGTTTCCAGGTTTCTGCCACAACTATTTCTCAGTATTAAATATAATATACAAGTCCTAATTAATTGGGGGAAAAAAGGTTTTGATTTAAAAACAAAATTTCCATTCAAGCTAAGTGTTTCATTCCAACTTGTCAATAAGGCTGTCTGATGTCATGCTGCTAAAACATTTGGTTGAGACTAAGTTCTGCTAAAACTCTTGCAGTTTAGAAAGTTTTTTTTACTTCTGTGACCTGATTTAGAAACGTACTGAAAAGTTTCTGTAATTCTAAATTACAGAATTCTATTGGTCATGAAGTTTGAACAAATGATAGTAGCTGGATCCTAGGCAGCCTATGCTGCCAAGCTGCATAAATGTCTTCTGAGGCCAATAAGCCGTGACTTGGACCTCCGTGGGCTCTGGAGCAGGCTCTTTATGTGTCTCAATTCAGGGCAGCAAAGCCTTTGCAAAACTCTGAATGGGGTTCTGTAAAGATGACTGTACACTACGAAGCTGGCCAGATGCTGTGATTTTTGTGATGAGGGTGAATATCTGGGACGAATTAAGGTGGATTAGTCAAACTACCTTTATACAGTTGCCAAACTTTCAAAAGTGAAAGGCTGCCACTAAGCCACAAGACCCTTACCACAGGCAGCACCATGCTATAGTAACTGTTTTTTAAATGATTGCAGTGGGATGTGTCTCTTAATAACCGTATTAGTACAGAGTTGCTTAATGACTTCACATGCAAATAGATAATTAAACCATTAAATGCTAAAGAACTGAGAACCATGTCCCCAGCGAACTTCAAAGTTGTCTGTCTTCTTAATGGACTGTAAAAGCCAAGCCTGGGTCTGAATCATAATGTGAAGTGGAAGGAACCATTGGAAAATACGGATCTAGATTTTTAACTTGAGCATTCTCCTGATTGGTCAGGTTTTTGTGTTATCTGCTTTGTAAACATATACCTGCAGCTGTTTACATAAAAATTTCCATCAACAAATTTCCATCAAGTATTGCACTATGAAGGGGCTTCTTTGTATATAGTGGGTTTTATATTTGCTTTCATGAGAGAATAATATAGAGTTTAATGGGAAGAAACTGTGAGAGAGAAGTCTAGTGGAGTCCTACTTCTGGACTTATGGGCCCAAGATTTCTAATACTGCGGAGTTTTTGTAGTTTTTATGTTAGCTGCATTTGTATTCTGAGATCAGAGCAAATTCTGAAACTGGCCCGCTGAAAGGAAAGGTGGGGGTGTCTGTGTGTGACACTAAGCATGGGAAGAGGCGGACACTTTAGTAAGGTCTCCAGTACTCCCTGGAACTTCAGACATATGTCATACTTTTTTATCTTGTAAATGTAACACAAATAGCAACAAGAATGGCAAATGGCTTACATCTCAGATTGCAAGATTTGCAGTAGTAGGGATTTTGTAAGAAAACAAGAAGCCACAGATTTGGTCATGTCATTGGAACACATATTATTTAATGCAGACTTCTAGTATATGCATGCATCTGTTTTTGCAGGCTAACATTGAGCATTTTGATACAGAGCTTTAGCAGACCACAGTGTTTGTAAGATTAAAAGACAAGGTCATCAGGCCACAGGGCATCTTCAATTTGATCCTTTGAAAATAGGTGAATGTTGTAAAAAGTTGTAGGAGAGTTTTTAGAAGTGAGAATATTTTACTTCTGTAACAAGAATTTCATTTCTTATCTCTTGATTTTTTTAGATATTTCAGTTTTCAAATAACATTAAAAAAAAATAACCTCTGAAAAGGACCCTTGCCTGTAGCAGGAAGCATAATCTCCCCGTTTCTCTCTTTCTCTCTCTCATTATATGCTGGCATGAACACTCTGACATTGCTAATTGCCTCCACATTACACTGGCTGAATTCCAACAGTAGTGGCATAAAAATTAATGAACAAGACAGAGCTCACACATAAGGAACATATGGTGCAATAGCGGTCAATTGCATTCGAGTTTAAAATAATGTCTTGAGAGAATCATGATCAAAGCAGTTTCACAAAATGAAAAGGGCCAGATTCCACTTGTGCTATGTATCTATGCTACCTCACTGTCCTCACTGAGAGTGTGAATGTGAACAAGGAGATTCCCCAAACTGTAAACAGAGAATGCCAAAAAGTTGTTTCATTTGAAAATGTAGTAGGAATTTCCCCCACTATTCTTACTGCGAAAAATAGCGTGAGTTAATTTTCTGCTGGGGAGCAAAGCTAGGGGAAAAAATGTTATTTGAAATGGAGAGAATTCTTCAAAGATGTTATCGCTGTCTCTGCTAACAGTGCCTTCACAGTGCAAGCTATGCAGTTTACAGAAAGGTGACACAGTTATTTCCCATTATCCCAAAATGTGCAATTTAAAGTTAACACAAGTCGGTTTTATCTGTGTATATGCTTCTCGCAAAATCCAGATTTCAAGGCAATTAAGATACTGTTAATACAAGGTACTCTCAAGATTCTTTCAAGTTGAAAGCTTCCTTAAGATTAATGTTAAAATTCAGGTTTTATTCTCTTGCCAAAGTACATGCTAGGTAACCTCTTGTTAACATTAATGGGAGTTAAATATTTGCACTCAGAGGAAAATAGACCCCAGATATGATAGAAACTGCTTATATTACATAATATAAATAAGCACTGCTTGTTTAATAGCTTTTACTGCCTTATTGTGGAAAGAACTGTTACAGTAGTATTCCAAGGTCTTACAGTATAAATTATTGATTTTTATTACGCTAGTGATTTCCTACCATGTTCTTTGTCTCCTGAGATTTGAACACTAACTTTAACTTACATGGGACAAGTCCTACAAGAGTTTAATGAATGGCCCAAATAAATCACTCTATCAGTGCAGAGTTCATATACATGGAAAGGAGCTTTGTATCCCTTCAGTGCCTGTTTCCTCAGCCAGATGAGGTACTTCAGCCTGTTCCCCAGGTTAGAGCAGCCTGGGTGTGGCCCAAACTGAAATGTGGCTGCAGATGGCCCCGCTGGGTCATTAGAGCCACTGGAGAGAGCTGGAATGCAGAAATGCTCAAGCCAGTCCCCAATATGCCTCCTGCTACTCTGCAGGAATTTCCTTGGGGCTAACTCACACTGGCTCATAGCCATTTCTCCTTTAACTCCTAGAAGGATAAAGAAGAGTTAGAACAGCTTACTGGGGCACTGGGAATGACTGGTAGACAGACCTGTCTGGATATGAGTCTTACCTGTGTTTGAATTTTTCTCTGCTACTTAAAGTGTTTCTCAAAGAATTACTGAACTATCCTTTTGGTAATCTAATCCTGAAGCAGTAATTTATTTTCATCTGGATTCTCAGAATATGATATAATTTTGATTTCAGTTGAGCTTTTATTTACTTATTTTATGTTTAAATAAAATAGTTGATTTTAAATTTTGAGCACAGTTTTGGCTTTTGCTTAAGACACATTACAAATGTTATTTTAAAGGACAAATCATGCAATATTTGAGAGGTGAGTTCAGTGCAGTATAGTGGCTTCAGCATACCCATTTGCATTTACAGTGCAATTAGGTGCTATTCTCCCACAATTAATGGGCCAAATGACACTCCCACTTACTATAATAAACTTTCTGATATGAATCAGAGATAACTGAGATTGATACTGAGACTTATGGAAATGCCCTGTTCTGCAGAGATGCGGCAGGGAGAGAACAGCACCTGCTGAGTTGCTGTTTCTGCTGCTCTTACCACGCGCTGGTCTTGGTCCGTATATGAGGAAGCAGCCTTTCTCTCTTCTCTCCCTTTTCATAAAAGAAGGCAAAGGGTACCAGATGGCATGTGTTACAGAGCTTTTCCTTCTAGTGCAGAATTTATTTCCAAGATGTAGAATTGTGAGGATTCCTTCAGTCATCCCCCCAGAGTCACAGGTTTGGTATCTCGCCAATGGCATGTAATACACTTCCTGGCATGCTGTAGGAGAAGTAAAATTAGTTCAGAACTTCACTTCACTCTTGCGGCTTTTTTTTTTTCCTGTGCTATTTGAACATGCCTGGAAAAGGATCAGTGTTTAAGATTTATTAACCATTTCATTTCTGAGTGGGCCATAGCCTCTCAGCCTGGTTGTAGACTTGGACAGTTGTCAAAATCTGTGAACATTGAGTCTTGTTCCTTAATGCCATGTGCTTTGTTCTGTTTCCTTGCTATGGACTAAATAATTGAGAGATAACTGGAAGTGACTAAAAAAATCCTTCATTTATGACGCTTTTCTTACAAAAATATTACTGGTAAAAATTATTTTTCAGGACTTGGGACTTCCAGATGTGGTTTCAGGGTTGCTTTTGAAGACAAAAGAAAAAGAAAACAAACTAGAAAATTCAAGTAATTATTGTAGGTTGTTTCCCTTAACATTTTGAAGTGAATTTAAAGCTACATGAAAAAAATCCTCATTAAATAGTTATTGCAACTAATTGAATATTATATACTTACAGATATTTCTCTGGTTTGCAAATTTAGTTGCAACTTAACAAGTTGAGTGTCAAAATGTTTATTTCAAGGGACTTCAGCAAAAAACTTCATTTAGGTATTGGGACATCACAAATAAATTCTTTACCATTTGCTTGCTTTCTTTTCTTTAGACAAAATTTTTAATTATGTTATGGGTATGAGTATTTGTTTAATATTATGAGGAAAATTATTAGGATTTTTTTTTTTTTTTGCTATCCCTCTTACCATTCCCTTGTCATTTTATGGTGTGCTGCACTGTTATCTCAAGAACAATACACATCACATTGTATGCATGTAGTTGAGGGCATGTTTATATGAAAAAGGAGATTGTTTCTGTCTTGCTATAATCCATGTTTGTACAATTCTTTCAATGTCTTTTAATTGTTTTGAACTCTAAAATGAAATGACTTCTAGATAAAATGAGCTTTCAGCTCTCTCCTTTTGTGACAGATTCCAGAGCATCTCTACCTCAAGGCACGTTTGGTCACCATTTTGCCTTTGTGACCCTTTCTAACCTGTACCACTCAGCAGGCTAGCACTAATGTCAGTACTGTTTACTTGGGCAAGACTGATGGCATCCAGGTGGAGTTTCCAGTCCTTTTTTTTTTTTTTCCTTTCCTTTTTTTTGCCCTTTTCTTTATACAGCCATGGAATACATACCCTAACCAAAGAGTCAAGCAGCAGGGTGTTTTGCAGATCTGCCAGGTTTTTACTTTACAAATTAGTTGACATTGTCATTTTCTTTTGTACAAACACAGGACAAAACCCCCACTCGGGAAATGGCATGGTTTAACTAACTTCAGTGGTGTTATACCAGTCTGAGGTGTATGAAGGATCTGGCTTTTAAATCTGAATTTTTCCCTTTATTTGACCTTTTCTAAATACATTTTCTTTACACTTTGTGGTCAGCTTGCAATCCTCACTTCTCACTGAATTACTGACACCAGCGCACTTCATTGAGTTAATCACTTGTATGCTGGTTTAGTGACACCAGTTACTCAAATGCCTTTTCCCTGCTTTTGTTTCATTATTTCATCTAGATGTTGTTCAAATTAGTATAAATCAGTCCACTTACAGCTTTTGACACTTACAATTTAAGTACTGAATTACCGTCCTTGACAGCTGAAAATTGCACATTCTCTGAATTTAAGACAGGAATGTAATTCTTGGCAATTAATAATAGATCATTAGAAATACTCTGAAAGTATCCACAACTGAACTGTAAAAGCAGTGTGACTGATCAGAATCCTACTGAGTGCTGCAGCAGCGCCTGTCGGGGAGAGAATATTTAACAGCGAGTGCTTGCCTTCCTCTGCAACATCAGCTCCTCCAGCCAGCATAAAAGCAGGGTGGGAAAAGTCGCCGGTTATGTCTTGGGGGACCAACCTCTGCAAAGAGCTGAAATACCATTAGTGTGGCAAACTGTGCCGGGTACTTCTCATAGCCAAGTACAGGAAGTCCAGTATAACCCCAGCGCTCAGCTGAGGTTACATTTCTTTAATGCACAGAGATCAGGAGCCTGCCACTGGAATGCAGCGGGAGGCTCCATCCTTTCGCTCCAGCTGCAGAGCTCGTGATCTTACCTCATTTCCACAGAACAGCTAATGTGGTGGCTGCTTTTCCAATGTTCATACCTGTTCCTGGAGGAGATGAGCAGATGCAGCCCACTGAATTTTAGAGAGAAGTTGCTGAATGAATTATTTGCCCATACAAAAAAAATACAGATTTGTCAACAAGTGCTAATCTCTAAAGAGGAAGCTTTGTAAACATATTTTACCTCCTGCCCTTTGGTCTTGAAAGTGATTTCCTGATTACAAGAGTGGGGTGCAGCACTCCTCTTGCCTGTGCTCACCTATTAGTGCTGCAGCATCATTGTAACTCTGCCACTGAGTGTTTGTGCACTGATGACCTAGTGCTGAGATATTAAAGCTAAACAAAGAACCCCAAAAATAACAATTTGCTGTTTTCCAGTTTTACACTTAAAACAAAATGTCTGAATTTCTTTCTGATTAGTATTGCAGAGCTGTTTTACGCATAGGTGAGTCTTTCATTATCTGTTCTACATTAGCTTGGTGGTCAGTCTGTTTAGAAGCTGGAGGTCCCTGCAATCAGAGAAAATCCTGCTTATTGTGCCTATTTTCTTGTGAAAGTGAGTCACGTGTGCTTTTGTTACATTTATGGTAGTTGATTGAAATGCAGAGCAAGAACTCCTTTTGAAGGTTTGTAGCATTTGTGGACTTGTTATGAAATACCCATCCAAGAAAGTAGTCAAGACTTAAGTCTCAAACTAAAATTTATTTACCACTAAATAAACGTCTTATTATTACTTACTGTGTCTTTGTGCAGGTGCACAGTCACTCTTGCTGCTTTTATCGCTGATAACATACTAGGAGCTAATTTTAAATCATTTTGAAAGGTAATTTAAACTAAGAAATCTGAAGTTTTATGCTATTGTCTTGATCTGGTAGTGTTTTCTTCAATATGTCTGGAGGCAAGAGAGAAGGAAGGGAGAAATGATGCTTACTGAAGCTAATCTTCCTAGGCCCCATGTATCAACATTTCTGTAGAGTCCTGTGCAGAACTAGGCAGAATATCTGCTTTAGGCTCCTGCTTTGAAACACCCACAGAAGGAGCCTCTCCCTCTGCCCTGAAGATAGAGGAAGCCTGGACAGAATAAACTTTCAGAATACCCTCTGCTGATGCTTACTAATTGTTAAAGAAGTCAGGAAACTGTTGTCCTAAAAAAAGCTTACTCAAGTTGCATTCATTTGAATGTATGCTTTTCAAAACTTGACAAGCCATTAAGTAATGGCACAACAGCACAAGGCTGGCTGGCTCTGAAACAGCCCTTAGTGCAGACCAAGGTATTTCTTGCTGCTGCAACAGGGCAGATCTCTGCACAGGCAGTAGGGTGGAGAGAGCGGTATCCCTGCCTGTAGTCACACAATTGCCTGGCAGAAGGTTGGGAATACAGCCCATTAGGCCAAATTCTTTGGAAAACTGTCTAATAAATAGATATAAGTCCAAAGGTATTTGAGCTTAAACTTGCACTAAAAATTCTTCATTTTTTTATGTAGAGAAACATTCCAAAATTTTGTAGTTGACTGCTGCTGAGGTGAGTTACATTTTCACATGTATGATGAATTCAGACAATGTTTCTGCAAAAGTTAGGTGGTTACTTGCAATGCTAAAATGGACATTTGCTCAAAAGAGAAGACATGTCTAGTTTCATTGCTACTTCAGAAACTAAAAAAAAAGAAAAAAAATTTAAATTGCACCAATAAAAAGGTCTTGCATCATGCCTAAGGTCATTAGCATCTGGCTTTGGGAAGCTGCCAAAGGGAATGAATTTCAAAGACTGAGACTATTAGCTGAGAGCCTGCCAGTCCCAGGAGGTCTTACCTCAGTCTTAGAGCAAGAGCTTCCTGGCAGATCTTAATAGCTGTGACAGTACTTTGAGTGCGAGGATATCACTTAGGAGCGAGTCTAGGACTACATGGGACTTGGAAGGAACTTTTGTAACACAGTGAATGGCTCCAGGAAGCCACCCGAGCCCAGCAACCGGGCAGTGTGCAGGTGTTGCCTGCTCACAGAGGTTCTCTCTGCTCCGGGGGAAAACAGATGCTTTTCTGCACCTGCTCTGCTTTCAGCCCAGCTCAGAGGAATGCACTGCATTAATCTTGTACAGAGGTGACCAAGGCAAGGTGAATCGGCAGGGTCTCTTCCCCAGCCATGAACAGGCAGCTCTCTAGATGAGCACTGCTGTATATAAACCCTCAAGCCAAGAATAGGCAGCGGTGCATATGTGTAGCAGGCACTGCTCCTGCTCAGTCCTCCAAATACTTCTCCAGCCAAAAACGCCAATCTCTTCTAGCTAACCTGAAACGAGTCGCAGTCAGATTGTTTTATCAAGTCCCCTGTCTTTGTCAGGCACTGAGGAATGGATCTATGGTTGCACATTATCGGCCTGTTAATGTGACACCGCAGATTAAAATAAGTGCCCATCCCTTCCAGCAGCCTTTCACAAACACAGTAAGGGAGGTCAGAGGAATGCAGGCTCTTCTGGGGTACAAACAGCAGCCCAGGGGTATGCTTTGGAGCACATACATCCATTTTAAAAGCGGAGAGTGTGTGTGTCTGTGTGTTTTAGCACATACATAGAACCAAAAAGAGCTTGCTTGGGCTGAGGCATCCCAGAAGTGAACTACCAAAAAACCCCCAAGAAATAAACCCCCCAAATAAATGAGGCAAACCTAGTCAACTTCATCACTGGTGTAATTTCTTTCCTTCAGTGCTTTGTGTCCCTTTTTCAGTGTACTTCTCTACTCAGTGTCAGTTATTGTCCCCAGACATTAAAAAGCTAATGTTCTCACCATGCTACTGATGGAAGTGATGGAAGTATTTCACTGATAGTAAAATGAGTGAGCACAAGCACGAATGTTCATCAAAACGTGCCTTGCTTCACTTTCAAGTTCACCCTACTGTTGTTCTCACCTATTATTGATGGATCATTGGCAATCCAGGTGTAATAGAAGCGCCTGAAATCACTTGCACGGCTATATTAGTGTACAAACATGAGGCAGTTGTTCCAGTGGTGTATTGGTGTTGTACTACATAGCGATTAAATAGATCTTCTTCAAATAAGAGCCATTGTTGTTCCACAGGGAGCCTGTGGCTCATCACTCTTCTACATGAGATCACTGCACAGCAGAATGAATTTCGCAAAACATAGTGCAGGTAACTCTAAAACGGGATGGATTACTGCCTTGCTTCAACCTCAGTAATGATGGCTGTTCTCAGTTTAGTTCCCATATGGATTCAGTTTAGTTCTCACATTGCTAAAACTGGCATATTTTTTCTTGTTAGTTTGGGGTTTTTTCCCGATAAATGGAATCCTATTCAACACGATCAGGGAAAGCAAGGATTTGAGTGAGCTGTGAAAAGAAAACATGTTTTTCAACAGTTGATCTCTCTGGGGCTAGATTTGGGTGGTAGATGGGACAGGGTGGGAAAGCACGCACTGTCTGCAGGCCCCTCAAGTGTCTGTGTGATGCCTTTCCTCAATAGCTAAAGTAAGACATAATTTTAAATATCTGCTTGTGCTATCATAGGCCAGTGGATTTTGTTATATGAGTAGCCAGATAATTTTTTGCAAGAAATAGAGGAAAACTTCATATGGTTCAGGTTTGTTGGGTTTTAATTGCAGGTTCAGTGGCATCCTTCATGCAGTTTTATCTGTAAAGTGAAAAAAGTTTAAAAGTGACACACAAGTCACTTAAGTATTTAAAAAATGTTAACAATCTGTTTATGCTTAAATTTAACTTCAAAGAAACCAACTGAATCTGAAATAAAGTATTTTGACAAAGACTAAGCAGTTTGATCCAAAATAAATTTGTGAAGAGCTGCTCAAATACTTTTTCCAAACTGTAATTGAAAAGTAATTTGTCCACATTTTTGCTATTAATATTAAATGAAAATCTAGCTTATTGTTCTTAAAAATGCAATTTTTTTATTTTATTTTTTTTTTTTAAATTCTGAAATACTGATAGGCTCGTTAAAAGGAGATCAGTGCTCATGCCACTCCTGCCACAGCTGCTTGGGGCCAGGTACTGGCATTGCTAATTGGGTGTGTTTTTGCCTGAGGCAGCACAGCAGGATGCTGGACCTGGTGTCCCCTCCATGTTCCCTACATGTGTGCTTGAGTGATGCTTGTGCTTCCTGGTGAAGAAGTGTTTGATTTCAGAGAGGAGGAGCAAATGCTCTTTAGTGTGGATGTCTTTCTTTGCCCAAGATCATGATTCCATTATTGGTTCATTTATTTGTCAGTCATGTTTCAAAGTCCAGCTGGATGTTCAGAGTTTGATAATTTCCAGTCCTGGGTATGGTTGCTAGACACCTGAAATTTGTAAACTGCAGCTCTTTGGTAAACACTTCTTCCAAACTGCATTTATTTAGTAGAGAGATAATAAAGCAGGTATCTGCTGTACTCCTGGTCACAACTGTTGTTTACATAGGCTCCTTGGGCCAGTTTTTCTGATTATAACTGGCTAGGTGTGACGCAACACTTTAATTGGTACATAAAATAAGCAGCATGTTCCACTGCTAATGGCTGGACTGTATAGAGCAGTTTCTAATTAGACTAAAGAAGCTCCAAATACTGGCATTGTCACGAACTGGCTTTCCAGCTACTTATTTACATCATAAAATCTGAGTATGAAAGTAGCTTGCAAACACGTTTCTTATTCTGTGAGGCAGATGCTTCACAATGAATGTCATCCAGGTAATGTAGTTTGGAGAAAGCATCTTGATAAACAGAATATGAAATTTCTATGGCTACAAATGAGTTTTTAGGGCTTTCTAAAGAAGCTTATTTTTTAAATAGACCTATTGCAAAGGCTCTTCTATTTCTCTTTGCTGGCCAGTATAATATGATGGTTCAGCACAAAGACAGCTTTTTCTAAGTGTATAGAGGAAGAATTTGTAAATGCAGTGGGAACTATACATGTACTCTGCTGGTTTTATAAGCAGCAGTTGCCACTCACTTCCTAAAATGGAGCTCAGGAAAAAGTGTTGTTCTTGGGAAGAGGATGAAGCCACAAAACTGAATGAATGACAGGCTGTCTCTGTCCCAGGTTTATTGCATAATTTTGGGTAAATCACAAATTTACCAGATTGATCAAGGGAGATAATGCTTTCAATGAGGTTGTGATATTTTATTGGTGGGGTTTTTTAATAAAATGTGTTGAAATTACTTGAAAAGAATGGTGTCAGAGATATATGGAGTTTATTACAGATCTAGTATAAATTGTATTTCTGGGAACTAAACAGATTTATAGCAATGAGGACTTGAATGTATTCAGAGGATGCCCTTTTAGTAGTCCTTCTTTACTATAGGTAAAATTAAAGATCACACCAAGTATTTAATTTCTATTTAAAACTGCAACAGTTTTTTAATCAAGGTTGTGCTGACAATACCACAGCTTCATTTTACCATGAGGGATTTCAGAAGAAGATAGCGCTAAATGCTCAGGCTGAATTTAGTGTTTCTTCCCTCTTCAGGTTTTGTCTGAGGAGTTTTAGTGCTCCTTTAATCACAAGTCACAGAGGCTGGATGCCAGCTGCATCTCCTGTTTGTGGAAGAGACAGTTCAAAAAGAATATTCTCTAAATAATCTGTTGGACAAGGAGCTTATGTGAGAGCCATATCTGGGTGAAGAGTTTAACACAGAAAAATTTATGACAAGCTGTGGGCTTTGGAGCAAAGCATGTGGCCGGACTAATAAAAATGTCTCACAGTTACTGCTGGAGGGCTTGATCCTGCTTCCCTTCAAGCAAGCGACACAGGTCACGATGGTTGTGCAAAGGCAGGACAAAGTCTTTCAGCTTGTGGACGCCCTCAGCAGGAGGGGACACCTGTCCCAGCCATTGAAAAAGGCATCAAAAGTAATCCTGAGCTGCCATTAACCCCATGCTGCTCCAGTAAGGGCTGTTGCAGGGTAGTGGCCTTTACGTCTTATAGGGCAGTGACCATTCAGCTTGTCTCTCTAGGAGCCCCAGGCTCCTTCTTACCACCACTGTATGGTTTATTTTAATACTAGGACAACATAAAAGAGAAAAGGAGGTTTGTAGAAAGTCACACAAACGGTGTGTGTGTTTAGTATACCTGAAGGCTCGTTACTTCCTTGTGCTAATCCTGCCAGGCCTCCTCCTTCAATCACTTCTGTGTCGGTCTGGCAGTCAGCTTCCTGCCGATATTTTACCCGAAACCACTGCTCCATAAGAGACTTCTGTTTTACACCTGCCACCCTTCTTATGATTGTATGATTTCGCACCTTGTTCCAGCCCTGGCACTCCTCCAAGCAGTTCCCAAACGTGCACTAAAATTGGTTGGTCTTGAAGCACTTTTCTTCTTTCCACTTTTCATGCTATGCATACTTCCCTATTATTTTCAGCCACGATATTAATGGAGGGAAAGCCCAGGTAACCAGTCCAGGGCTTCAAAGCTATTAACAGGGCAGCTCTGGTTTCACCCTAAAATAGGTTTGTGCTTGCTCAAGTGCATTTCAAGAAGCATCAGTGATAAAATTTAAGGGACTCAGTAGCCGATACAATACTTAATTCACATCAGCTCTGTGTTTCTTGAATTGCTTCTCTCTGTTGCAACACTCAATCATTCCCACAAGTTATTTACTTCCCAGAGTTGCTGTCTGTGGCATCCCAGCCACTTTAACCAAGTCAAGTGTCCAGATCACCCAGATAGATACAGTTTGAGCTGACAGTTTAGCTCCAGTCTGAACACATTTAAGCTGATAATTTCTAGTATGCAAGTCTGTTTCTAATGCTGCCTAAATACCGGGTAGGAGAGGTTCTGTTTTTTCTATACAGTCTTCTGTCAGAAAGCTGAGACAGGGATTGGCAAAAGGAGGAAAGGGGCTGGAAAGCCTGTAAGCAGAGAAGGGCTCTGTGCTGGAAGTCTGCTCTGGGTTCAGAGGAAGGCAAAGTGGTGAGGAGATGAGAGGAGGGGAACTGCGGAGGCTGCCTGGGCAATGGGGCAAGGCAGCATTGGAAAATAAATGAGAGCTCACGGCAGATGCCAATTCCACAGCCAGCTATTCTTGGCATCAAATATAAAGCTTAAAGCAAGGAAAAGTTATATTTATTTATATATGTGTGTGCATGTATATGTATATATGTATTTTATTTTTAAAAGGTTTCTCTTATTTCCAGGTTTTAAATTATTTCAGATGCTGCCTCCACTGGATGTGCCACAATAACTCAAAGCTTCACAGAGACAAATCTATTATAGCTTATATCATAGAAGTGCCCAGAGGCCTCTTGTAGGGACAAAGCCCCATTGTGTCAGATGTTTTGGAAACATCGTGTAGATCTTTGATTTATAGTGGATTTTGAATCACCCTTAATAGTTTAATATTTGCCATCAGTGAGTTTCAGTTTTCATGCTTTGAAAGGGGCTTTGAAAGGACTTTTCTAGGTTCAGGGAAAAATTTCTATAGACCACTATAGCCAGCTCTGCATCCAATTTCTATATACCACCATTGCAAATACCAACAGTAGGCAAAACACGAGATATAAGTGATTCTGAAGATGTATCACTGTGGTAGATTTGAACAGTAACTGTAAAAACAGTAGGAAAATGAAAATTTTACTTTTTTTTGTGAAGTAATCTTAGAATTGAAATGTCTCTTTGCTAGCAAAGTATTTAGACATTCTGTGACCAAAAATGGAGGAGACAGAAATGTGATGAACACACTGAAGGATCTTTTGGAAGAACTTGGTGTAATATTTTCAGTTAAGTATTGTCAGTTTTGTTTTTTCCCCAGTAACAGCAGGGTTTATCCTAGCTGTTTGTTGCTAGGAGTCTTTTTTTGCTTTTGATAATCTTACAGACACTAGGTTGACTGTACAGTATAAAGTTGTTCTGTTGAGCATACCAATAGTAGGACAGTTGCTTGCACAATTTAGCAGCAAACTCTGTAAATAATATTGGAGGCTACTAGGACTGTTAATTTATTTTAACAAGTGCTTCTGTAAAGTTATAGCTTTGACCAGGAATAGTAATTTTATTCAATATGTGAACACGGTAATTTTGAATTTGTTTGGCATAATTAAGTAGCATCTGCTATGCACGAGTGTTAGAAGACAGTTGGATTGTGACTGCATAAAGTGATGGTTTGTGTTAGCCAGAGTTCCAACATTTTTGCTGATGCCGCTCACATCATCAAGGTATATCCAAAGCTACCACGAAGTAGCCAGGCAGCTTTTGCTGCAAGTTTCTCACATATTATCCTCCTGCACTCCACTTCTAAAGTCTTACCTCCCTTGTCCATAGCCAAAAGCTACTAACTTGGAACAAAGTTCAATCAAGACCCAAACATAATGAAGAAGGAGAAATCACAAAAGATGGAGTTAATGGCTGCAGCTACCGCTGTGGATCCTTTTGCCACAGGCTCTGAAAGTCTGGAAAATTAATCAAAGTTCAATCAAGGATGTATGATATTGCGGCTGCTGCTGCAGCAGTGTCTGCTGTCACCTGGGAGCTGTCCATTAAAAACAGCTCACTGCAAACCGTCCTGGTATCGACGTGCTACCCCGGTCGGAGGGGGTAGGCAGATGCTACTCCAGGACATTGCTATGCCTTCTGCTTTCACTCCTGGGTAAACTTCAGAAGTTTAACACATATTCTAGACATAAAAAGAACAGGCACATGTCTGGAGTAAGTAAAAGAGGCAGCTTTGAAGAAATCTACTAATGGAGGATGGGTGACGCTTTTAAGGAAGGTTTTTGGAATGTCACTGTAAAATAGAAACTGAAATTTTCTCCCAGTCAATTAGAAGAGTATGTAGATGGGAAGAGAACTGAGAATTAAGGTTTTGGTTAAAGCATAAAGCTGTAAGAAAAGTCTTCAGCAGAGTGGGAGACCTGGTAAATAAGGCTCTATGACAAGCATTGATTGTCATAGAAGTGACAGTACTTTAAGTATGGTTGTGAAACTCAACCATTTGGTCAGATATTTGTAGCTGATGAGCTTGCAAAATAATCTTCAGTAGATAAATTAGTAAAATTTTTTGCAATAATTCTTCATCCAAAATTTGTTTTAAAAAATACAGACTGCTTGCTTTTTATTTCATTGCCTGGGAAAAACGTGTCCTGTAACTTGTTTGATGTTTATGATTAAAACTTGGCAAGAGTTGTAGGCAGGGAAAATTCATCTTTCATTTTATCAGTCTGCCACTGAGACATGTCCTAGTCATCTCTCTAATACTCTAACACTCCCATGAAACAAAGCAAAATTGCCACCACTTGTATTACTGCTGTGTTACTCATCAGTTATTATATGCCATGGTTTAAACGGTCAAAAACCACTACCTGGTATTACAGAACAAGAAGGGCAGAAAAAAGAGGAGAAAATAAAAAAGCCATAACCAAAAGGAAGGAAGAGGCTGGAGGCTGTGAAAATAAATACAAAGCTCCATAGAGTAGGTGAAGGATCTCCTGTGTTGGTAGGATTCATCATCTTTGGGGAAAAAAGGAACAAAGAACATTACTGTTTCAGGTGTTGTATTGCCAGCTCTCCTTTCTTTAACCATGTGAATATGAGTGGCTACCAGTTTTATGGCAGGCATTTTATTCTGTCTTTGACACACCTCTGGCCCAATGTCACACCCTTTGGCCTTAGGGCACAGTCGTGGTTCCTGACTGTTCCTCTTATGACAACACCAAGTCTCTGGAATTCTGTCTCAGCCCTTTCAATCAGATAGCATAAACATGTCTGTCTCCCCATTGTATTTCTGCCTCGTTCATCAGAATGGCTTGACTGAAATTACTGGTATTCTTTTGATAAACCATTAATGTTAGAAAGGGGTTTGAATTTTTTTGTCAATTACTAAATCTTGGTGAAAGGCAGAAACTGCCTGTTAAAACTTGCGTTGTAATTTGAGGATTAAATGCTGCACCTCTGAGAAACATCAGTATCAAAACTGATTTGCTCTAAGAGACTTAACATTGTTAGGAGCTGCATTCTGACAGGGTAGATTCCTTAATAAGAGTTAGCAATTAAATGTTTTAAACTCCTCAGAAGACTTGCAAGATTAGAGGGCAGTTGGTAGACTTGTGCAGAAAGGGACATGTGTAGCCAATACCCACCTTAATCCCTGGCAGTGAAATACTTCAACTCCCATTATTGTTTGGTTATTAGATAAAATTGGAGAACTGCATTTTGCTTGCTAACACCTTTCTCATCTTTGGGAAGTTCTCAAAGAACTCAACTTTGCAAATTCTTATTTTTTCTAGCACTTTCATGCAAACCCATGCCAAACTAGACTGATCATGCAAAGAAAGATGGGCAAAGCTGCAAGTAATCTTTGGGGGTGTTCTTGCTGCAGCATTCCCATCTCACTCTTTATAGCTCTATCTCCAGCTGGGTGGGTTCTCATACGTGTATATGACTTTGTAGATGGAAAAATGTTGCAGTCTTTTGCCATCCATTTAGACAGAAGCTGCATGTCATTGTAGGTAAAAATGTTTAGAAAGGTAGAGAACAGAACCAATAGTTAGCTACTTTTCTATCTCAGCCCAACATGGGGTGCAGTGGGAGGAAGGAGCAAAAGAGTCCTTTAGTGCATACTCTCCAAAAATATTTAATAAACCTAATTTGGAGACTTGATAAATGCTCTCAGGTCCTAGAATGAAATTCTAAGTATTCAAGAGAAAGCCCCAGTTATGACAGAATTGGGTGAACTCACCACTGTGGCATATGTGATTATGCTTTCATTAGGAGTGATAAAATGCTGTTGTTGTTTGTCATCAAGTGTATGCTAAATGTCTTTTATTCAGTGCAAAGCAGCATTGAAGGGAAGAAACTAAAACACTAGAAAATGGAAGAGTGGGGTAGAGTAATACTGCAAGGTTAATGCTATCAATAGGTCAAGAGAGTGCAGTGTATAATTCTGGTGATCCTAAGAAACCTCCAAAAAGATTTACACAAATAATGAAGAATCCAAATTGGAGAATCAAAATACACAACTACAGAAATCATTGGGAGCAGGGGAAGGCTTTGGTAGGAGGATCATCAGCAGGAATATCTCAAGTAATGAATAATAATAAGCTATGACATGAACAAATGTACTGATTAGCTCGGAGGAGTCAAACCAAGTCCTTTGGTTTATTATGTTTCATGGTTTAAAGCTATATGCTTTAACACCAGAATACTAAAAAGCTTTTGCTGTGCAATGCATAATTAAGCCACATTTTATAAATATGCTACTATTAATGCTGAGAGATTTGCCTTGAAAACACCTGTAACTTAAAAACACCAAACTTTATTAGATGCAAATGTATTACGTAATCAAATTTTTCAGTGGCAAATACACTGTGACATAAAGCAACCATCAATAAGAGTTAAATGAAAATTACTGTTCAGGCCAGTCCTAATTGTTAATTGCAGTTTCTTGATCTTAGTGGCAGTCAGTGGGGAGGCACCATTTCACAGGGATGGGTCAGTGGTACTGGTGTTGGTCGTGTGTCTCTGGGTTTGCCATACAAAATGCTAACATTTAAAATATTGTGTAATGACTTCACTACTGATTTGGGCCACAGAAAAGTAATGCAATCAGCAGTTAGGTGAAAATTACTGCTGAAGCAGGGGTGCAAATGCAGAGAGTATTCAATAAACTTATCTTACTGGGTTGAATTTATCTAATTACCCTAAACAGGATGTAAGCAGCAAGACAGGGTAAACATTTAAACTCTGCTTAAACTGTTAGCCGAAAACAGTTTTGGACACTTTATAGCTTAGGCTACCTTACAAAATCAGCCTATGTGGAAATACTGAACAGGAAATTTGAGTTTCTCTGTTTCTCAGTGAGAACTGATCTAACTGGCCTTCCACACATCTTAGGAAACTTTTTCTAATACTTTATGCCTTTAGGAAGCCTGTTTGTAGTTTGACTAGTACTCAAAACCTGTGCTAGACTATGCACAGACAGCACACTAAGTTTAAATCTCTTTTCCTCTTCATGTGTTAGATTTTAAAAAACATTGAACTTGCAAGTTGTTTAAAACTCACAACTGTTATGTTTTGCTGACAGGTTATCAGTTCTCCTCATTTTCAAAGTCTGTTTCTTCTTTCCCCTCCTACTTCCCCAAAATCTTGTGTCCCTGTAGTCCTGGACAGCAATTCTTACTCCTTTTGACTTTTCTCCCTGAAAGGTGACCCAGGGCCCAGAGATCATGGGGCTGACCATTTTCTCACATTTCTTCTGAGAAATGTTTAATCCACACGTCTCTCCAAGGCAAGTGAGCAAAGCATTAAATTAGTGCGAAGATCTTTGCCAGCACCAGTTTAAGTAAGAGGGACATAGTGTATTATGTGATTGGAATTTAGGCCAAGCAGGCAGGACATGGAGGTTAATTGTGCAGCCAGCTCTGGGAGGAATAGCATGAGGCAGCAGCATGTGGTTGGGGAATTCAGAATTTACATGCCCATTTGCCTCGAGAATGTAGTGGCAGAACAAACCTACTCCCAGTGTTTAGTAGTACTGGGTTATTTTCGTGATACTCACTTTAGAATGATTTTATTTTTTTTTTAATCAAACACCAAAATTCAGGTCATGATTGAAATTTAAGACTCAGGAAAAATCTTTTCTTTTCTTGGAGATTGTATTGCACTTTGTGCTGTATGACTCAGTTTTTGTTTGTAGTGATTCCCTAGAGTTAATACCCATTTTTAACATACCCTAGATAATAAAATCAGTTAAGAGCAGCAGCTTTTTGTTTATAGTCAGTTCCATGTTTTGGAACTCTTCTCAAAACCATGAATACTCTTGCATTTGCTTAAGAAGTTTTAGCACTTCATAATCTGCCCCACATCCCCCTACATTCATGCTGCTCTGAGCACACAGGCTGGGACATGGAGAAGAAGGAACAGGCTGGGACAGGTGGGAGGAGAAAGCTGCTTTCATTGGGCTGCATTGTTACACTGTGATTTTAGGTATTTGTTATGACATATGTGGAGTTCAGACCTGGGGACCCTTTTCCTTTGCCCTCAGCACTGTTCCTGAGAAGAACATAATGAGGTACTATAGCTTCCTCAAAGAGCTTACAATTTACATAGATTTAAAACAAAAAACAAAAAAAAAAAAAAAAAAAAACCAAAAAAAAAAAAAAAAAACCAAAAAAAAAAAGTAATACAGAAGCAAGGAAATATAAATCAATTTAAATAACTTGCCTGAGGTGAAATAGTAATTCAGTGGCAGAACCCCAAGTAAAGTCCAGGACCTTTGTCTCAAGGCTGGTGCTCTGTCTCAATGTCTGTTTCTTTTCACAAAAAGCTGGTTTTCCAGGAAGCTGGAGGAAGCTTTAGGGAAGTCACCCTCTGCTTTCCATTTTGGTCATTCTTAAGATACATCTCGATAACTGCTCTGTACAAGTAAACTTGAACTATGAATCAGCTGAAATTACTAAAAATGCCGTTAATGTACCAGTATTCCTTTAGAAGTTGACCTGCAGATACAAATCATGCCTTGCACATGTCACATTATACTAGGGATCATTGGATTCTGCTAAAAGACACACAGGTAGTAAAACACTGAAAAATTGCTAATCAGAAATGATGAACAATTTCAAAAGAGCATGAATATGCTCCCATTAAATATTCATTGAAAAAGCTTGAATAATGAAAACAAAGCTTAAAATAAAAGACTGTTAGTAGATAATTAATTAAGAAAACAGTAAATTGGTCCTAAATTGTTTGCTATGGATAGTTAGCCCATTTAATAAGAATTATCATCTTCCAGGCAAATGGCAGATAGCTGGTAAATAGGTTTTTCCTGGGAACTTGCTAGAGGGGAGCACAGCTCTCCACACATCTAAGTTTTAGTCACTTATCATTTTGAAGTCAATTCAGAGCTTCTGGCAGTTTATGTAATCTTAAGCCACTCTTCTCACCTTTGTTGCAGAATCTTCAATCATGTTGAGTCCTTTTTAGTTAACATCACTGCTTATTTCATTAAGAAGGAAATATATTTTTAGTAACAAGGTGTGCCTTTGGCTTTGAGTTAACATCTTGAGAGAACAGCTAGGTTTTGTGCCCATCACAGAGCAGATGCTTTTAAAGCACTGCTGTTAAGAATCAGTTCAAATAACACCTTCTTGGCCATGACTTCTTGGGCTCTTTTTCCCACAGTTTACCAGACCAGTGATAATCCTTGTGTCCACAAGAGAAGTGCCTGGAGCATCTTGCAGGGCCCAGAGGTGGCACTGGAGCCTCCATGTGGTGCTCTGTTGGGAATGGACCAAGTCACACTGGTGGCTGACTCTTGCCACACTTGAGTGCTTTTTGCCAGGAGGATCTGGCAGACCATTCTAGGAAACTCCATCCCCCTCTCTGTTTTCCCATCTTGTTCAAGAGCTTAGCAGGAGAAATAAGGTATAGATGGAGAAACCTAAGGATTTAGGAGAGTGTGTGCTTCCTGTCATGCTCTGTAGGACCAGATTCTGGGATCACATTGGCCTTATCCTGGTCTGATTCCAATTACTGTCATGCATTTAATATTAACTTTACATCAGTATTTAGCAAAATGTAAATTCTTAAGCCTTGTGCATTTATCTAGTGAATAGTAAACAGGATTAGCAGAAGACAACTAATAAACCAACAATAATAATATGTTAGCTGTCTTCTCCCTACAGCCATCTTATTTCCTACTGCTTTCCTATAGGATTACAGGTATTCATCTGGTCAGATGTTGTCCTGGTATGTTCCTACAGGGGTTCCCTCTGAGTTCACTGCAACTTGCTCATGTCTCTCTGGTCTACTACAGTGTATTCCTGAGTTAGCAGAGTGCAAAGAAATTATCTACAGGAGTTAAAAGGCGAGGAGAAGGGAAGTGTTTTGTCCTAGGGGTTTGTTTTGTTTTGTTTTCTTTTTTTTTTTTTTTTTTTTAAATAGGTGAGAAAGGACTATGACAAAAATCCTGCTCTAGCTCACGAATGCAACCCAACACCTGAATAACTAAAACCAGATTTTGGCCCAATTACTAGAAAGTAATTCTTCTCCTGTCTTTATGACCTGTACTGCTGTTAATAGGAAGCTTCAACTTAATAAAAAGGAATAAAATTCAGCCCTAGCTCAAAAGTCAGTTGATAAGGGGAAATGTTTTAACTTTAAAAAAATACACACCCCACTCACAGACCTGCAAATGTTTGAGACCTGCAAATGTTTAAAAAGAAAAAAATCAAACCTGCAGCAGCTGCAATTTGAAAAACAACGCTGACACTAAAAATAAGTAATTTTACTCGTAAGTACTTCATAGCTTATTTGCAGATAGTTGTACACTCTGAGAAGAAGGGAAAAAAAAAAATTGTAATAGGCCCTAGGTCAGCTGCATTGATTTAATGCATTACTTAGGCTGCCAGAGCAGAGGTAGAATCTCCTCGCACTGCATTAGGAGCGCCTCAAGCCTCCGTGACTCCTTTTGATCAAATCTCTGTGAAAGATGAGTGTCATGCCCTCTCCAAGCCAGCTGTGAGGGGACTGCCCTGCGACTGGAGGAGCGCGCTGGAGCACAGCACTCCGGGGCAGCGAGGTGAGAGCTGGCTGCAGAGGTGAGAGGCAGACACAACTTCGTACTGTAGGTCTGGAGAACACCAAGGGGGAGGATCTTATTTCACTCCCCTGTGCACAGCCTGAGCATACATCAGACCTTGAGGTGCTCAGAGTCAGACAAGAGTAAAGAGGCGTGTGATGGTTCTGCCTTAGTACTTGTACAGGCAGGAGTGTTTCCAGTACTTCTTTGTACAACTCACTGAGGGAATGGGAAACTGTTTTATAGCTCTGGAAACATAAGCACAGTAAGAATGTCTGAGGTAAGGAAAGTTCTTTGCAGTTCTATATGAATGTATGTTTTTACTGTGCAACTTTTACTTATGGCTATGCACTGTGGAGATATAAAAAATGTTGCAATGGTGTTGTTTGGGGTAATGAACAATGGAGATGAGAGCTGTAGGGAGCTGTGCTCTCTATTTCTTAATTATGAAAAGATATTGTAAAAGTAGAAAACTAGTTTCTGTAAAAAAAAAAAATCTGTCTTTTCTTTCTGCTGTGCACTGTAAACAACTGTGTGACTTTCCGGTTCTACAGTAAGTAATGCAGAATTGCAGGCTGATTATAATAAGCAGAGCCATCACTTGTGTAATTGTTTTCCAATTGAAGTAGCAGCATGTAAATCATAAATACTTGACAATGTTTAATTGTACAAGTCCTCAATATACATTAATAGCAGTAAAATCTGTGATTTGTGACTCAGATGTGTTTTGAGTCAAGTGCTTTAACCAAATACATTACCATTATCATGACGTATAAATGCACTAGAGAGCAGACAACAATGTAATTTCACTACTAAGTTCTTTAGAAATTACCACTAAAGTGAAGTGTAATGTATGCCCTTTATGTGCAGTTTATTTTTGAGTATTTAGCATCCAGAAAATAAGGCAAGCAATTCTTTTCTTAGGATCAGTCTGTTTGTATTTTAGTGGTGGG